>NC_080539.1:289861015-290176515 GCF_028640845.1 Ahaetulla prasina | reverse complement strand
AAATGACACTTACTGTTCTGACCTAGACTTTCTGAGACAGTAAAAAGCACACACTTAGTTCCAAAAACCCTCTTTTTATTTCAAAGGCTGTGAATTATGTTCATTCATAGCCCGTCACAAATAGTTGGTAAAGAGTCCAACAGAAGTCTGTCAGAGTCTTTTGGATAAGGCTGATAAGCACCCACCTTTATTTCCCTTGACACGCTGCCAAAGACCTAATTGGCAATTAACTTTGCAAGGCCACACAGCGCACAGAGTCAAAACAGAGTTTCAGAATTCAAACCAACCAGAATGAACAAAGTTGCTTCCTGCAAAAGTTCACGTGCCTTTGCTCCTCCTTTATGACTTATGGGAGGGGCCAATCAACTCCAAGCCCTAGTCCCAAGTTGTCCCTTTTGTCTTAACTGTTCTTGCCTTCTGGCAGCTCTACACATATGCGCATAGGCTCCCCCTGTTCCTCTGCCTCACTGATGTCCAATTCTGGAGGCTCCAGAGGCAGCACATAACTCCCAGATGGTCCTGCCCCCACTGCCTCCAATGCAGAGCCCTCATCTGAGCCTTCCCCAGACTCCAGGACTCCAGGACATATTCCCCAGACTCCAGGACATATTCCTCCCCAACCTCCTCACTGTCTGACTCTGCTGCCAGCTCCGCAGGCTGCCGGTGGACCACAACACTTATATGGGGTTTTTAGGGATAAAATAAAATGGCTAAACCTATTACAGGTAGGTTACCACCTGCCCAGTAGATCTTAATAGTAGTCTCTGCTTAATTTTGCATTAATACAGCCTTTTCATTAATTATAGAATTAAAGATATGAAGTCCAAATTTATAAATTCTGAGTATTGGCAAATGTCTGCATGATTAGCAGCAGTTGATATGAAGGGTGATATTATTTTCTTGGCTGATCTCTCTTCCAGATGGAAATAGCTCAGGAGGAAGGGGACATAGATTTTAGCATACATGCTTTAGAATGTAAAATTAACTGTAGTCTACACCAAAGAACATGCAGACTTAAGCATAGAGCAGAAGCATGAATATGGGTAGTCTTTGAATAGAAATTGTGGGAAATGCTGGAACAAATCCATAGCAGGATCAATACAGAAGAATCAATCAGAAGCAAAGTTTCAATATTCATCTGAGCAGAGTTGGGTAGAATAAAAACTGAAATAACAAGGATCTGTAGGCAGAAAAATAGAGATATTGCAGGCAGAAACTAGGAATATTAATGTCAACTCAGGATTTTTGAGGAAACCAAGGTCTCAGAGTCTTGAATTGGTTGAGAGCATTACTCGGAACCATGGCATTTAAACAGAAACAGAAAACTTAACAAATTCAAGTTCTGATTTCACTACTAAATGGTGTTGCATTATGGATTTAGCTTAACATATTCAGAACTCAGAAATTGGAGTTTGAAAAATATGATTATGGTTTAATACAATGTGTAAGCTTAGTCATTTCAATCTAGACTTATTTATAGTCAAAGAACTGTTGAGCTACCTTGTAAGGAATTTTTCTTTTATCATTCAGTGGCCATAACAAAGAAAGTCACTATACAAATAAGAAAGCTTTTGATTTATCTTAATCACTGATCCTGTGGCATGCTGTTTTATTTATTCATTTAAAAGGGTTTTGAAATAACAATAAAAATGCAATAAAACAGCCAGCAATCCTAGTTAACAGTTGGCCTAGCAATCCTAACAGTGAAAATAACCAAAATCCTGTATGCACACACATACACACGTGCATCTAGTCATATACTGTATCTGTGTGCCCACACACAAATAAAATATATATGTATGTCCCAAAGATGCCTTTTCAAGACGCAACAGGACTTTCTGGTTTTTCTTTGAAGACTTTTGCTTCTCATCCAAGAAGCTTCTTCAGTTCTGACTGGGTGGTGGGGAATGGAAAGATTTATACTCCTTGCAGACAGCTGATCATTTGCATTCTTTTAGCAGTCATTAAGGCCACCTGGAGGTTTATCTGTGTCATCAGGGTCACCTGAGTAGTGCAAATGGGTTTGGAAACTTCTTGGAACTTCTAAAAGACTGTGTTGTATACTGGAGATAGATGATGTTGTATCCCTCCTGCTCTGTTGAGAGAGAGCTGTTCAGTTTTAAAATGGATGGCCTCTTTGACCCCTTTTTCAAACCAGTGGTCCTCTCTGTCCAAAATGTGGACTTTGCTGTCTTCAAAAGAGTGGCCTTTTTCTTTTAGATGCAGATGGACTGCTGAATCTAGTCCTGATGGGTTTGTTCTATGCTATGCCATGAGTTTATGAAGTGGTTGTTTTGTTTCTCCAATGTATAGATCTGCACATAGTTCACTGCATTGTACTCCATATACCATGTTGTTCAGTTTATGTCAGGGTGTTTTATCCTTGGAGTGGACAAGCTTCTGCCTTAGTGTATTCTTGGGTTTAAGTGTGCACATATGTTGTGTTCGCTGAAGATCCTCCTGAGCTCTTCCGATATTCCTGCAATGTATGGAATGGCAACATTGCTTTGTTTATTGTTCTTTTCATTGTCTATTATGTAGGACTTCCTGTAGGGTCTTTTTTGAGATTTGATGAAGGCCCACTTGGGATAGTCACACATTCTGAGGCTGTGTATGTCAAAACTGAACAACCCTCTCTCAACAGAGTGAGAGTGATACAACATCAAATTGGCAATGCTCTATCAAATCCTGTTCCTGTCAAGAGTGGCATTCCTCAAGGCAGCGTTCTTGGACCAACACTCTTCATACTATACATAAATGATCTTTGTGACCATATCTCAAGTAATTGTGTTCTCTTTGCTGACGATGTCAAACTATTTAACACCATAGACAATACATTTACCATTCAAAAAGACCTTGATCATCTAACCACTTGGTCCAAAACTTGGCAACTCCAAATCTCATCCAGCAAATGCTCAGTCTTACATATTGGAAAAAAGAACCCAAACACTAAGTACATACTTGATGGACATTACTTTGCAGATGACCCCCACCCTGTTAAAGACCTTGGAATTTTCATATCAAATGATCTAAGTGCCAAAGCCCACCGCAACTACATAGCAAAAAAGGCTCTAAGAGTTGTAAACCTAATCTTGCGTAGCTTCTTTTCCAAAAACACTACACTACTAACCAGAGCATATAAAACATTTGCTAGACCAATTCTAGAATACAGCTCACTTGTCTGGAACCCTCACCACATTTCTGACATCAATACAATTGAGTGTGTCCAGAAATATTTTACAAGAAGAGTTCTTCATTCCTCTGAAAACAACAAAATACCTTATCCCACCAGGCTTGAAATCCTGGGCTTAAAAAACTTGGAACTCTGTCGCCTTCGACAAGACCTAAGTTTAACTCATAGAATCATCTATTGTAATGTCCTTCCTGTTAAAGACTACTTCAGCTTTAATTGCAATAATACAAGAGCAACCAATAGATTTAAACTTAATGTTAACTGCTTTAATCTAGATTGCAGAAAATATGACTTCTGTAACAGAATCATCAGTGCCTGGAATACTTTACCTGACTTTGTGGTCTCTTCCCATAATCCCAAAAGCTTTAACCAAAACTTTCTACTATTGACCTCACCTCATTCCTAAGAGGACCATAAGGGGCGTGCATAAGAGCACAAACATGCCTACCGTTCCTGTACTATTGGTTTTTTTTCTTCTATATATATATATATATATATATATATATATATATATATATATATATATATATATATATATATATATATATATATATATATATATATATATATATATATATATGTATTCCTCCTAATATTTACTCTTATATATGTTTATACACTATATAATCTTTTCTGTATGATACTTATATATATTGTTGTGACAAAATAAATAAATAAAATCATCTATCTCCAGTCTACAATACAGTCCTTTCAACATTTCCAAGAAGACTTCACACCCATTTGCACCTCTCAGGTAACCCTGATGACAGTCTGTCTATGGGTGAACAATAATACAGAAACTACTCAGAAAAAACTTATCATGCCATCAGTAGTTTCCTTATTATTGTTCAATCATAGAGAGAATCTTGCCAGATTAAAGCAACTATCTGCATAACTATAGATATATTTGGAACTTCTAGAATCACAGGCCTGACAATTGCTCTCTCTAGATTACCCCTACCAGTTAGGATTCTGCATGATTAGGAAGAAGTGTTTCAGTCTTCATATGAACATATCCACTTTCTGGTAAGTTGCTTTGCAGGTCTGAAAAAAAAGATGCAACTGCATTGATTGATCAGCTCCTTAAATTTATTCTTAAAAGTATTCTTTTTTACTTTCTTGTGTTCTCTCCTTAGGAGTGATTAGCTCCATCCCTCTCAACATACCACAAGTTCCTCAAAACTAGGCTATGTTATCAAAGCAGGAGACTAGGGAGATTTTGTGATGGCTCCCTTATGTGATTAATATCATGGGGTTTTTTGTATGCCTTTTTATAGTGTTTTTTTTTAATGTGACTGTTTAAAGGTATTTACTAAACAGCCCCTGCCCTACTGGGTAAGCAATTTAGAGTTATTTCCTTACCTAAATAGAGAAACAGAATCATCATGTGTGGACAAAAAACAAATGGGAGCGGAATGAATTCCAAAATCCTGCCAGCTTTCCTATAGAATTGCCTGTAGGAAGAAGCATTAGAAATATCTTTCTTCCCTTCCCTTCCCTTCCCTTCCCTTCCCTTCCCAGCAGCAGACAGGTTAAGTGGCTGCTGCTGAGTTGTTGGGGGAGCAAGGGATTACAAGACTGGCTGAGAAGCTGTCACAGAACATTGAAAGTGGTGGAGGAATCACATGACTGCAGTAGCAATTCAGCAGCAGCCAATGGCACAGAAACAGCCACAACTTCCCCAAATTTCATTCCATTGGGAGTCATGGCTCCCAGAATTTGGACACATTTTAAGTTAGCTCACGTGTGTGTGTGTGTGTATGCGCACGCATAATAGGTTTTATACACTTTGTGACTGTTGCTGGTTGCAGTCAGCCTAAAATACAAAACTCTTAAAAATAATGACACTTATATCTAATTACTGTGCACAAAATGTGGAGCCACTATCATGCTTGCATCACCACACAGATGGTCTTCAATAGGTGCTTTGTCTGTTTGGACCCCCTGGATCTTGATCTATTCCATAATTATCTGGGGTTGCATTACCCCATTCAACAATTATCCACAATTTTCTCTAACTCTCAGTTTCTACTTGTAAAACATGCAGAAGCTGGGTCAAGTGGACTTTGCACAGATATATCAGCTATACCCTTTTCTGGATTGGGAGTGGGGGTTCAGACAATCCATCATGCCCTAGTTACCTTACTACTGTATTGTTGAGATGGACTTAACATAGGGCTACCCTTGAAGACCATTGAGAAGCTACAGCTGGTCTAGAATTCAGCAACATGGGAATGATGGAGGCTCTGCATTATATGTGTGTATGATCCCTCTGCTTTGTAAGCTACTGTTTGTCAGTTGGCCCCTCAAGTTGCTGATTATCAAAGACTTTCATACCATAGGATCTGGCTTATCTTATGTACCACTTATCTCTACTTATTTCTACCCATCTAGTTGGTTCAGCAGTGTGGGTGTGTTTCAAATTTTATCAATTAAAAGATGTAATCTTTCAGACCACATTAGGTATGCATACCTAATTCTTATCCCTGCCCTCCAGCCAAAAATTTGTGAGCATTTGATCCTTAAAAGGTCAATCAGGAAATTATTGAAGACCTGGTTGTTCTCCCAGAGAGGGTGATTGTGGCAATTTTTTGATCTGGGTTTCTTTTTCTTTTTCTTTCGTTTGTGTTTATGTATCGTTGTGTGGTGTTCTTTTTTTAAATTAGTTTTTGCACTTTACCTTTTCTGTCTTTTGAATTTTTATTTTAATATTTTATTTTCATTTTAATAAGTTGTTTTTTTACTTATAAGCCATTCAGATTGGAATTAGTTGGCCTGCACATTAAATAAATAAATAGTATCCTTCCCATCAAGATTTAGGTCACCTTAACTGGGCTGTTGCAGCTATCAGCAGACATTATAAGAACAGAGAAATATTGTTGTTTAACCAGGGGTGCTATCCAGCAGGTTCCGAAAGGTTCTGGAGAACCAGTAGTGGAAATTTTGTGTATTTTGGAGAAACAGCCAATACCACTTCTGGCTGGCCCCAAAGTGGGGTGGGAATGGAGATTTTGCAATATCTTTCCCCTGGAGTGGGATGGGGTGGGAATGGAGATTTTGCAGTATCCTTCCCTGCCATGCCCACCAAGCCATGCCCACAGAACCGGTAGTAAAAAAATTGAATTCTGCCATTGTTGTTTAACCACAATATAATGAATAATCTGTGATATGGACCTTTTTGTATTTGGTTGGTTGTCCCAGGTCTGCCTCTGATAATGTCCAAGGCATCTCTTTTTGCACTTTACTTTCAAGAACTGGTCCTGGTCCTGGTCCTGATCTTTTGGCCACTGTACTGATTCTAATACCACCACCATTTCTTTTCTGCACTCTTTGTTATTGTTGGCCCTGCCTATCTCTGCAAGCTGCCTTTTCTCTCTAATGTCTCTATTGATAACATTAACATTCAGGTATCCAGTGGTATCTGAGATTGCAAAGACTTTGCAAGAGTCAATAAAATAGCAATAACAATAGCATTTAGACTTATATACCACTTCACAGTGCTTTACGTCCCCCTCTAAGCGGTTTACAGAGTTAGGTCATTTTACTGACCTCAGAAGGATGGAAGGCTGAGTTAACCTTGAGCCTGGGGAGATTCGAACTGCCAAATTGCAGTCAGCGGGCAGTCAGCAGAAGTGGCCTGCAGTACTGCATTCTAACCTCTGCGCCACCATCAGTCTCTTAACACAGTAGTGTAAAAACTATATTAGTAACCTCTGTACTCTGTAAGGCATTCCTAGGTACCCCCAAAGCGCTCCCTCTGCCCCAACAAATCTAAGATTCTCAAACTCCATACCTACTTCTGTCTGCCATTCTGTGTTTAAAATCCTTATAAATGCTTACATTAAAATCCTTATAAATGCATCTCTATCATTCTTGCATCCACAACCTGAGCTCTGAGTTTCCAGCCTGTTGAATGTGTACATACTAAGATACCTGTTTGGTTGCTGAACAGGTATAGTCCCAGAATTACCTTATTCGTAGAACACAGATGTGCATAGAAAGACACTTATATACAGCCAATGGCCATTTCTTCTTCTTCTTCTTCTTCTTCTTCTTCTTCTTCTTCTTCTTCTTCTTCTTCTTCTTCTTCTTCTTCTTCTTCTTCTTCTTCTTCTTCTTCTTCTTCTTCTTCATCATCAGGTTCATTGGTATATTCCTTCATATTATAGATTTCCCTTTATGCCTGCAATACAATTGAATATGGTGAAAGTTAAACATTAGCTCTTCAGACTTTAGGATGAATTGAGATGCAGATCACAACATCAGAGCTGACCTTATGTAGACCGAATCAAATTGATCTGACCTCATTGCCTTGGGCTTTTCTCTACTGTCTAAATAATATAAATAGGTTGCCATACTGCACACTATTCTGTGATATAACCATCATCTGTCTTCCAGCCTCCTACAACTCCTCTTTTGTCTGTGGGATTTATAACAGCTTTTCCTGCTTCTTAAAGTATCACAGTAAATTAACAAGAAAGGCCACCCTGTAAAATTTTAGAACAAAGAAAACTGCAAACAAGGAGGAGACAGACAAGAAAGTCAGAACTGTTCTTCATAAAAGTTAAGTAATGAAGTTTCTTTTTTGTCACCTTTAATTGTTGTTTCTTTATTCAACCAATTTATATAGCCTCATTATGCTTGCATATTTTGACTTTCTGATATGCTTAAACTTGTATTCCTGGACATATTTTAATGAAATTTTATTCTCAAATAAATGTGCATAGGGTTACATTCCTAAATTGAAATGTAAAAATAAATACATTAGAAAGAGAAAAAAATTCAAATTTCAAAGATTTTTTAGGTGGAGGGTTCTTTCATATTATGGTACAAAACACATGTATGCACACATTTGTGTCTGTAAGATCTATAAAGGCTATATGCAGCCTTTATAGATCTTACAGCTGCATTTGATTTTTTTTTTTTATTTGAATTTATATCCCGCCCTTCTCCAAAGACTCAGAGCAGCTTACATTGTGTTAAGCAATTTGATATGGTAAATACAGATGTACTATGGAGTAAACTGACAGCTCTTAAAATTGAACCTAGACTACTAATCCTAATCAAAGCCCTATGTACAAATACTTGTTTGAAAGTACAGTATGGGGTTAATGGAGCCCTGACTAACAGGATTCACTGTTTCCTTCATTTTATCTACAAGTACGGGGAATTTCAGTATGTTCTACTGAAATGTCCCTAAGATGTAAACATTTTAAAATAAGACATAATCAAATTTAACACTCTAAGATTACTTTTGACTGGTTGATGATTTATGATTTCTTTTATTGTATAAAATAATTTAATTATGCCATATTCTACTTATATATACATAGATAAATGGGAAAAAAATCCCCATAAAGGAATGGATTTTATTTATTTACATTTTGTTGACTGGTTGCTAATGCTCCAAGAAATTAGAAAGGCATTTTGTGATGGCATGAATAAACCATTGCTCAGCCTTTGAAAGTATCTGTTGCTTCAAGGCTGGGGAAATATGTGGCCTCTGAAATTGTTCAATTTATAACTGCATGACTATTCAGTGATGGAACAATAATTCCCATCCATTTATTTCTGTTGTTTCTCTTAGGAGATGCTTGGAAACTGATATTTCAACTATGTTATGTCTGACTTGGCCTCCTTCCTCCTGTGTGATATATAGAATTACAATAGAAATACAGTTCTACTGACCTTCCAGAATCTGGAATTTCCAGCAATCCCCACCTGCATGGCCGGTGCTAAATATTACATTTCAGACACTGAAGAATACTTGCAATTTACCTCTAGACAAAACAATCAGAGCAAACATGGGGTAATGGTTAAGGTTTTGGTATTGCTTTCTATCACTTGGTGATGATTTTTTTCCTTTTTTTTGCATTTTCATAGATCAATTCTTGTATTTCTAGATCAGAGGTGGGAAATTATGACCCCCTTTATGACTTGTGGACTTCAACTCTCAAAATTCCTGAGCCAGCAATGCTGGTTCAGGATTTCTGGGAGTTGAAGTCCAAAAGTCATAAAAGAGCCATGGTTCCCCACCCCTGCTCTAGACAAACTACAAGGACGATGTGATGACCATGGGAAAATTAACTTTCAAAATGCTTCCATGAGATTTGAAATGTTTTTATTTAGATCGTAATGTGGATAGACTCAGAGAGAGTAGAAAGGATGATAAATAAACATTACATTTTTTAATGAACTGAAATCTTTAGTAACATTGACTGCTTAATTTTAGCAATTTGTCCTCTTGTTGCAAAATCCCACAAGCTGAGATCGCCAGATCTTAGATTATATCTCCTGTTATTCCATAGACAATGGCTACAATAGAATTACAGATAGAGTTCTTTAGGTATCCTTTGTAGGTAGCATCCAATGGAAAAACAATACTCATAAATTGTTGCTCAATTTCTATTGACAGTGGATAACCATGTGAGTTCTGCTTTCTCAGTTTTCACACAGTTCCTGGTAGCAACCAATAGACATTTGGAGGCAGGGAATTGGTATTTGCACTATAAATTGTTATTATCCTGTGGTGGCGGTTGCTCAACATGTATCAGTTGAGTGAACTACATTGAAACTTTTTGTCCTTGAGAGCTTGCTGGCTGATGTCTCTATTGGTGAATGGGTTTATGGGATCTTTTTAATAAAGCATTCAGCAAAACAGGATTTTCCAGCTTTTAGATATCTGGACCCAGAGAGGTTAATATCCGGAAAAGGATTTTTTAAAAAAAACTGGCTTTATTTACAGTTGTTCACATGTGGATGACATGAAACTGGAGGTTGCAAAATATATTATAACATCATTTAGCAAAAAGTCAAAACTTTGGTCTTTGTGATAGTGTGAGAGGACTTATGTAAAAAATGCTTGGAATCTATACAAATTTTCTTACTTTTGAACCAAGTAAAGTTTCTCACATTTTTACCACATTGGGTTCACATTATTTAGGGCTTTGCTGAGCTTTGAAGGGGTGCTTTAGTTCTATAAATATAAATATAAATATAGTATATATGTATGTGTATGTATGTATGTATGTATGTATGTCTGTGTGTGTGTGTGTGTGTGTGTGTGTGTGTATAGAATTTTTTTTTTTATTGGCCAAGTGTGATTGGACACACAAGGAATTTGTCTTGGTGCATATGCTCTCAGTGTACATAAAAGAAAAGATACGTTCATCAAGGTACAACATTTACAACACAATTGATGATCAATATATCAATATAAATCATAAGGATTGCCAGCAACAAGTTATAGTCATACAGTCATAAGTGGAAAGAGGTTGGCGATGGGAACTATGAAACGATTAATAGTAGTGCAGATTCAGTAAATAGTCTGACAGTGTTGAGGGAATTATTTGTTTAGCAGAGTGATGGCCTTCGGGAAAAAACTGTTCTTGTGTCTAGTTGTTCTGGTGTGCAGTGCTCTATAGCATCGTTTTGAGGGTAGGAGTTGAAACAGTTTATGTCCAGGATGCGAGGGATCTGCAAATATTTTCACGGCCCTCTTCTTGATTCGTGCAGTATACAGGTCCTCAATGTAAGGCAAGTTGGTAGCAATTATTTTTTCTGCAGTTCTAATTATCCTCTGAAGTCTGTTTTTTTCTTGTTGGGTTGCAGAACCTAACTAGACAGTTATAGAGGTGCAAAGGACAGACTCAATAATTCCTCTGTAGAATTGGATCAGCAGCTCCTTGGGCAGTTTGAGCTTACTGAGTTGACACAGAAAGAACATTCTTTGTTGTCCTTTTTTAATGATGTTTTTGATGTTAGCTGTCCATTTGAGATCTTGCGATATGATAGAACCCAGAAATTTGAAGGTTTCTACTGTTGATACTGTGTTGTCAAGTAGGGTGAGAGGTGGAAGTATGGAAGGGTTTTTCCTAAAGTCTACCACCATTTCTACGGTTTTGAGTGTGTTCAGTTCCAGATTGTTTTGGTTGCACCACAAGGCTAGTCGTTCGACCTCTCGTCTATATGCGGATTCGTCATTGTCTCGAATGAGACCAATCACTGTTGTGTCATCTGCGAACTTCAGTAGCTTAACTGATGGATCATTGTATGTATGTGTGTGTGTGTGTATATATATATATATATATATATATATATATATATATATATGTGTGTGTGTGTGTGTGTGTGTGTGTGTGTGTGTGTGTGTGTGTGTAGGTTTTGGTTGTTGGGTTTTCTCCGTGTAAAATTGGAAGTGTCTTGGCGGCGTTTCATGAAGTCTCATTCGTCATCTTCAGGCTTCAGCTTTGTGCTTCTGGATGAGACCCAGAACGCGCCAAGAGACTCAAGGCGGAGAAAACCGAATAATCAACGAGGAAACCTCAGAAAACATATATATATATGTTTTCTGAGGTTTTCAGCGTGTTTGTATGTAGATCTTTAGTTATTCGGGTTTTCTCCCGTAAAATTTGAAGTGTCTTGGCGACGTTTGACGGTCTCATTCATCATCCTCAGGCTTCAGCTTTGTGCTTCTGGGAGCACGGGCTGAAGACTGAAGCCTGAAGACTGAAGATGGCGAATGAGACTTGAAACGCCGCCAAGACACTTCCAATTTTAGGAGAAAACCAATAACTAAAGATCTATATATATATATATATATATATATATATATATATATATATATATATATATATATATATATATATATATATATATCTCCAGCCAAAATGGCCTGCTGAATTAAATCAGCCTGCTTATTTTAACCTTTGTTTTTGCTTCCACCACCTGACTGATGAAGTTGTCAATAAGAGAAGACAAAAAAATTTTGGACTTTTGACTCATGGCAAAATAAGATTTTCAGCATTTGTCAATACCTCTTTGAACATTTGGTCGTTAGATATAAAAAGCCCTCCTCCATATCTTCTGCTTGTCCAGGTGGGTCTGTAATAAACTCCCTTAATGATGCTGTATTTGTTTCTTCTCTTTTATTCTTACCCAAACACTCTCAACAGGATGTCCATACTCTGTTTTCTGAATTTCTGTGCAGCACATGGTTTCTTTATATATATACAGTGCAGCATTCCCACCCTTTCTGCTAAATCTGTTCCTTCCAAGTAAGTTGTAGCCTTCCAGGTTCCTTCAGCACCCTGGGATGCATGCCATCTGGACTTGAATTCATTTAAATTAGCTAAGTTTTCTCTTGCTTTCTCCTTCAATTCCTTCTTTTCCCCAGTGGTCAACCATGGTCAACTAGAGCTTCATTTCCCTTCTGAGGAATACGGTGTCAAAATAAAGATTAGAATTCTACTTCTTGACCATCACCCTTTGTTCATTCACCATATTTTCTTCACAATAGCTTTACAGTCTTGTTGGATTTCTTGTTATTTCTAACATACCCACATGTCTGTGTTTCATCATGTTTTTCAAGGCTGTTTTTTCAGGGAAAGGGGAAAATTAATTTTGAATAACTAATATAGGATCATTTTGGATACCTAATATAGGTTCAAGGAAATTGTGCAAGAGCTCTGGCGACCTTCCTCATTTTTTTTATTACTGTTGTTGTCAAAATAATGTATTTACAGTGAGAATAATGCCATTAATTCTAATGGTAAAACTGGTGCATTTACATTAATTTTGAATAGGCTGTTATTCATATATGGTTATGAAATGATTCAGATTCAATCCGGAAGACGTATTTTTGGAATGCTCAAATCCTGCAACAGATATGGCTGTTTTCCTCTTCCCCCTCCCTCTTCCCTTCTTTGGCAATTTATATGGCAATGGCCATAACATAAACATGTCATTAGGTGAACACTGGGGATAAGGAAAATGGAGTGGGGATATTGCTCCTCCAGACAGCAGCATTTTGGTTTTACTTCCAGTCGAAAATTAATGGCCAAGAGAAACCTACAGGAATAAATTAGCCTTGGTTGTATCTTCAAACATTGTGTTAGTCTAAAATTAAAAGCTAACTTAAGCTGAATTGTGGAATGGTATAGCTTCTTTCCTCCACACAATTTCTATGATTTAATATACCCTCTCTTAAACTATTTACCTCATGTTGGAAGTACGTGGCACAGCACTGCATTTTATTCAGTACCTTTAGGCAACTTCAAACAGTGAGTTTCGCAAGTGTGATTATGGCCATGATTAAATGAAGAAAATAATGGTGTGAAAGCACTAGAAACAATATCAGTATTATGGATGTTTTGCAGGCATATTAAAAATTACTATCATGGGTAACCAAATTGCCCTGTGCACTAATATGCTCATGGACCACATCTTTAATATCTACTCAGTTGTCTAACCCACTATTTATATTAACTATTTTTTTTCTTAAAAACAAACCAAGAAACAAACAAAAACTACATGAGAACTGGAAAATTGGAAAGCAAAATCCCCGTCTTTCATAATATTCTTTTGCATTTATTTCTTAACTGGGTATATTTGCTGGATCAGCCATTTTAAGAAGAGACAAAGTGCAGGCTTGGCAGCCATTTTTTAAAAAATTGCCCATGAAATGGTCTCAAGATGCCAAAAAGGCCACAGGCACTAGTGGTTACTAGCTTTTGCTATATAGTACAATTCATATAACATTTCCCTGTGTGCTTTTATTCATAATGCTCCTTGAGAGAAGGAAAAAGACCCTACATATGTAGACTTTTACCTTGCCAGTATGATGGATGCAGATTGATAGTGTTTAGACACAGACACCTAGTTTAATCACATATCTTTAATCTCCTTTTAAATGGAATGAAAGAAAAGAAAAGAAAAGAAAAGAAAAAAGGAAAGGAAAGGAAAGAGGAAAAGAAAGGAAAGGAAAGGAAAGATTGCTGATCTAAGGATCTATGTCTGTTTTAAGTACCTGCAATTATACACCTCCAGTAAAAGAAAGAGCTGCATCACAATTCCCTTGGCAACAGCAATCATCGTTACAAAACTTGTGCTACCTCATTTTGAGCCACAAGAGTTCTATTCAGCCACCTGTGAAGGATAAAACAATGGGTTCTTTTCTTTAAAGGAAACTGTAAGGAAACTGTTTCTGATATGTATAGCCCCTTACCCTTCACATCATCTGGAAAAAGCCTATTTTAGGATATGAGCTCATTTTTATGAAGAATTTGAAATGAGATGGAAAAAACGTATTGCAGACATTTAATACAATATTTATAGCAAGTTCTGTTAAAAAAACCAAATGTTTCTGCAACAGACAAGAATATTAAAATAGCAGAAACATCTAACTAGTTTACACTGAAGACAGTCTCCTTTCCCTAGAAAACCAGTTTTTGACAAATTAGGCTTAGATATTGGCTACTTACAAAAGGGGCATCCAAAGAATTCCTAGTGAAAGATGAAGAGTGAAGACAACATGGAGCAGGTAAGAGTCTTTATTAGGACTTTCCTTATGACAAAAAGAGTGGGAAAGCAAGCCTTTACGATGTCTGAATGGCTGGTAGCCCTATTCTATGGTGAGGAATATTCATGGTATCTGTTGGACAAAGTCATTCAGGTCCATTTGGAGTTCAACTCCAGCTAGGCAGGTCTTGTTCAAGTGACTGAGGAACGTCTGAGCTTAGTTATCTGCTAAGACGTTGAATCAGTGGATCCCAAGGAAGTGGACAGGTCTCTATGACCGTGAGTTAAACATACCTGTGTGATGGGGCCATTTGATTAAGACCTCCTGGGAATTGGCAAATGTTTGACTCCAAGCAGTAATTAATGCCCATTTACAGAAGGGGGTATTGCTGCCTATCCTGAACCAGATAGTAGCATATTATCTTCTCAGTAGGCTATTCTTGCACTGGGCAGTGTTCAATATCTTTTTGTCCAATCTTCAACCTTCTTTTTTAGACTGATTGGATCTCAGCTTTAGAGGGATCTGGATAGATTATTTGGATTCTTTTATTTATTTATTTTTATTTATTTATTTATTTTGTCACAACAATATATATAGGTATCATACAAAAGATTATATAGTATATAAACATATATATTAGTAAATATTAGAAGGTATAAGCATAAATATATATATATATATATATATATATATATATATATATATATATATATATATATATATATATATATATATATATATATATATGTCTTTAGTTATTCGGTTTCTCCGTAAAATTGGAAGTGTCTTGGCGACGTTTCGACAAAGTCTCATTCGTCATCTTCAGGCTTCAGCTTCGTGCTTCTGGGAGCAATGTGTGATTGCAGCTGTTTCTTCCTTTTTAACTGCTAGTGGGGGTTTGAACTGATTGGGTGGGAGCTTGGCTGTGCTCTGATTGGATGGGGGTTTTTTTGTGCTCTGATTGCCTGGGGGTGTGTCCTGTTTGGGTGGGGGCTTGGTTGTGCTCAGATTAATGTGAGTTGCAGGGGGATTTGAGCTGGTGAGTTGCATTGCTATTGTTTGGCTTCGTGTTTGTGGTCGTGCTACATCTTCATAGTGGGTGTCTGTCTGCTGTATGTATGGATTGGAGGGGTTTGAAATGGCTAATGTTGCAGCTGCGGTCTGGCTTCTGGTCCTTGGTCGTGCTTCATGATCAGTGTGGGTTTGGGTCTGCTTTCTGGGTGGATGTGTGGTGGTGACATCCTGTGTGGACCTCATGAGTATGGGTCTGGTGTCATTCCTCGTGTTAGGGACTCGTTTGTCAATAAGGGCGGGTTTCCAAATGGCTGGTAGGCGGGAGGTATCATCTCGTTTGTTCATGCTGTGTGGGCATTTTTCTATCTCGATGGCTTCTCTGATTATTCTGTTATTAAAGTGTTCAGTTTTGGCGATAGTTCTGTCTGGCACCACAGACAGAATCAGCAAGATCCTCCACAAACATAACATCAAGACAGCATTCTGCACAAACCAAAACATATCCACCATCCTAAGAAACCCCAAAGACAAAATTGAGTTAGAAAATCAAGGAGTATATGAAATCCCATGCACCGCCTGCCCCACCACATACATCGGACAAACCAACAGAAGAATAAGTGCACGCATTGAAGAACACAAGAACTCAGTCAAAAAAGAGGAACCAACTTCTTCCCTGGTCCAACACCTTAAAGCCACAGGACACGATATTGACTTTAAAAAGATCAGAACTATCGCCAAAACTGAACACTTTAATAACAGAATAATCAGAGAAGCCATCGAGATAGAAAAACGCCCACACAGCATGAACAAATGAGATGATACCTCCCGCCTACCAGCCATTTGGAAACCCGCCCTTATTGACAAATGAGTCCCTAACACGAGGAATGACACCAGACCCATACTCACGAGGTCCACACAGGATGTCACCACCACACATCCACCCAGAAAGCAGACCCAAACCCACACTGATCATGAAGCACGACCAAGGACCAGAAGCCAGACCGCAGCTGCAACATTAGCCATTTCAAACCCCTCCAATCCATACATACAGCAGACAGACACCCACTATGAAGATGTAGCACGACCACAAACACGAAGCCAAACAACAGCAATGCAACTCACCAGCTCAAATCCCCCTGCAACTCACATTAATCTGAGCACAACCAAGCCCCCACCCAAACAGGACACACCCCCAGGCAATCAGAGCACAAAAAAAACCCATCCAATCAGAGCACAGCCAAGCTCCCACCCAATCAGTTCAAACCCCCACTAGCAGTTAAAAAGGAAGAAACAGCTGCAATCACACATTGCTCCCAGAAGCACGAAGCTGAAGCCTGAAGATGACGAATGAGACTTCATCAAAACGTCGCCAAGACACTTCCAATTTTACACGGGAGAAAACCTGAATAACCAAAGACCTACATACAAACACCCACGAAAACCTCAGAAAACATATATATATATACACACACACACACACATATGAAGAAGAAAAAGAAAAACAATAGGACAGGAACGGTAGGCAAATTTGTGCTCTTATGCACGCCCCTTATGGTCCTCTTAGGAATGGGGTGAGGTCAATATTAGAAAGTTTTTGGTTAAAGTTTTTGGGATTATGGGAAGAGACTACAGAGTCAGGTAAAGTGTTCCAAGCACTGATAATTCTGTTGCAAAAGTCATATTTTCTGCAATCTAGATTAAAGTGGTTAACATTATTTCAGTCAAGTTTTAGGTTCAGTCAAGTTTCAGTCATGTTTTAGCACAGAGACAGTATTTTTCATATTTGTAGATAGCCTAAGGGTTTAATGGCTTTCAGTCTAATCATTATATCTTTTTGGACCAGGTTTGGGAGTTAGGACTGGGGGCAGTGTTCTGCAGTGGTTCTCCTCCATCCTCTATTGCCAGTCAGTGTTTGGGGAAAAGAGGTACATAACTCAATCCCTGCAGTATGGGGTTCAGAGTACAGTATTTCCATCCATCCATCCATCCATCCATCCATCCATCCATCCGTCCATCCATCCATCCACCCAGTTCTAGTAAAATCAGGAGACTCGTGCAATTCAAATAAGGATGATGATTTATTGCAAGCTTCAACTCTCTACAAGAATCTGAACTAATTGTTGAGGGAAATTAGCAGGAGATAAGAAAGGCATTCAAGATAGGCTGGGTTTAGCTCTCTTGTGGGCAGGCAGGGACTCATGACTTAGGATGTGTTTGACCCCTTCTAAGGGCTCAGCCTGGTCATCTTCTGCCATCCATCCCTGGACCAGCAAATAGTGTCATTCAAGTGCCTGGAAGTTGTAAGAGTCTGAATGTGGAAGAACTGGCTTTAACTCAGTAATAGCAAGGCAGAGTAACTTTTGGGGTTTGTCCACCCAGTTCCAGAAGTCAAAGAAGCCATATTTGACTTCTAATGAAGTAGCACTCTTCCAAATGAAGCTGATATATAATCTGAGGAATCTCTTGGATTTATGGATTGCTTTCAAGGAACAGATCCCAGCCATGCATAGAGGGGCATAGATCCATCTCGTGTGCCAGTTGCAACTATTCCTGGGCTTAGAGGACTTGCCTATGGTCACTCATGCCTTGGTCACTTTATGGTCAAATTACTACAATATGCTGTAAATGAGGCTGCCCTCAAAGACCATTGGTCCAAATCAGAGGTGAAATGCTCCCAGTTCAGACTGGATCACCCGATCCGGTAGTGATGGCGGCATGTGGTTCAGAGAACCAGTAGCAAAAATCTCTGCCCCCTGCCCAGCTGAGCCGCGCGATCATCAGAGGTTGTTTTTTTTCCTTTTAAAAGCATTTTTTCTTTGGCAAAAGAAAAACCCTTTCAAAGCATTTTTTCTACAACCTCTTCAGCTGAAGAGGCTGTAAAAAATGCTTTTAAAAGGCTCCTCTGACAATTCCAGCTGAGTTGCCTGATCATCAGAGGCTTTTAAAAGCTTTTTTTACTTTTAAAAGCATTTTAAAAGTATTTAAAAAGCAGCTAAAATGCTTTTAAAAGTAAAAAAAGTTGGCCACTCCCACCCAGTCACATTACCCCCACCCCCACCACCAAACCAGTAACAATTTTACATTTCACCCCTGGTCCAAACACATAGGCACACATAGCCTTGGTTTTCCAATATTATTGCAGTGAGTTGCACTGGTTTTTTATTTCTTTCTAATTGCAATTTAAGATGCTAGTAATTACCCTACAAAATCAGGGAAGTTCAGAACAGATTTTTACTCACTTTGATAAAAGCTTAGCCCTGACATTCTAGAACTTTGGGGTGGAATAGACATGGCAGCTACATTTTAAACAGAGGTAAAATAAGGAGTTTGATTTCTTTAAAAGGCTTTGGGCAATTGTTTTACATCAAGTCTTTTGATGACATTTGTTCAATTAAGTACAGTAATAGAAAGATGTCATCAGTTCAGTATGACTCTTACAATCAAATATCCTTCAATCACCTTGGTAACAGACTTTAGATATGTGATGAGATCATAGAAAAGAGCTTTTGATGTGATGATTGAGTTGTACAACCAGAAAGCCTTCCAAAAAGACTGAAGATAGGTAGAAGAAGGTCCCAGTTAAATTGCATTTAGAAAGATACATTTGGAACATAAGGAAGTAGTACAGTCAAAAATAAAAGGAAAAAAAAAACATGAGACGTTAATCATGGTGAACTAAAACTAAAAAAAACCCTTCAGGCCTGGGAAGCAATGAGATTGCTGTCACCATAAGAAAAATAGCCTCCCAGAGGTTTGAGGTTTATTATTTATTTATTTATTTATTAAATTTTTATACTGCCCTTCTCCCGAAGGACTCAGGGCGGTGTACAGCCAAAATAAAAACAAAATATATACAGTTAAAACAACATTTTAAAAAAGCAAATTATAAAGGCTGATAATTAAAAATTTAGATTAAAAATTTTAAAATATTAAGAAAACCCAATTAAAATTCATCGCTAATTATGCCAGTCCCGCTTTAATGAATAAATATGTTTTGAGCTCACGATGGAAGGTCCGAAGATCAGGCACTTGACGAGGCCAGGGGAAGTTCATTCCAGAGCATCACTGCCCCACAGAGAAGGCCCTACTCCTGGGGCCGCCAGCCGACACTGTTTGGCGGACGGCACCTGAGGAGACCCTCTCTGTGAGGCGTCTGGTCGGTGGGAGGCAAAAGGTAAAGCAGGCGGTCTCGTAAGTACCGGGTCCTAAGCCATGGAGCGCTTTAAAGATGGTAACCAAAATCTTGAAGCGCACCGAAGACCACAGGAAGCCAGTGCAGGCTACGGAGCAGCGATGTCACATGGGAGCCACGAGCGGCTCCCGTTACTACTCGCGCAGCCGCATTCTGGACTAACTGCAGCCTCCGGGTGCACCTCAAGGGCAGCCCCATGTAGAGAGCATTGCAATAATCCAGCCTAGACGTAACCAGAGCGTGAGTGACTGTGCATAAGGCATCCCGGTCAAGGAAGGGACGCAACTGGCGAACCAAGCGAACTTGGTAAAAGGCCCTCCTGGAGACGGCCGCCAGGTGTTCATCAAAAGACAGCCGTCCATCCAGGAGGACGCCCAAGTTGCGAACCACCTCCTTTGGGGCCACTAACTCGCCCCCAACAGTCAGCTGCGGATGCAGCTGACTGTACCGGGATGCCGGCATCCACAGCCACTCCGTCTTGGAGGGATTGAGCTTGAGTCTGTTTCTCCCCATCCAGACCCGTACAGCTTGAGACTAGTATACTAACTGTTCCTCCTTCTTCATACAGTATCTTCTTAAGGACTTGGAATTTTTCCTGTTCATTTCTGTAATGAAGATGGAACCTACAGTAGTGGCCAAAATTGTGGAAACCTTTTGGGAAAAGTTTATTTTTGAGGTTTGATGGCTAATAACACCACTTTTTTCTTTGAGTTTCAGTGTAATCCTATTCAATGTAATCCTATTCCACTGCTGGAATGGCCTGGGAATAGCCCAGATCTTAACCCAATTGAAAATCTATGGAGCCAACTAAAGAAATATGTTAGTCAGAAGCAACTCAGCAATAAAACCCAGTTAATAGAAGCAATCATTCAATCTTGGTTTCACATTATAACAGCTGCAGAACTAAAAGACTTGGTTCGCTCATGGGAAGATGTTGTAAGGCTACCCCATAGCAAGATGTTCATGCTAAAGGTTACCCAATAAGTATTTACTGACATGATAATTTTTGTATATCTCATTTTTTCTACGTATTTCACTTTTCTTCTTTATACTGTAAGTGCTATTCTAATAGAAAATCCTTCATAAAAGTTATTGCATTACATTCTTGATTAAATTATCTTTCCATTGAGATATAATTTTATGGTACTGCTCCCCAAAAAAGTGGTGTTATTAGCTAGTTTTAGAAAATACATTTTTCCCAAAAGGTTTCCACAATCTTGGCTACTATTGTAGAGACCTGAGCCTGTCTGTACAGGATTACTTTAGTGAAATAATAATTTTCTTTTCTTTAATCAATTTTATAGCCACTCATCTAAACCAATGACTCTATCTAGAAAACAATACCAAAACAAAAATCAGTACAACAAATACTAAACTCAATCCTACACTCCCAAAATTACTAAAAAGATATAAGGCAGAGGAGGGAATGATATAGGCATGAGGGAAGGAGGGAGGGAGGGAGGGAGGGAGAGAGAGAGAGAGAGAGAGAGAGAGAGAGAGAGAGAGAGAGTATGTACAGTATTCTCTCTTTCTTTGCTTCTATTCAGGAATCCTGATTGTGAGCAGATATTGCTTGTGTGAATCATCATAACTTCATTTATTTGAACTTTGTCCTTCAAACATTTCTTGAAAGCCAGAGGTGGAAGAAGTGATATTATCTCTGTTCCACAATTTCAAAGTATTTAAGAGCATGATTTGTCCATAAACTATCAAAAGCTGGACGGTTTTCTATTTATGTTTGGCAAAATAAGTTCTATGTTAGGAAGGAAGGAAGGAAGGAAGGAAGGAAGGAAGGAAGGAAGGAAGGAAGGAAGGAAGGAAGGAAGGAAGGAAGGAAGGAAGGAAAAGCCAGAAAAGAGCCAGTCAATTCACAGCAACAATTATTTGGGCAGAGTAGATAAGAGTGGAAAAGAAAACAAAGTTATTCTGCTTGGCATATAACAATTACCTGAGAAATGTGGATCTGAATGAAGCTTGCAATGTCAGCACATCGGAACTAATAGAGTGATGAGATGTTCTGTTCCTGCTCATTTTCAATTCTTTAAAAATAATCAGGGTAAATAAGATCTATTTTTTTTCTGAAAGGTATACTGCCCCAAGGTTTTCAAAGCTGTTACTGAAAGATGGTTATTTGCTTTTTTATGATATGAGTACTCATACAGTTATTGAAATGGAGCAATGACAGGCATTTTGAGGATAGGTCTCAACAGCTTTTGACAGCAGTTTTATGGACCAGTAACTTCAAGGGATGGGAAACCTGGATTTCTACATTTTGTCAGCTAAATAACTAATATGGTTAATTTTAACTAAGTGTACAGTGATGAATATTGGGGGAGGAAACCCATAACTACCCAAAGACTGATGAGGTCTGAGCTATCTGTCACTAAAAGGGGGAAAGATCTTGGTATCATAATAAATGGTGGCATTCAGCCAGTTTGGACTGGTTTGGGAGAACCGGTAGCGGTGATTTTCTGGTGGCCCTGCCCACCCACCCCGGCGCTATGCTGTCCTATTTAGCCACCTTTTCTGAGCCGCGCACATGCATGCAAGCCATGTGCGTGAGCAAAGTGCATGCGCAGAAAGCTGGGCAAATTCGTGGAATGCACACACACACTCACACTTTTGGTGTGCGGTGAACTGGTGGTAAAATTATATGGCACCCACTTCTGATCATAATGGATAGCTCCATGAAAATATTTTTTTTTCAGTGTGTGACAATTCTTAAAAGAGTCAGATTTCATAACTGATTTGATTATGAATGGAGACTGAAAATAAAATATATTTTATCATAATCATGTAAGTGATGTATAAATTCTCAGTATTTCCACGTAAAAGATGTATCCATACCTAGAATACTGTGTACTATAGATACTGGAAAATAATATAAGAGAGATGGGGATAAAAAGGTACAGAATCAAAGTAATGTAAGGGTTCAAACATCTTCTATGGGAGAAAAAAGAGAAACTTCTAACTTTCTTTTATTTGGAGGGGGGATTGATGGGATAAATGATATCTATAGAGTAACGCATGAACAGGAAGCAATTTTATATCCTGTCTCAAAATACTAGGATCAGAAACATCCAATGAAACTGAGCGGAAGGTGTTTTAGAATAGACAAGTGGCTGCACTTTTCTCTTACAGCACATAATTAGCCTATGGAATTTGTTAGTGACAGATTGTGAGAAACAAAATTAAGTATAAGATGGATCTGGACCTCAGTCAGTAGGGCTAAACTTATGTCCATACGTGATCTGATACTGAGTAAAACTCCTTGAAGTGGTGAATAATCTTGTTTTATTTGTTATTTTACTTATTATTTTACTGATGCCTCTCTTCCTTCCTTGATTTCTTATTTTGGAAGCCTTCTCAGCCTCCTTTTAAACTACTTCCCGAATCCTCTTTCTGTACAATGAAGAGCATGTAGTCACTAGGCAATATGAAAGAATTTAGATCAGATGTCATTCTCAATATAATACTCCCTTTTTTTCCCCTTCTTGTCTCCTGAACAATAAAATTCTCTTTTTAATATTCTGCAGCAGGTTTTGTAGAGATGTGGAAGTACAGAATTGTTAGTAGATATTTCCAGTTACCAAAATAGAAGGTCCACCTTAAAATGTGGATTTTATGTTAGGGTAAAATAATAAAAGCCCTCTTTGCCATGTTCTAATAGGTGTAGGAGGGATTAAGCTTTGTAAAGCAGAGATTATCTTGCTTCAGGATGGCACAAAAAGTAAAAAAAAAAAAGATAAAGAGATTTGCATACTAAAAAAGTAGGAACAGTTCCTATTCTTGTATGGTATTATGCAATGAAGATGTCACTAATAACTAAATTAGTCAAAACTAATTCTTCCAAATGAATGTATTTAATTGATATATCACTATTTCCCCATATCTATGATTTGGCCTTTTAGTTTGTGATGCCTGATCTGAGGCACAGAATTAAGATGAGGTAAAAAGTCTTTTAGGGAAATTTCACTGATCAATTGGAAACTAAGTCATTTCATTTATGCAGAATCCTGCATTGGTTGAACAAGAATGGTCTGTACTATAATTTAATTTAATCAAGCAAGCAACCTTGAATGTATAAATATATTTGTTCAGAATACTTCCATACATTTAACATTTATTCTAAAGAAAAAATAATCATTTCACTTTATTTAGTAAAGATCCTTGGATTTCAGCAAAATTCCGAAGAAGAAGAACAAGACAATCTGTTCCTTACTGCTTGAACTTAAGGCATGCATAGATCTGTTAAAAAGATACAGTAAGATATGATCCTACGGACAGCTTTCTGTCCAGTTCTCTGTATTTTGTTATATACACTGTACATTTACTTCTCTCCTTGCTCTAGAGGTCCTGCTGGTTAAGAGAAGATATTTGCGTAGTGTAATGCTTTGGCATGGAGCAACACATATTGTACATAGAAGGGAGAAATCTCAATGTAAGAATACCATTTTGAATGGCACTGTTTCCGATTTCATGTACAGTTTAGTTCTCTTCTAAAAGATTCAGATAGTATTTAATTTATTCAGACTGTGTATTGCTTAAAATCAGAATCTTGATCCACTCATGCTAGATCAAATGTGAAAAGTTCACCCTTTTCTTCCTTCTTGCTTAGCCCTTACCATGACAAAAATTTGGTAAATGGCTACATATTCAATGTTTGAATTTTTCCTTCACTCAGTTTTATATCAAATAGGCCAAAAAGTCACTCTGATGAGATCTAATCAGGTCATCCAGGATACTGACTAGTCAGTTTCAATTTACCATTGAAAATATGATGGAAAAGGCTAATTTTAAAATGTATCGCATTCCTATAGAGAACAGTTTCAAAATAACCAGCAGACCTTGTAAATTATAACTCAGAATACCTGAGCTCCCTGTCTAGCTTCATTTAAGCAAACTTTGGTAGCTCCCAGAGTTAAGCCAGCCTTTGCATGTATGGTGAACAGCTTTGATTTTTAGGCTGCAGCTGATATGATTATGGATGGTACTCCTCCTTTTGTTTTTGAGTATTTGTATCCTAAACTCTCTTCTAAACACAATAAATGTTACTTTGAAATAAAAAAATAAAAGTTACTCTGTAATAATATGTTATTTAAAAAACAGATGGAAGACTGATATAAAGTGCCTGGAGAGGAAAATTACATAACAGAATTGGCAGACATGCGACAATTTTTAAATTTCCTTAATTTCTAATAGGATACATGGCATATATCCCAGATGGGTACTACTGCAGCATTTCATTAAACTAGCTGGACCAGAAAGCTATGCAGAGTGAAATCTGGTTAATATTTGGATAGAAGCCAAGTAGCTAAGTGGCTAAATGATGCTGGAGATGGTCTTTGCTCTGATTGTCTAAGTCCTAATACTGTGTAACAGGGTAACCTCCCTTCATGCACCTCAGTTTCTGCCCACCTAGCAGTTCAAAAGCATGTTATATGCAAGTAGATCAATAGGTACCACTTCAATGGGAAGACAAGCCGGCAATTTTTTTTAAATTTACATTTATATCCCGCCCTTCTCCGAAGACTCAGGGTGGCTTACATTGTATAAGGCAATAGTCTCATCCTATTTGTATATTTATATACAAAGTCAACTTATTGGCCCCCCCAACAATCTGGGTCCTCATTTTACCTACCTTATAAAGGATGAAAGGCTGAGTCAACCTAATTTGTGTGAACAGCTAGAATCTATTGTGGCCTGTCGGCCGCCGGCCCCTTCAGCAGCCAAATCAGATGAGGAGGAGGTGTGGGAGTCAGGGTCAGCATCAAGGCAACCTGAGAGTTCTGAGCAGAAAGAGGAAATGGAGCTGTCAGAGAGAGACAGACAGAGGTGGAGCCTAGACTATCCATCAGCCCTCAGGTCTAGAGGTGGCTGATGAGGAAGAGGAGGAACAGCTAGGTCCAGTGCCTGACATGCAGATGCACAGAAGGCAGAGGAGAGGAGAGGAGATGAGTGGAAATCTGTGGGCTGATCCTTGGGATGGAAGAGCCACCACTGCTAGCGAAGCCCCACCCTAGCTCTGGGGTTAAAAGGCAAGGGGCGGAGATGAATAGATGTGGCAGACAACTATTTATCTCCCTGCCGGACAGGTAGCCTGCGTTGAGAGAGAAACTTTTTGCCAGGGCTGCTGGCGCTCCTAATATAGGAATCATTGATTTAAATACAGAGGGTTTGTTGTGTTTGGGGAGCTGGGTCAGAACAGAATCCTGCTGGCACTTGACCTTCCCAGTTGCGATGCAAGATGACTTCGGTGGAGGGTCGAGGCCCTGGATGACGCTGCAGGAAAGGTGCTCATCTTTTTTTCTGGTGCGATGCTAGCTTGCCCCCCTGTGATGCACCTTGGGAAGCATGTGAGCGTGAACCAAACAGGGCTAGGAATCTTAGGCAACCAAAGTACTGTTCTGCATTAGCATTGTAGTTTCCTAGGTAATGTAATGGTGCCATACAGCAGGGATGTCCAAACTTGGCCCTTTGAAGAGTGGTGGATTTCAACTCCCAAAATTCCCCAGCCAGCAACTTGCTCATATTTATAGCTCATGCTGGCTGGGGAATTCTGGGAGTTGAAGTCCACCACTCATCAAGGGGCCAAGTTTGGACACCCCTGCCAATACGGTAACTAAAATACCTGGATGGGATGCTATAAACAGTCCCAGTAAACCAGATTGTTGATGTTTTTTAAAAAACCTTAGAAGATGCATTGCCAGTTGTTGCAAATCACTCCCAGATTATTACCAAGAAACAATATGCATTTATTCCTGAAATCACCAAAGCCAAGATCAATTCTAAGGAGATTTTACTTCTATTAATTCTTAAATCACTATGCTGTTGTATAGCTAGCAAATTTATAAAATACTAATATTCAAAGGATTAACTGGAATTATTAATTTCATTCTATTTTTAACACAGCTTTACCTTTTAAACAAAACCTCTGAATTATATTCAGATAAATCAATAAGACAGATAGATAGATAGATAGATAGATAGATAGATAGATAGATAGATAGATAGATAGATAGATAGATAGATAGATGAGCTAGGAAAAAAGATATAGATAAATAAATATTATGCTATGCACTGCTAGGCAACATTTTTCCAATAAATAAATTACACATATTCTCCTTTTAATATTTTCACATGGCTTTTCAACATTTGCCAATTAATGCAACCTTTGTGAAATTTAATGTTTTTGATCTTTAAATGACATTTAGCTTCAACTTGCCAAACTGTGGTTGCCTTCAAACTGTCATCCAAATTGGAAATGAAGGACATATAAGTAACTATGAGGGTATTTCTGAGTCTTTGGGAAAGTAAGAAAAAATATACACAACATCTCTCTTATTATTTATTTATTTATTTCATGTTCTTTACAATATGCTGCTTTTACATTCCAACTCACAATCTTCAATGTACCATGACCATCACCATTAGGGCCCCTGGATATTAACTTCCACCATCCATCATGACTTTTGTAAATTGAAGTTTTGACTTCAAACTTCTGACTAAAATTGAGCCAGTATATCTTATTTTAAGCTAAATAAGACAGAGAAGGTGTAAACAAGGTTGCCAGTTTTGATCAGGTCACTGTCACACAGCATTGTTTACTAGCTATAATGTTCTGGCACAATTTGGCCAGAATGCTACATGTGAAACCAAAACCCAGCTTTAAGCAGTGAATGCTCATGCTATTCAATGCAGACTTGGAACTCTATTGTGGTCATAACCTGGCTCACTCAGAGCAACCAAATCACTTTGAAGATAAAACACCATTTTATTTAAATGCATGCAAGCAATAATACAGTATATACCGGACCTGTAGTAAAGCTGGTATACTTTGCTGAGTAGCCGTGACTAGTCATTATATAATTTTGATCTCCTATATTACAAAGTGTTGAAAGAAATGTCCATCTGGGTTCAGTTCCAAATGGGGAGAAAGGCACTGGAAACATGGAGACTGCTTGGAAAGATGGTTTAATGGTGAAGAGAACCACCAAGCATGTATGATTCTGGGTAGCTGACCTCATGGAGTGGAGAGAGATATATATTTATACCCTCTGCTTTCCAAGAGCATGCTTCTCCTTTTCTCATGAAGGGAGGTATAATATTCTGCCTTTTTAATATTTCCTAAAACATTTCATTCTTCTGGGAGAGAGGTGGGTGCTAACTTTCTACAAGAGTAAAGACAAAACAAAGGCAAACATAATGGAAATTACAGAATGAAATTAGAACATTTTAGATAAACCCATCCTTGTGAACATATTATTATTTATTCCTTCCTACTAATAGCATGTTAGCTATATTATATGTGAAATATGGTCAGAAAATTGAAACAATTTGATTGACTGAGCCACAGGGTCCTGACTGAATCTTTTCTCTGCAGCTACTTAGGATATCTTTACTTCCATACTTCCACAGTAATCTAAAAATCGTTTTGTGGCATAGTACCCACTCCCCACTCCCCATTAACTAAGTGGTTTATGCAATGAAGAAATATGTGCTAAGGATGTAAAGTATTGTTTGTTTGCTTAGATTACAGTCTGCTGTTCTGCTTGCCAAATAATTCAAAGCATTAACAACATTAAAAAAATAAGATAAACTGGAAGTGGGGGGGGGAAGACTAACAACAGTTACCAACCCCTCTCAAGACTGAAAATAGTTACAAAAAACCCTAAGAAAACTATTTGTTAATAGGAGGTGGAGATGACAAACATCTCAGACGCTTTCTTTACTACAACTTCTAGTAGAGCTCTTGTTGTTAGTTGCGAAGTCATGTCCAACCCATCGCGACTCCATCGGCAACGTTCCTCCAGGCCTTCCTATCCTCTACCATCCTTTGGAGTCCATTTAAGTCCTGCTTCAGTGACTCTATCCAGCCACCTCATTTTCTGTTGTCTCCTTCTTCATTTGCTCTCAATCTTTCCCAGCATTAGGCTCTTCTCCAGTGAGTCCCTCCTTCTCATTTAGTAGAACTATAGTCCTAAAGAAAAATGTTTGGATCAGTTGGGGAGGGGGAACCATCAGAAAAGAACATGCCATACTTTTTGGAACAGCCACTAAAAAAGCCCTGATCTTTGACATCATCAGAGGATAAGTTATTTTAACTTAGAATGAAAATGTTGCTCTGAAAAATGTAAACATTCTTCATTTTCTTAAGAGATGTGGATATGTTAAACACCTCTCATTCTTTCACTGTTATGTGAGAGTTATTTTGAACAAACGGTGCCAAAAGTTATGTACTGAGAACCCCTGCTTTTTAAAGTAAAGTTTGTAGTTTACTGGTGTCTCCTTTAATTAAATAGTAATTAAAATTCTTTATAGAACCACTATCATTAAAAAATTTTTTTATAAAATATAAAGGGCATACCTATAAAACCTGAATGCTCCATGACAGGAACTTTGATAAACACCCTTTGTAATGTCTGCCACTTTCCAAAGAAAGAAGACACTGTGATAATGGTGGTTTGCCCTTTCCCCCTTCACTTCTCCTTCTAAGCCTTCCTCATACAGAGCCACAGGGGTGCAGAAAGGAGATTAAATGACCTTCAGGGATAACATAACATAACATAACATAATGATGAATGGATCTGTCCTCAAATCTGAAAGTTGCTCGCAAAATTGTCTTCCCATCGTAGCCTTTGGTATTGGTGATGAGATTCTGGGGAGAGAGGGAGGGAAAGAGCAATGACTACTGGTATGCTGATGTATTCACAAGTATACCCAGTTGCCATGTAGGCTCTCTTTTTCAATAGCCAAATATCTAACAGTTCTCTTTTAAAAACGAACAACCAATTTACCTTTTCTGTTCATGATCTTCATTCCCAACTTGCAATTAAGTCCCCACCCCCATTAGGGGCTCCACTGGAACCCTACAAATTCAGCCCTCTAGTCTAGGTGGAGGCACTGTGGTTTGAGGATGGCTCAGTAGTGGGTTTCAATTTCATTTGCTACTGGTTCACTCATGGGTGCGCGGGTGATCATGGGCGCATGTGCAGAGACATCCAGGTGGGTGGTTGGAGCCTCCCACTGCCGCCACCATCGGTTCGCCCAAACTAGGGTGAGCTGGTAGCAACCCACCACTGGGCTGGAGTTCTATCTAGCCTTATAAGAACAGCTGATGGATGGACAGCAGTTCCTTCCTGAGGCTCCAGCTGGGGAGCCCTGCAAATTCTCTAGCCTCTTGGTTTCCTTAACAATGGCAGAGGTAATTTAACAACTGAAGCAAACAGCAAAGCCAATCTTTATTCATTTAACCACCCAGTTGATTTGTATATCGAGCATGGTAAAAGATGTCATACAAATGAGTCTGATTCATTTTACAAAGACTTGACTTATGACCCTAATGGGCAAGTTCTGGTAGGATCATACCTCAAGGATTTCCTCTATATTTCAATAAATGCAACTTTATCAGAAGATGAAATTTCTCAAAACTATTCGTCAACCAGCTTAAAAGGTAAAACAATAATCAACTTCTCATACTATTTGTAAAAGCCAAAGTCAAGAAAACTGTTCATGTTCTTCCCATATTCACTATCCTAAATCTGTATCACATAAGGACATTTAATTTGAAATTCCATTGCTGAAATCCTGTGGATATTGATCTGATCACCTTGGGTATTTAGGGACTTCTGAAAACATTCAAGGAAGAAGCTCTGAGGCCTTTGAAATGCTTTCCACTCTCAGAATATGACTGTAATGCTCAGTCTGACCTGAATTCGTTATGAGCTTATCAATGTGAGCATTAATTTTCTGAAGCAAAATACAAGCAGCAAGAAATAGTACAGGATAATGTTCCCAGTGGTGCTTTTGCATGCTTTGCTACTACTTAATCTAAGCATTCCAACAGTATTATTTTAATAACTAACTCTGAATACAAAGGCTATTCAAGCATAAAATTTCAAATAGTTTTTGCTTTTGTTTTGTTTTTTGAGATAGCATTCTAGATTAATGCACTTGTAGCTGTATTTCTAGACAAAATATTGAAGAATAAAGGCAACATACTGACAACAAAGGTGCATCTTATCAAGGCCACAGTTTTCCCAGTTGTAACATATAGCTACGAAACCTGGACCAGCAAAAAAGGTTGAGCAAAAAAGTTGGTGATGCTTTTAAATTGTGATGTAGAAGAATTTTTTAGAGAATACCTTGGCCTGCAAGAAGACCAGATCATTTAGCGATGATGTAAAAGGAGACTGGCAGATAGATGGTGAAGAAATGGAAGTAGTGACAGATTTTATTTTCCTGGGCTCCAAGATCACCGCAGATGGGGACTGCAGCCAAGAAATTAAAAGACGCTTGCTCCTGGGGAGGAAAGCTATGGCAAGTCTAGACAGTGTACTAAAAAGCAGAGACATCACCCTGCCAACAAAAGTGCGTATAGTCAAAGCTATGGTTTTCCCAGTTGCAATGTATGGCTGTAAAAGTTGGACCATAAGAAAGGCTGAGCGCCAAAGAATTGAGGCCTTTGAACTCTGGTGCTGGAGAAGACTCCTGCGAGTCCCTTGGACTGCAAGGCGAACAAACAAGTCAGTTCTAGAGGAGATCAACCCTGACTGCTCTTTAGAAGGCCAGATACTGAAGATAAAACTGAAATACTTTGGCCACCTAATGAGAAGGAAGGACTCACTGGAGAAGAGCCTAATGCTGGGAAAGATTGAGGGCAAAAGAAGAAGGAGACACCAGAGAACGAGGTGGCTGGATGGAGTCACTGAAGCAGTAGGCATGAGTTTAAATGGACTCCAGAGGATGGTAGAGGACAGGAAGGCCTGGAGGAATGTTGTCCATGGGGTCGCGATGGGTCGGACACGACTTCGCAACTAACAACAACAAAAGGAGACTGTTTACTGGAAGCACTAAAGCTTAAATATTTGGAATGCATAATATGAAGGCAATTGTTGCTGGAGAAGATCCTAATGCTTGGAAAGGTTGAAAAAGCAACAAAAATAAAGATTAGCAGAAGAGAACATAGCTAGAGGTATTAATGACAGTATAAGCATGAACATGCAAGAACTGAAAGCAGTTCCTAACAGACAGTCCTGGTGAAAAGACATCCTTTAGACCACAAAATGTTAAAATAACTTAACAAGTCAACAGCAACCTCTGTGTCTTACTTCCAAATAAAAGCATGTTTAGAATGAATTAAGATTTTGTAAATGCTCTCTCCATCTTGATCGTCTGTGAACTTCTAACAGATGATGAAAGGATGACTAGTTAAGCAAGAACAAATAGATATGTCTGTATATTTGCAAACTCTCTTCATCTAATGTAATCACAATTTCTACTCATTTATATTGCATTTACTTCCACTATGTTTATATTAAGAAAAACAAAGGAAAGTTACAAAACATTTCACATATCAAAATATGCAGCTGACCTGTGCAAGGTGGCTTTGATTTGCCTTCACAAGGCATTTCATGCAAAATAGATAATATGATTTGACAGCATTTGCAACAGCTTTGTAATCTAGAGGAGACACAATGACCCTCACTGACATGAAAAGGCAACAGCGCTTGACTGGTTATTGCAAGGGCAAGAGAAGGCAGTTAAAGTAGATGAAGTGGATCAACATAGCATAGCTCATTTACTTCCTTTTCACAAATAAGCAGGCGGCATTGCATTTTGAAGCAACTTCAAGAGTAGGTTTCTCTTGAAGCTTCATGAAAGAAAATATCACATCAAAGATCTGCAGAGTCCTAATATGCAACGTTGGGTTTTAGGAACTATTCCTCGTGCCCACAATAATGTGCATTTCCATTATTAAGACAGAAGAAGCGTATATCAGTATGGAAACTGCTACCACCACAACCTAACTTTGCCAGGCATTAACAATGTTAACAATTAACAATGTCGAGGTTTTTTCTGTAAATGCACTCTGTAAAACAGGGCAGTTACTGAGGCAGAGATTAATGAAGTTATCCTTTCCTCTCCCATTTAAGTGCCATCTACTGTAGGAAAACAAACCATCAATTAATGCCTTTGAATCTCTGCTCTAGCCAGCCTTGGTATGCAGTGATTAGAATGCAGAATTGCAGCCAAATTCTGCCCACAGCCTGGAGTTCAATCCTGATGGGGCTCACGGTTGACTCAGCCTTCCATCCTTCCAAGCTCAGTAAAATAAGGACCCAGTCTGTTGAGGGCAATGTGCTGACATTATAAATCACCTAGAGAGTGTAGTAAAGAACTGTGAAGCAGTATAGTGGGATTCAAATCCTGTTGCTATTCGTGGGCATGTGGGCACTCGCGCACGCGTGTGACACATCTGCAAAAGCTTTTGCACATGCGCAAAAGCTTTTGCACATGCGCAGGTGGGCGGAGCCTCCCACTCCGCCACTACTAGTTTGCCCAATCCAGTGGGTTGCTACCGAACTGGTAGCAACCCACTACTGATATATAAGTCTAAGTACTATTATTATTGCTACTTCGCTTTAGAAGCAATTCAGTGCTTCTCTGAAAAGCTTATGAATTGAGTCTCATGTTTCATTCAACACACTAAACTTCAGCCCTTCAATTCTGAGCTGGGCAATGAAAAGCATGCAATGCTTTCCAAAAATTTGAAGCATATAATACCAGACTTTTGATATTCTTATAGACAAACTTCTTTTTAAAAGAACATGATTTCTAGCCTTCAACAGGAAGAGAAGTGCCTTAATTAACATCAGTCCTTGTGTATGACAGGGGAGGGCAACTGCCATGTGAATTTTCCTGTGCATTAGTTTTATATCCCAATAGCAGCAGCATCGTGGAAGACACATAAATGGTCTTCCTGAAGGTCAATACTGTTGCCTAAGCAACAACATAATGCAAAGTAACTGCAAAGTAATTTCATATCAGTGAATTGTCTGGTCTGTCAGGCAATCACAGCAAGAATGACTATGGAGACTTAAAGTTCATGCAAGGAAATACAATTGTAATCAAGCAATCAATGACATCCAAGAAGTCTATCTTCATATGATTTGGATGTAGTCCATCTCCATTAGGACATCTGCATAGGAGAGATGCAGATAGATTCATGCAATAATGCAATTTTTAATAGGGGTAGCCAGCATTAAAACAATGCTTGAATAAACAGATGGTTTTAACAAACATATGGCTTTAAATTATTGCTAGAAAACTCCATACGTAATTTCAGTTGGGAATACCACAGCAATACTCTTAGATGAACATCCTTACTATTGGCAATGAAGTCTTATTGCAAGAAATTTGGTTTATTTCACAGTAGACTAAGTAAGTAAGTAAGTAAGTGAGTAACTAAGTAAGTGAGTAGCTAAGCAACTGAGTAAGTAAATAAGTATTAAGAAAGGAGGATTGTCAGAAGAAGGTGGATTCTCAGATAAACTGGTCACAAGCAATTTAGGACTTATAAACCTATAATAATACTTGAACATGATTTGATAAGTAGTTGACATGCACTGTGACAAATGTTTCAACTCAAATGTGTGCATTTAGAACTCTGACTGAACAACCTAGCTGTAACATTTTGAATTTATCAGATCCACCCTACATTTATCACATTCATCTGAAAACTGTTCATGTCATGCTATCAATAAAACATTTGATTTGCCTCAATATTTCTTTGAATGCAACATCCTTTTAAAAAGAGTTAGAGGAAAGCAGGAATACCTTTCAAAGAACTCAACCATTTTTTTCTTGATGTTGGAATTTATGTTCTGAAATAGTGGAAAACAAGTTATTTGCTTTTAAATACAGAAACTATCCAATAACAACAGTATTACCATTCATCATCTTCTGGTCTACTGCTTTCTAACTATTTTCTTTTATATGAATGAGCATTACATCCTATAAATTCATGCATTTAGTATTATTTATTTATTCATTTCTCTTCCTCCCAAAATAAGTGATTCAGTCCAAACACAGATTATCTTCTTCAGTGTTATCCTGGAATAATGTCTCCCACATATCCCTTGTCTCTCTGTTAATCAGAGAACTGATCACAGGAAGAGAGTTCTTAAATGGGTTTTCAACATATGTTTATAGCTTCAAGTCATTAACAGAATTTGTCCCAATATTTCAGGTTCCAGTTAAATGAATATGAACTAGTCTGCAGAAGATCAATGAAAAGCTTATTTTCTAGAGGCCATTTAAGTAAATAACATTTGGTGTACGTGGAGGGAAAAAGACTCAAACATTTGTTTGTTTAAACAAAAGAAATTGTCCTGTTTTTCTTTCACAGAGATATAGCTGACGATCCAAAACTAAAGAAACAAAAATTTAAATTACTTTTCTCCTCTACTTGTTTCATCAACAAAGTCTATCGCGCTGCCGTAAACCTTTTGTTCATTTTCTTTCTCTGTATATATTGAAGTTTTAAAAGAAACCACCTTTAAATGTTGTTTTTATTAGGGCATCTCATGACACCTATGTTTTTTTCTTTGTATTCTCTATTTTCATCTTGTTAAGCTGAAGCTGCTATAAATAGATATAAAACAGTATAAAGCAATGTTGGAACAATGGATATTTTTATACTGCAAGATGCAACTCTTATTAGAAAATAAGTGTGTGTGTGTGAGAGAGAGAGAGAGAGAACGAGAGAGAGAGAACGAGAGAGAGAGAGAGAGAGAGAGAAGGTATAGCAATAGAAATAACTAAGGGCCTTCTTAGTAATAGCCCCATTTTGGTTATACTGCCTCTAGGGGTACATTTGCATACTGCACGCTACTACTGCTGGCTGCCGGCTACCAGAAGTTCAGCAGTTCAAATCTCACCAGGCCAAGGTTGACTCAGTCTTCCATCCTTCCGAGGTCAATAAAATGAATGAGGAGCCAGATATTTGGGGGCAATATGCCGACTCTATAAACCTCTTAGAGAGGGCTGTAAAGCACTGTGAAGCAGTATATAAGTCTAAGTCTATTTGGCCCTTTCCTGTAGGAAAGTCTTCCAGAATAGAATAGAATAGATTTTTTTATTGGCCAAGTGTGATTGGACACAGAAGGAATTTGTCTTGGTGCATATGCTCTCAGTGTACATAAGAGAAAAGATACGTTTATCAAAAATCATAAGGTACAACACTTAGTGATAGTCATAGGGTACAAATAAGCAATCAGGAAACAATCAATATCAATATAAATTGTAAGGATAGAAGCAACAAGGTTACAATCATACAGTCATAAGTGGAAGGAGATGGGTGATGGGAACGATGAGAAGATTAATAGTAGTGCAGATTTAGTAAATAGTGTTGAGGGAATTATTTGTTTAGCAGAGTGATGGTGTTTGGGAAAAAACTTTTCTTGTGTCTAGTTGTTCTGGTGTGTATTGCTCTATAGCGTCGTTTTGAGGGTAGGAGTTGAAACAGTTTATGTCCAGGATGTGAGTGATTTGTAGTATTTTCACAGCCTTCTTTTTGACCGTACAGTATACAGGTCCACAATGGAAGGCAGGTTGATAGCAATTGTTTTTTTCTGAGTTCTAATTATCCTCTGAAGTCTGTGTCTGTCTTGTTGGGTTGCAAAACCAGACCAGACAGTTATGGAGGCGCAAATGACAGACTCAATAATTCCTCTGTAGAACTGTATCAGCAGTTGGGCAGTTTGAGCTTTCTGAGTTGGCGCAGAAAGCACATTCTTTGTTGTGCTTTTTTGATGACATTTTTGATGTTAGATGTCCATGTTAGATCTTGTGATATGGTAGAACTTAAAAATTTGAAGTAGATTTCTACTGTTGGTACTGTGTTGTCTAGTATTGTGAGAGGTAGAAACATGGAAGGGTTTCTCCTAAAGTCTACCACCATTTCTACGGTTTTGAATGTGTTCAGTTCCAGATTGTTCCAGTCGCACCATGAGGCTAGTTGTTCAACCTCCAGTCTGTATGCAGATTTATCATTGTCTCAAAAAAACTGTTCTTGTGTCTAGTAGTTCTGGTGTGCAGTGCTCTATACCATCCTTTTGAGGGTAGGAATTGAATATATATCGTTGATGTTTTGTGTGTGGGGGGGGGCAGAGAGAGGGGGAGAGAGAGAGACAGAGAGACAGAGACAGAAAGAGACAGAAAGAAAGTAGCCAAAACTGGATTTTTTTAAAAAATCCTTGTTTTCATACTGTGCTCTAATGCTTTTATGCCTTCCTTGCTCACATTGTTGGAATCTGAAGTTGAATAAAAATTAATGACTGCTCCTTTTCCATAAGTTTAAATAGGGATTTTTTAAAAAAAGATATGTCTTGTGCGATGTGAGGTTCAGCATTGTCATAGTGAAGAAAAATCATCTGAAAATCATTGCTTAGCCCCACAGAAGGAAACTGCTGGTGATTTGAGAGGCATTTCTTTTCTTGCTTCCAGGCCTCCTATGTAGAACTGCCAATATGGTTTAGCTTGTAAACTCTAGTTAGTTGTAGTCCTTTTTCATTCACTATTGTAGGGAAATATCAAGAACAGTCAAGCCAAATCCAATTTGAATTTTACGGGCTACTGGATTTTATGCTCCGATTTGTTTTAAAACCATACTTGAGTCTTCATTCTTTCATTTGCACTTGTGGACACAACCCACAAATCATGAAGATTAATAAGCATTGTAATATTGACATAACAAATTGAAATTTGGGGAAGGGAGAAGGCAAACATGTTCAAAATCTCAAATTGTTCCCAAGAATCAGTTTACTGTACAAAAAATTTGATAGGTGTGTTTGTAACTTGAATAAGTTGAAAATTTATCCAATATTTGAATAATAAAAATCTGATAAGAAGTAATAGCCTGTTGTTGGCAATTATGTTTTATGGAAACCTAAATAAGGGACTCCCTTCATATTCACCCTGTCTCTTCAGAAGAGCAATGTTCTTGTTGAGAATTATTTCTTTTTCTTTAAATAGATTCATGTTGAGAAAAATGTCTGTGATCCTTGGCTATCTCTTTCTTTTCATAGCAAAACTATGGCTATAAACAATGCTCAGAACAACAAGGGAATCATATAGTCATTATGCTCAATATAAAATACTGAAGGTAACCACGTTCACAACTTTTAAGTAAATATTTTAGTATTACAGGGTGGTTCAGTACAGGAGTAAAATCCAGCAGGTTCTGACAGGTTCTGGGAAACTGGTAGTGGAAATTTTGAGCAATTCAGAGAACCAGTAGCAGAAATTTTGAGTAGTTCGGAGAACCAGCAAATACAACCTCTGTCTGGCCCCAGAGTGGGGTGGGAATGGAGATTTTGCAATATCCTTCCCCAGGAGTGGGGATTTTGCCATATCCTTCTCCTGCCATGCCCACCAAGCCACACCATGCCCACCAAGCCACACCGACAGAACTGGTAGTAAAAAAAATTGGATTTCACCACTGGTTCAGTAGCAATATGTAGTAATATATGTAGTTCAGTAGCAGAGTTATTTATATTGAACTAATTCCTTTTAGCAAATCTGTGTAATAGAACATATAAAATAGAACATAGCATAATACAGTTGAAGGGACCTCAGAGGTCTTCTAGCCCAACCCCCTGAGACCCTATATCATTTCAGACAAATAGATGTCCAGTCTGTTTTTGAAAGCCTTCAGTGATGGATCACCCATAACTTCTAAAAGTAAGCTATTCCTTTGGTTAATAGTTGCTCATTAGTTCTAGGTTGCTTCTCTCCTTGGTTAGTTTTGAACCATTATTTCTTGTCTTGCCTTTTGGTGCTTTGGAAAATAGTTTGACCACATCGTCTTTGTAGGAATCCCTCAAATATTGGAAAAATGCTACTGTCCACCCTACTCCTTCTTTTCATTAGTTAGGTTAAGGTAAAGGTTCCCCTCGCACATATGTGCTAGTCATTCCTGACTCTAGGGGCAGTGCTCATCTCTATTTCAAAGCCGAAGAGCCAGCGCTGTCTGAAGACTTCTCTGTGGTCATGTGGCCGGGATGACTCAATGCCAAAGGCACACAGAATGCTGTTACCTTCCCGCCAAAGGTGATCCCTATTTTTCTACTTGCATTTTTTACGTGCTTTCAAACTGCTAGGTTGGCAGAAGCTGGGACAAGTAATTGGAACTTACCCCATTATGCGGCACTAAGGATTTGAACTGCTGAACTGCCAAACTTTCGATCGACAAGCTCAGCATCTTAGCCACTGAGCCACCGTGTCCCTTTCATTAGACTAGACATGCCCAATTCTGTAATCATTCTTCGTACATTTTAGTCTCTAGCCCCCTAATCATTTTTGTTGCTGTTCTCTGCACTCTGTCCAGATTCTCAACATCTTTTTTGTATTGTGAAGACCAGAACTGGATGCAGTATTCCAAGTGTGGCTTCACGAAGGCTTTGTAAAGCAATACTAGAACTTCACATGATCTTGATTCTATCACTCTATTAATGCAGCCCAGAATTGCATTGGCTTTTTTAACGTTGTGAATCTAATCTTCTTGATTGTAAATAGCTTTAAGAAGCTTGAGATAAATATATGGACTTATACCATCCTCTGCATGTTATATTCATATACTTTCCATCATAAATTCACCTGACATGCATTCCATGGGAGGATTGGCTTGGAAGACTACTTGTGACCCAGCTCATTTATTCCAAACCACCATTGGTGGGAAATGGCTTCCTGTCCATTCTTGAATAGAAAGAATCCTTCATCACTGATAACCAATCTGAATTCCATCCATTGTTTCTAACTTTCTAAATAGATCTGATGATACCTTCTGTGGCCACAGAAGCTATCAACAGAATAAAAAATGGTGGGGGGAAATGAGTTCACATTCATAGCAGTTTCTATTATTTTCAGAAGAAAGAAAGAAAGAAAAAGGAAGGAAGGAAGGAAGGAAGGAAGGAAGGAAGGAAGGAAGGAAGGAAAGAAAGAAAGAAAGAAAGAAAGAAAGAAAGAAAGAAAGAGTTTTCCTACTTGAAGTCAATAGAGTCATTAAACTTTATATACCACAAACCACCACCAAAATAAAAAAAAATATTACCCATATCAATAAAAAAGCTTCAATCCAAAAAAAAAAATCCCTCTGGAGAAGAAACAAAAAGGGCTATGTAGCAAACTTTAAAAACCACTACAGAAATATATGCAACCAAATAAAAACTGAATGCACCAACTACCACACCAAGCAAGAAGAAGACCTTCTGCGCACAAATTCCAATCGTGCTTTTTATAATTTTGTGAATAACAAATTTAAAGACTCAAGATCCATCCCACCACTAAAAGAATCTAACGGCAAAGAATATAATGATGAAACAGTTAAAGCAAACCTCTTTAACACATTCTTCAGCTCAGTCTTTGTTAATAGTAATGGCTCATATCCAACATTCCCCAATCGTACCAACAATGAGTACAACAACCTAACACATATAGATTTCACAGAAGATAATGTTGACAAAGCTCTTTGCAAACTGAAACCATCACTATCTATTGGACCTGATGGATATGTACATACTTCTTAAAAAAGCTTTCCACTAATATAGCAGAACCTCTAAGCATAATCTTTGAAAAAGCTTTCACAACCAGTTCCCTTCCCAAACTTTGGTCACTAGCCATGGTCATCCCAGTCTTCAAAAAAGGAGACCCCAGCCTAGTTGAAAATTACAGACCAATCTCTCTATGCTGCATCACCTGCAAAGTAATGGAATTTATCATCAACCAATCCATTACCCTCCACCTAGAAACAAACAACCTATTCTCTAATAAGCAATTTGGTTTCAGAAAAAAATTATCATGTAACTTACAACTTCTTCACTGCAAAAACATATGGACTACAAATCTTGATCAGGGCAAAGCAATTGATGCAATCTACATAGACTTCTGCAAAGCTTTTGACTCAGTAGTACATGATAAACTTCTCCTAAAACTAAAATCCTACGGCATTTCAGGACCCCTCCACAATTGGTTAACAGCTTTCCTGTCAAACAGACAACAAGTGGTCAAAATTGGCAATGCTCTATCAAATCCTGTTCCTGTCCCCAAGGCAGTGTTCTTGGACCAACACTCTTCATATTATACATTAATGATCTCTGTAACCATATTACAAGTAATTGTGTTCTCTTTGCTGATGATGTCAAACTATTTAACACCACCAACAATACAGCTACCCTTCAAAAAGACACTGACTTTATGTCAGAATGGTCTAAAACTTGGCAACTCCAAATCTCAACTGACAAATGCTCAGTCTTACATATTGGAAAAAAGAACCTAAACACTATGTACAAGCTTGATGGACATTACCTTAAAGATGACCCCCACCCTGTTAAAGACCTTGGAGTTTTTATATCAAATGATCTAAGTGCCAAAGCCCACTGCAACTACATCGCAAAAAAGGCTTTAAGAGTTGTAAACCTAATCTTGCATAGCTTCTTCTCCAAAAAAACTACACTACTAACCAGAGCATATAAAACATTTGCTAGACCAATTCTTGAATACAGCTCTCCTGTCTGGAACCCATACCACATTTCAGACATCAATACAATTGAACGTGTCCAGAAATATTTTACAAGAAGAGTTCTCCACTCCTCTGAATACAACAAAATACCTTATGCCACCAGACTTGAAATCCTGGGTTTAGAAAATTTAAAACTACGCCGCCTTCGACACATCCTGAGTTTAACTCATAGAATCATCAATTACAATGTCCTTCCTGTTGAAGACTAGTTCAGCTTCAATTGCAACAATACACAAGCAAACAATAGATATAAGCTTAATGTTAACCGCTCCAATCTTGATTGTAGAAAATATGACTTAATTAACAGTATTCCAATACTTGGAATACACCACCTGACTCTGTGGTCTCTTCCCAAAATCCCCAAAGCTTCAACCAAAAACTGTCTACTATTGACCTCACCCCATTCCTAAGAGGCGTGCATAAGATCACAAGTGTGCCTACCGTTCCTGTCCTATTGTTTCCTTTCGTTATAGCCAATTAATGTAGTTATTACATACTCATACTTATATATGCACTTATATATTGTATAGTTATTTCATGCTTATGCTTATATATACTGTGTGACTAAATAAAAGAAAGAAAGAAAGAAAGAAAGAAAGAAAGAAAGAAAGAAAGAAAGAAAGAAAGAAAGAAAGAAAGAGCACAGTCCATCTTAGAAACTGTTAGCTGATCACAAGTCAGTGCTTCATTTTTTTTTAACAGTAAACCATTTAGTACAGGATCTTTTGTAGAATCTCAGTCATGTTCAATTTGACATAGATTTCCAATGAACTCCCAAAGGACAATCAAAGACCAATTATTTTTTTAAAAAGATGATATTCCACAGAGGAAAAACTTTAAAAAAATATATATCAACAACTGCATTCTTCAAATGATGGTCATTTCACAGTTTGGTGAATGCATTGACTGGGATTCATTTTATGGCCAAAAAATAAATAAATCATTATTCTTATTATGGTTGCTGTTCTGTGACATTTTCCATTTTTTTTCCTTATAAAATGACTGGGTGATAAGTGCAGTACATTATTAAAAATGGTATCTTTGTTCAGTCTTTTGGGCTCATAATTCCATAGTCTTCTCCTTCAAGAGCTACAAAAGAAACCAAATCCCACTGCTGCAGGCTCAGAGAAGCGACAAGTAGGAGGAAAAAAATAGCAAGGGCTATTCAGGAGGCTATTTTTGGTTTGTGACTAAGCAGCCCCCCTGCTGATCTGGTGTCTTGCACATCTCTCATGCAATTTCACACTGCAAACCTTTTTTCTTCACAAAGCACACATGTTTTAGGGCCATAATCCTTTGCATAATGCACAGATAGGGGTATAAGTAGGGCACCATTAAACTAAATCGCCACTGTTGGATTCCTTGGAACAGAATGAATAAAACTATTTTTTAAACAATGTTAAATCAAAACAGTATTTTTATTTAAAACAATGGAAGGAATCCAGGAGAGAAGCAATCTGGAGTTATGAAGAAAAGTTCTGGAGACTTCCGGGTGGCTCCGCTTCGTTAATGGCGGGCTATCTCAGTCCGCCAGTTCTGTGTGATTCTGTAGAACTGTTTAGACAGTGTTAATCTGCTGTCAACAGCTCGTAAATCTCTGCCCTCGGGCAAAGAGGGGGAGGTGAGCATTTGGGCTGAAATAGAGCCCCCAAGGAAAGCCCCAGAATGATTTCTCGTGGTTTGTTGGGAACACTCCTTCTATAGCTCGAAGAAAGCTCCAGTATCCAGAATGCTTCTGCAAATGCAGAACAAAACGCAGCATCCATTTCCGTGACTGAAAAGGATTATTGATAGATTGCCAACACGGAAAGAGCCGAAAACAGGAGGGCTGGCATTTGATTGTAAGATGATTTTAACTCCCTGACAGAGAAGGTATTCGTATTCAAGAGTGGAGATGATGAAAGATGGCATTTTGTGTCTTGAAAGTGAAAGCTAAGATAAGCGAAAGCTAAGGAAATGCTGATTACAATTGCTGGAGTGGAACCTTTAAGAAGAATATAACAAGATTTTTTATTTTTTTTAAATGGAATTCTTTTTTTAAAAAATCTCTTCTTTTTTATTATCTTTTTCTTACAGTGTTTAAGAAGAAAAGCTTATTGATTTTTTTTATTTTTTTTATTTTTTTTCTCTTCTTCTTGGTATTATTTAGTTTAAAAATGGCCTTTAAGCAAAGAGATTTAACCACTTCTAAAATATTGGAAATTTCTTCACTTCAGGTACGGAAATTGAGAGAGGATATTAAAGAAAGTCTAAGGAATTTTTTACAGGAGCTTATGGAGGCTCATCTTCCAGAAATAGATCAAAAATTTAATGAAATGGAGAAAGAAATACTGGATTTTAAAGATTTGGTGGAAGAGCAGAGGAGGGAAATGAAAAAATTAAAGGAATCAATTACCCCATTATTGTTATCTAGTACACAGACAGAAGAAAGACTGGATGGATTTAACCAAATTAATTTAGATTTGCAAAGGAAAATAGATGAAGTTCAAATTAATCTGAATTTAGAAAATAAAATAGATGATATTCAGGTTAAGGTTGATAAGGCAGATGAAGAAAGGGTTATATTACAATATAAATTAATGGAATATGCTATAAGGGTGAGAGGATTAAAAGAGTGTAAGGAAGAAAATTTGAAAGAGATTTTTATTCAGGCCTTTGCTCAGATAGAGGGAGTGGAACCAGAAGATTTTGAAGTTAATATTGAAAAAATTTATCGTGTTAATTCTTGGTAAGGCAGAAGTGTTTACCGAGAGATGTGGTTATTTATTTTACAAATAAGAAGATTAGGTATGGAATTTTGCAAGCATTTTATAAAAATAAATTTCAAATATTAGGACAAGATATAATAATGATGAAGGAAATTCCTCCTAAAATGTTAAGAAAGAGAAAAGAATTTGCCTTTTTAGTGGATGAGTTTAAGAAACATCAGATATATTTTAGATGGGAGGTTCCAGCTGGTTTAACAGTGAATTATAAAGGAAGAAAGTATTTTCTCAATACAATTTGTAAAGCATGAGATTTTTACACTAATGTATTAAAGATTGGGAATTCTTTATTAATAGATGTTAAGTTGAATGGTGAATAGATGGTGGAAAATGTAAGACAGAAGAAGGGGAGGGAGAATGTTTAACTTTATTATATATGATTATGGTTAATTTTTGTAAATGATTTATTTTGGATATAAATGTGTAATTTTAGGGGTACTATTTGATATATTTGAGGTATAAAGGAATAGGAAGATGGAATATTGTTTAACTTTGGAGGATAGATAGTAAAATTTAGGAATTTGGATTAAATATTATATTTAAGAGATGGATGTAATGTTGTTATATGGCTAATTAGAATGTAATTGTTATAATAGATATATTTTGGATAAGTTATAGGTGTAATTTTAATAATGTTATTTGATATAAGTAAGGTAAAGTGAAGATTTTAATTATTACAATTGATATATTGGATATTTGTAATATTATTTGTTGTATATAAATGTTAAAGATGCGAAAAGATGGACTATTGTTTACCCTTGAAAGTTGGACAGAAAAATTAAAGAAATTAAGTTGGAAATATGAACTATTCTTGAGAGACTGCTTAAGGAAGAAAGACATTTTAGAAGAAACCTTGGTGAATATTGGAAGATGGAACGTTGTTTTGATATTGATTGATGAAGGTTGGATATTAAAAACTATGTACTTTATTCAAGAACAAACACTAACTCAATCGGAAATTTCTGAGAACTCTAGGAGTGGAATGGTCTGATATATAATGGATTAGAAGAAAAGTATCTTCTTTGTCTCTGGAAGGGGAGTGGAGGTTTTAAGGAGTGATTATGGATTATGATTTGTGCTATATTTTAATTTTTGTTGTTAGTTGTTAGTTTTATACCCTGTATTCGGTTCTCGGAAGTCCTGGGGGGTGGGGGGAGGAAGGGGAATGAGGGTAGAAAATGGATTGATAGTTAATATACAAAGATGATTGAAGAAGTATAATTAATGTAAGATAGGAGCTGCCTGGCTACCACTTCAGAATGATGGGAAAGAAGGAAGTAGAAGAGAGAAGGAGGTAGGAAAGAGAAGAGGAGGAAGAGGAAAGGAAGGAAGAGGGATAGAAGAGGGAGAAGAAAGGAGTAGGGAGGAAGGAGGAGAGGATGTAGATAAGAGAAGGGGAGGATGGTCGTGGAAAGTAGAAGGGAGAGAAGGGAGAGAGTTAAAGGAAGGGGGTGGTGACCGGGCAGGTCCGATTAATTGTATATGATGGTACATTAAATATGTTATTGGATATGTTATTGGATAAGAATGTTAAAATAAAACTTTTTTAAACAAACAAAAAAAAAGAAACGTTCTAAGAGTGAGGACTGGTTGCCTCCAGAAGTTGTGGGTGCTTCATCGCTGGAGGTTTTTAAGAAAAAAATTGGACAGCCACTTGTCTGAAATGGTATAAGGTCTCCTGCTTGAGCAGGGAGTTGGACTAGAAGGCCTATTCCAGCTCTATTCTAAATTAATTATTTCATTGCAATCTATGGGCTTTTAGAAATAGGGTTAGAAAATGCTCAAAGTTTTTTTTTTATTCTCTAAGTACCATCATTGTTATACTGATAATCCTTGATTTACAATCACAATTGGGAACAGAAGATCCCAATTGATAAACTAGATGGCTAAGAGAGCTGCATCCCCCCCACCTTTTTTTTGGCCACGGTTGTTAAGTGAATCACCATAGCAGGTAGATCACATAGTTGTTAAACTAATCCAGCTTTCTGCTCAGTTTGCTGGTCAGAAGCTGGCCTGGGAAAGTGGCAAATGAGGCTCATGTAACCCTAGGATGCTGCCAACATTGTACATACATTCTGTGCCAACCTCCCAGATTTGATCATGAGATTGTGCCGACTCTGTGACAGTCGTAAGAGTGTGGACTGCTTATGTCACTTTGCTAGCACTGTTGTATCTTCAAACTATTGCTAAATGAATCTTTGGAAGTCAGGGACTAGCTTTCTAAGGAATTAAATCAGTAATGGGTTTCAAATTTGCTATGGTTTGTTTGTGGGTGTGCACATGTTCACACGCATGACACTTCTGCGCATGTGCAGAAGCTTCTGTGCATGCTCAGAGCTGTCTGGGCAAGTGGGCGGAGCCTCCTGCTGCTGCCACTACTGGTTTGCCTCACCAATGAACTAAATGTTGCTGGAAATAATGAACGCATTGACAAACATTCTGAGATGAACTTTCTTTTAATAGCATAGCTAGTTATTTCTATTCAAAAGAAAAAAAATCATGTTCAAAAGGCAAATGCAAAATTTATTTTTGTGTTCACAAATTTTCTTTACCCCCTTTTCTTCTCCCTTCTTTTTCTATTCCTTCTTTATTAACAAAAGATTGTGAAACAGTTGTCACAAATAGGATGTACATAGATTTTCAACTGGAAGATTTTCCCCTCTTTCTAAAGGGGAAAAAAACCCCATACATCTTAAAAACAAAAAAGCAAGCCTTTTTTCTCCTCAAAAGTGCTTTAAGAAGTTTATTTTCTCTAAATAGGCAAATCTGAAGATGTGAAGTAAAATGAATGAAATTTCCTCACAGTATAGTTAAAACACACTATTTTAACTGTAACTATGTGAGGTCTCTAAACTACAAACTTGCTTCTTTATGTAAAGCTGGTTAACCCTCTCAGAGATATTACAACTTCTGATGATGTATTCCCATGTACAATTCAGCATGCAAAGAGAAGCACATCCCCTACTGGGGATATTAATGTGTATTTACAGTAGGGAACTCTTCATGTACACTTACACATTAGGCTGTAACCTTCAACTTGAAATCTTATTGGAAAACTTAGCAAGTGTCAAAGGACTTTGTTTGCTATAATACCCTAATTCAGCAAATCCAGGTGTATTTTCTCCCTTTCATAGGTACAAGCCTTCCCCAATTTGCACTCCAAGCTATAAGTGTAAAGTGGGGGGTGAGGGGAGATGATTGGGAAACCTACCACACAGAAATCCAGTCTGCAAATGTGAGTTCATGCAATGCTCTTGGTAGTAACCAATACATTCTCCTTTACCAGTCAAGCAAATCAACCCTGAAATTAGCATTTGAAAATGATGCCCATTTAAAGTGTGGCATGAGAATCACCAAAAGGGCATATTGGAAGAAAGAGGCAAACAGCTTTCACAACAACTTCATATCACTGCCAAATTTAAAAGAATCCATTGGTGAAAAATACATTAGCCAGCTATTGTACAAACTAGATTGATCTCACTTTCTGCATGTTGCTACTTCAAAGTATTGCTCTGTAAAACTTGCAGATATTTCCACCTCAAGAGGAGGAGACGATCTGTGAAATTCCCTCCCCCAACTATTCAGAACCTGACATTTTTATATGGGAACTTTGACCAGTTTAGGTTTTCTAATTAACTTCTTGACTCAGCAGGAATACGGTTGTGGGTAATTTTCTAGCAGTAAACATCATAGAAATATAAATCTCTCCGAGGATTTTTCTGTCTGATCATTGGGTCTCATTTTGACTTGCTGTGGTTTCATCCCTTCTTAATTTGCTGCGGTGACAAGTGTGCTCCCTTACCAGGGCTATTATATTATCTCTGGATTCCAACTTTCTGTTTCATATTTGCAGGTTCGTTTCTTTATTTTTTTTCATTGAAGTGCCTAAATGGAAAAATAAAGCCCTACATATATATACATATATATGTTATATGTATATATAACATATATATGTATATGTTATACATATACATATATATATAAATAAAGACCTACATATATATATGTAGGTCTTTGGTTATTCGGGTTTTCACCTCCGTAAAATTGGAAGTGTCTTGGCGACGTTTCAACGAAGTCTCATTTGTCATCTTCAGGCTTCAGCTTCGTGCTTCTGGGAGCAATTGCTTTATTTTTAGGAATACAGTGGTACCTCGGTACTCATCTCTAATTGGTTCTGGGAGGTGTGATGAGTACCAAAAACAATGAGTACCAATTATAGTGAGTCACAAGGCAGGTGACATTGTCAAATTCTAGGTTGTATATTGAGTACCAAACAAATAATGAGTACTGGGACAAAATTTTCACACCAACATGCATTGTGTACCAAATTCAATGAGTTTCAAAGCAGTTGAGTAGCAAGATACCACTGTACTCCATATTCCTTGCTGCCTTCCTATCAAAGGATGTGGACAGCTTACTTGTCGCTTGCATTCTAACAGAAGAACAAGATACTTCTGGCATGCCCAGCTACCAGAGGGGCTTTCTACCCAATAATCAAAGAAAACATCCACTATTGTTGAGTTACAGGTCTCATTCAGAAATACTGAAATTCTTCTTGTGGAAGAGGCAGGAGATCATGAACTGGAAAGCAATGAATGATGATATTAGGAAGAGCACCAACGTGCACAAAGTGAATGATAAAACATGTGGTGTAAGTTGAAGAATGAAAGGTCACTAACCTAATCTTCAGGTAAGATTTCCTCAAGATGGTGCCGACGAAGGCTGCCTCGGTGAAATGCTCTCTAATGGTTTCTTTATTTCTAATTGTTCTTTGCGACTCACTACAGATTTCCTACTCACGAGACCATCTGCTAAAAATTAAGCAACATTTCTTTAAGGAGCAGCTTTCTGTGATCTCACCGCCCCCCCAACTTTACAAACGCGGAAGAGATTCTAACACAGAAAGAGGCAATTTCCCGGGAGCCATGGATTACTAAAAAAACCAAACAGCGGAAGCAGTGAAGGAGAGGTAAACGGGCAGGGATTCTAATCAAGCTAAGAAATAAAAGAAATAAAACTCCTCTGCCTTCAATTTTCCTAATCAATGTACATTCACTTGCAAATAAGATGGATGAAATATTTCTCTTAAACAAATACAATTCTGATTTTCACAATTCAGCAGTCCTATGCTTCTCTGAAACCTGGTTAAATGAATCAATTGAAGATAGCAGCCTGCAAATTCCAGAGTTTCAGATTGAATGATCAGACAGAATTACAGAAATATCTGATAAAAAGAAGAGAGGAGGCTTATGACTATATATTAACAGCAACTGGTGTCAAGATTTCACAGTAATTTACAAATTCTGTGACAACAATTTAGAGACTTTAATTATCAACTGCAAACCATACTATTTGCCTCATGAATTTTCCTCATTTCTTCTAATTGCTGTTTATGTCCCACCTCAAGCCTGTGTAAACAAGGCATTACGAACTCTAGCTGACCAAATCATGGAGGCTGAAGCCAAACACCCGGATTCACTGGCCATTATTTTGGAAGATCTAAACAAGGCAAACTTAAGGAAAGAGCTACCAAAATACTTTCAGCATGTCAATTGTCCCACTAGAGGCAAGAATACCTTAGACCATTACTACACAACACTAAAAGATGCTTATCGGTCTTTACCACGAGCAGCTGTAGGACATTCAGCTACGTCATTCCAAAGAGGAAGCCTACAGAAAAGGTGATAAAATGCTGTACAATCAGGCCAGAAATGTACTAACAAGGGAGATCAAAGCAGCAAAAAGAAGCTACTCTGAAAAGCTAAAGAATCAGTTTTCAGCAAATGAACCAGCAAACATGTGGAAAACTCTTAAAAATATCACCGGCTATGGCAAACCTCCTTCCCAGGCTGAAGGTAATCAACATCTGGCAGATGACCTGAATGAGTTTTACTGCAGGTTTACTACAGCCACTTATCTCCACTACCCCCATCTCAGACACACCAACAACAGCCAAGGCTCTTACAACTGACTCCATTCCATTGGGTTCACAACCCCTAGTGATCACAGAAAAGGAAGTGCAGGACCTATTTCACAGACAAAAGCCAGGCAAAGCTCCAGGCCCAGACAAGATGACTCCTTCTTGCTTAAAAGTCTGTTCTGACCAATTGGCCCCCATCTTCACCCATATCTTCAATAAATAACTAGAGATGTGCTATGTTCCTTCTTGCTTCAAATGCTCTACCATCATCCCAGTGCCGAAGAAGCCCACCATCAAGGAACTGAATGACTACAGACCAGTTGCTCATCTGTAGTCTGTAGTCTTGAAAACCTTTGAAAGACTAATGCTTTCCTACTTGAAAACAATCACGGATCTGCTGGTAGACCCCTTACAATTTGCATACCGAGCAAATAGATCAACAGATGATGCTGTTAATATGGCTCTGCATTACATCATACAATATCTTGAATCTCCAAAAACCTATGCAAGGGTCCTCCTTGTAGACTTTAGTTCAGCATTTAATACCATCATTCCAAACACACTTCTAATTAAGCTAAACCAGCTACAGGTACCTGAACAGACTTGTAAGTGGATCACAAGCTTCCTAACAAACAGGAAGCAGCAGGTGAAGCTAAGCAGGATCACATCAGATACCTGTACAATTAGCACAGGAGCCCCCCAAGGCTGTGTGCTCTCCCCACTTCTCTTCTCTCTGTATACCAATGACTGCATCTCCAACAATCCATCTGTTAAACTACTGAAGTTCGCAGATGACACAACAGTGATTGGTCTCATTCGAGACAATGATGAATCCGCATATAGACGAGAGGTTGAACGACTAGCCTTGCGGTGTGACCGAAACAATCTGGAACTGAACATACTCAAAACCATAGAAATGGTGGTAGACTTTAGGAGAAACCCTTCCATATTTCCACCTCTCACAATACTAGACAACACAGTATCAACAGTAGAAACCTTCAGATTTCTAGGTTCTATCATATTGCAAGATCTAAAATGGACAGCTAACATCAAAAACGTCATCAAAAAGGACAACAAAGAATGTTCTTTCTGCGCCAACTCAGAAAGCTCAAACTGCCCAAGGAGCTGCTGATCCAGTTCTACAGAGGAATTATTGAGTCTGTCATCTGAACCTCTATAACTGTCTGGTTTGGTTCTGCAACCCAGCAAGAAAGACACAGACTTCAGAATATAATTAGAACTGCAGAAAAAAATAATTGCTACCAACCTGCCTTCCATTGAGGACCTGTATACTGCACGAATCAAGAAGAGGGCCATGAAAATATTTACAGATTCCTCACATCTTGGACATAATCTGTTTCAACTCCTACCTTCAAAATAACGCTATAGAGCACTGCACACCAGAACAACTAGACACAAGAACAGTTTTTCCCCGAAGGCCATCACACTGCTAAACAAATAATTCCCTTAACACTGTCAAACTATTTACTAAATCTGCACTACTATTAATCTTTTATTTATTTATTTATTTATTTAAATTTTTATACCGTCCTTCTCCCGAAGGACTCAGGGCGGTGTACAGCCAAGGTTAAAACAGTTAAATATACAAAATTAAAATATCAATTAAAATACATATTCAATAATGGCCAAATTAAAACTGTCAAATTGACCCAGCCTAAAATACCCCATATAAAATTACTAAAAATTAAAAATTTGAAAATTTAAAAATCTTCTCATCGTTCCCATCACCAATCTCTTTCCACTTATGACTGTGACTGTAACTTTGTTGCTGGTAATCCTTATGATTTTTATTGATATTGACTGTTCCTGATTGCTTATTTGTACCCTATGATTATCATTAAGTGTTGTATCATTAAGTGTTAATTTTGTACTCTATGACCATCATTTGTGTTTTAAATGTTGAACCTCGATGATGGTATCTTTTCTTTTATGTACACTGAGAGCATATGCACCAAGACAAATTTCTTGTGTGTCCAATCACACTTGGCCAATAAAAATTATATTCTATTCTATTCTAAAAAAAAAAAATCATCTATCCTATGTCTATTATCAGCATTGAGGTTGTTTCCCATGACACTTCATTTTCCTTGATGGTTGAGAGAATGAAGTCGACTTGAAATTTAGAACATCTCTCTTTATATAAGCATATATAAATATATATAGCTTATATAAAGCTTATATAAGCTTATATAAAGCGAGATTGTATAAAGCTTGTATCACAAAGAACATAAACAGCAAGGGAAGACATCTATCTATCTATCTATCTATCTATCTATCTATCTATCTATCTATCTATCTATCATCTGTCAAACTATTTACTAAATCTGCACTACTATTAATCTTTTATTTATTTATTTATTTATTTAAATTTTTATACCGTCCTTCTCCCGAAGGACTCAGGGCGGTGTACAGCCAAGGTTAAAACAGTTAAATATACAAAATTAAAATATCAATTAAAATACATATTCAATAATGGCCAAATTAAAACTGTCAAATTGACCCAGCCTAAAATACCCCATATAAAATTACTAAAAATTAAAAATTTGAAAATTTAAAAATCTTCTCATCGTTCCCATCACCAATCTCTTTCCACTTATGACTGTGACTGTAACTTTGCTGCTGGTAATCCTTATGATTTTTATTGATATTGACTGTTCCTGATTGCTTATTTGTACCCTATGATTATCATTAAGTGTTGTATCATTGTGTTAATTTTGTACTCTATGACCATCATTTGTGTTGTAAATGTTGAACCTCGATGATGGTATCTTTTCTTTTATGTACACTGAGAGCATATGCACCAAGACAAATTTCTTGTGTGTCCAATCACACTTGGCCAATAAAAATTATATTCTATTCTATTCTAAAAAAAAAATCATCTATCCTATGTCTATTATCAGCATTGAGGTTGTTTCCCATGACACTTCATTTTCCTTGATGGTTGAGAGAATGAAGTCGACTTGAAATTTAGAACATCTCTCTTTATATAAGCATATATAAATATATATAGCTTATATAAAGCTTATATAAGCTTATATAAAGCGAGATTGTATAAAGCTTGTATCACAAAGAACATAAACAACAAGGGAAGACATTATCTATCTATCTATCTATCTATCTATCTATCTATCTATCTATCTATCTATCTTCTATCTATCTATCATCTCTCTATCTATCATCTATCCACGCATCATATTCTATTCTATTCTATTCTATTCTATTCTATTCTATTCTATTCTATTCTATTCTATTCTATTCTATTCATCTAATTTACTGTTTATAATCTTGAACTTTATAATAAATTTAAGATAATACATTTCTCCTTCCAAAGTCAGTTTTTTCATTTCTTCCTACAAGCCTACATCACCAACATGAGCTAATAATCTCTGGAGATATCCGAAAAATGATAGAATGCAAAATCCTTAACCCTAATTTATGTTTGATAGTACACAATCATGTTCTGGGAAATACTTGCCACTATGACTTAAAGTGGCTTAAAGAGTGATGATTCCAGAGATTTCAAAGGTCATAACTGCAAGAAAGATGGCTTACCCTATCTGTATGAGATTGTTAATTTTGCTATGATTTGCACAAATATATTGTAATTTTCCCCTGCTAGATAAAGCAGACACAGTGGTAATCTCTGCTGTTTTTAAACATTGTACAGTATATTAATACTGTAATTTTTATGTTATGTATTCCTCAATAGTTCCTCTGAGAGGGTTGCTTTCTTTGCTGCTTGTACACAATTAACAAAGAAGGATAATTTATTTGTTGTCATCTTTGAATATGTTAAATCCTGAATGGTCGTGTTCATAGAAGCCACATAAATAAATTATTAAATGAATATAAAATTAGTGATGTATTGAGTGTATGTTAACAAACCATATTCATAAATGGATATATTATATTTCTTAATGGAATTATTTTCTAGAACTGGAATGAGGATGTGTTTGTTATAATCTATTGACTGAGCATGAAGCAATATATGTTTTACTAGCTGTTTTTTAATTTCTTGACATATGGTAAATTAGACATCCAGTTATAGCTAATACACACATTTCACATTAATTGAAAGGATCCTGGCATAGTTACTTTAACGGATTAAAAAGAAATGCTAAACATATTACTAAATGAAGGCCTGACTAATTCCCAATGCCATGCTTATAGCCAGGTTTTATTAGTAAGAACCTTGGTATTCTGAGACAAAGTGGAAAAGCTTTGCCATTAATCTGCAGTTTTTTCAAATGATTGTAGATTGAGAACTTCTCTTTAAAACAGATTCCAACTGCTTTTCACTTTCGTTCTGCGTTTCATTTTCTGGGCAATTCATTTTGCTGGCTCATGTACAGACTTTAAATTAAGGTTCACGACTCATTTGTTTGAATAATTCATAATTAATTGAGTTGCTAATTTTGCCATTTGCTAAAGTACCCTGGGATGCATGGCATTAAAGGTCCTATTGAAGTAGGGGCTGATTAACTGATTTCTAGATTTTGTTTTTAGCAGTACATCTTGCAGATGTGAACAAAATAATGTTTCATTATTTTTTGCTTTGGTGTCTTTGTTTTATACCAACATGACATAACAACGCATAATGAATAGCCAGTTCAAAAAACCAGCTGTGAAAAACAAAGACAACCTAGGACTTACCGCTCCTTCATCAACCCAACAAGACAAACACAGACTTCAGAGGATAATTAGAACTGCAGAAAAGACAATTACTACCAACCTGCCTTCCACTGAGGACCTATATATTGCACCGTCAAAAAGAGGGCTGTGAAAATATTTACAGACCACTTGCATCCTGGATATAAACTGTTTCAATTCCTACCCTCAAAACGATGCTACAGAGCACTGCACACCAGAACAACTAGACACAAGAACAGTTTCTTCCCGAACACCATCACTCTGCTAAACAAATAATTCCCTCAACACTGTCAAACTAATTACTTAATCTGCATTATTATTAATCTTCTCATCATTCCTATCACCCATCTCCTCCCACTTATATCTGTATGACTGTAAACTTATTGCCGGTATCCTTAAGATTTATATTGACTGTTTCCCTATGACTATCATTAAGCGTTGTACCTTAGGATTCTTGATGAATGTATCTTTTCTTTTATGTACACCAAGAGCAAATACCAAGACAAATTCCTTGTGTGTCCAATCACAGTTGTCCAATAAAGAATTCTATCCTATTCTATCAGATTCTGTAGTGAACTCATTTTTATCATCATGAGCAATTACCACAAACACAAGAACTTGGAGACACTCTATATAGAGTGGCATAAAGAAACCTGGTTTGGTGGTTTTTGTTTTGTCATTGTTGTGTATGTATGGAAATCTAATTTTTTTCAGATAAGGTTTTTCCCCCCTTTTTCTGTGTTGAGATGGGAGTAATATTCTCCACTCTCTTACTTTGGCAATTGGTTTGAAAATAACATGCCTCACTGAAGTGTCCCTGAGGAAGAAGCCTGAAAAATTCACAGTGCAGGATGTAAGGAATTATGGTGAGTGAAAAAGGTTTAAGGCTTTTGATGTTATTATTTTCAGTTCAACTGATTTCAAAGGATGTACAATAGAACAGAAGTTTATGAAGGACACAGATCACTGACAGAAGCAGAAGACTAACCGAGCCCTTGATCCCAACCTCTTCCAGTTCTCACACACTTTACTAAAGCTTCTTTTATTGTTGTTAAAAAGTATATCCTTTCTATTGGGATAGAAAACTAGCAATTTACAATGAAATATTTCAACAATATATTACTTTGTCCCATCCCCCAAATCACAGTGAACAGGGAGCCCTGGTAAAATCACAGATGTTACATAGATAAGTTCACCTCTGCTATCTCTACTTGCCACCATCCTCTGTCTTGAGATTTTCTGATGTGGAAAGTGTAGAGAAAAAATAAGTGTTTTTGTAGGCACATTGTCCATGTCTCTGGAACTTGCAGAATCATAAACAAAGTTTGCTGAGGATTCAGATTTTTACCTGAAGCACCTTGAGGAACCCTGCTTCATATCAGAAAAAAACCCAGAGCATATTAGAATGCAATTAATTCAGCTAGGGGTCATAGGATTTGTCCTAATTTTATGTATACCCTTTCTTATACCATAAAGAAAAATAATTTTCAGTATAAAACTAAGAAAGTATAATTGCTTTTGAATGTTCTCTAGAAAGAGTGCAGAGAAGAGTAACAAAGATGATTAGGGGACTGGAGGCTAAAACATATGAAGAACAGTTGCAAGAACTTGGTATGCCTAGTTTAATGAAAAGAAGGACTAGAGGAGACATGATAGCAGTGTTCCAATATCTCAGGGGTTGCCACAAAGAAGAGGGAGTCAAACTATTCTCCAAAGCACCTGAGGGCAGAACAAGAAGCAATGAGTGAAAACTAATCAAGGAGAGATGCAACTTAGAACTAAGGAGAAATTTCCTGACAGTTAGAACAATTAATCAGTGGAACAACTTGCCTGCAGAAGTTGTAAATACTCCAACACTAGAATTTTTTTAAAAAATGTTGGATAACCATTTGTCTGAAATGGTGTAGGGTTTCCTGCCTGGGCAGGGGGTTGGACTAGAAGACTTCCAAGGTCCCTATCAACTCTATTGTTGTTGTTGCTGTTTTTGTTATTGTTGTTGTTGTTGCTGTTGTTGTTGTGGGAAGAAATATCCATCTGGTTCAGTTCCAAGCTGGGAGAAAGGCACTGGAAACATGGAGTCTGATTGGAAAGAAGGTTTAATGATGAACAGAACCACCAAGCACATGGTTCTGATGCCGCTGACAAAATGGAGTTGAGAGTGGAGGGTTTTTATACCATCTTTAAGTTTTGCACTTGAGCTTCCTGTTCCTGTGTAAGAACATGTACTCTATTGGCTGTTGTCAGACTCCTATGGGGCCATGTAGGAGTCATAGCTGGCTCTATAGGCAAAGTACAAATCCTAGGTGTTTGTCTGAGCTAATGTTGTGCCTCGTCCTCCCTCCTCTCCTCAGCCGGGCCCCTCCTGTCACCTCCCAGGCCTGCTATCAGATTCAGAGTGTGATAATGAAGAGGAATGGCCTGGCATGCCTCCAGCCCCCAGCCCTGGCCCCATGCCCAGACAGAATGTCAGGAATGAACAAACAAACCTCACTCCTACAGCGTGTGAGCAGGGAGCCAGCCACGTGCTGGAATTACCGGCAGCAGATCCAGAGGAAGAGAATTCACAGTAGACAGATCCCCGCTTCCGGAGATCTGAGAGGCGACATCAACAGAAGGAAGGGAGGGGCAGGCCTGGATAAGTGCTGAGTCATGGAGCCACACCCACAGCCTATATAAAGGATCAGCTTGAATCAAGCAACTTTGAGTCAAACAAAGTCTCCTTTAATTTGCTGAAGTCACAACTTGGATTCCTACCTGCCCTGAGAAATCTGAAAGGAATTTGGCAAAGCTGCAGAGGCTTCGTGGCCACGCTTGATATGGACTTCCTAGACCCAGTCGTCGGAGGGGGAGGGGGACACAACAGCTAAGTTTGGTTGAAGTTTGGTCTGCTCTGAGGGTAGCACAATTCTATTGTGGCTTAATGGCTTACTCTGTGTTGGATCTTGAGTGTGGGCTAATCCTATCATTCTGCCTTTGTTTCAGAATATCCTGTCTTGAATGGATTACCAAATCTACATTTCTAAAAGGTGGCCTCCTCAGTTTGATTTCTGAATAGGCTGGTCCAAATTAATGGGCACAAAATATCTGCTGGGGCTATTAAGAAAATGAGGGTTGCTTTCTGTACCTAAAAAAACAAACAAACATGTTTCTCCATTTCTCCCTTTGCGAAATATAATATTCTGCCTTCTTAAATATTCCTCAAAATATTTCATTCTTCTGGGGTGGGGGTTGGCTTCCCACATTCTCTATATTGAAAAAAAATTACAATTGTGGAAGCTAAAAAAATATTACGGGAACGATCCAGTTTGCTTCTGCTATGCTCATTTTATTATCATGGGAGAGTACATAAAAACCTTTGACACGTCTCTGCATGCCATGGTACATTAAAAAAAAAAAACGCTCAGATTCTTTTCTTCATGAATGAAGGTAAATATACATGTCCCAGGATAATGCTGCAGGATCCAATCTGAGTTAGTCACTGGAACCAGAGTTTTATTCTTCCAAGCTTTCGAGCTCATGCTGGAGTCCATTATCAGGGAACTTCTCTGACTCTGGAATATATACACTGGGCTGTTTTATGTGTTATATTGATAGGGTTACTGGTTGTGTGTAACTTTTAGTTGTTAAATAGGGTGCTGATGGCAGGCTATTAATTGTTATTATCTTGTGTTGCTGTGCCTTCTGTTCCTAAGTACCTGATAGGCTGGTGGTAAATCAATGCTCCTATTGACTGACAAAAGACCTGTTTCCCAAGCTTCAATCACTTTTCTGGCTAATTTTGTCCCTGCTTGACCAACAATTATAGTAGGTGCAAAATTGAATGCATGTCCTTGTTTATTGCAATGTGAGGCTACCAATATGTACATGTATGTTACATATGATATCTCTCTCCTCCCCCCTCTCTCCCACAAATGCCCATGCACACACACACGCACACACCGAAAACTGGATAGAACTCAGAGAGAAAAGCTCTGAAGGACATCAACTGTTTCTGGTTATTGGCTGACAATAATAATAAGTGCCAATGATAACCTTTGGGATAGCAAACATACTAAACTCAGAAGTAACAGTGAGCTTTTGCTTGTAACTGATTGTTTGAATTGATACTTTATTAATCAGATTCTCTGCAAACAAAGGATTGCTATAGCTTTAGTATCAGAGCAAATAGCTTTAGTATCAGAGCAAATTAATGCTCTGAGTATTAAGCATGAGTCTTGGAGAAGACTCCTGCAAGTCCCTTGGACTGCGAGGTGATCAAACCGGTCAGCCCTAGAGGAGATCAATCTGACTTCTCTTTAGAAGGCCAGATCCTGAAGATGAAACTCAAATACTTTGGCCACCTAATGAGAAGGAAGGACTCACTGGAGAAGAGCCTAATGTTGGGAATGACTGAGGGGAAAAGAAGAATGGGATGACAGAGAATGAGGTGGTTGGATGGAGTCAGTGAAGCAGTTGGTGTGAGCTTAAATGGATTCTGGGGGATGATAGAGGACAGGAAGGCCTGGAGGAACTATGGGTTGGACACGACTTTGCAACTAAGAACAACAACAACTAAAGATGAAGTTTACACTTTCCTTATTTTAAGCTCTCATTCTAGATAGACATATTGTTAACATGTCATGCCCTCAAGCTAGAAATTAAATGATTTTGTAGCTCACTAGACAATCCATGTCCCATTGGGTCATTTTTTCCTCAGAGATATTTCTTTACCTAAGGGGGTAAGATCTTGTGGGTAGTTTCAGCAGCATGAATGACAAGGAACAAACATGTCCCTTTTGTTGACTAGTAACTGGTAAAAATACTACAGTAGTACTTCAATTTTTGATTTATGTATAAATGACAGTCAGTTAGGAGTAAACAGTGAACTAACAATGTTTGCTGGTGGTTCCAAATTATTGAAATCATCAATCCTCGTCATAATTCTTCTCAAATGGATTACTTCAGCAAGAGGGAAATGGATTTTAAAATGGTATTAGCAATTCAATATAATCAAGTACAAAATAATGAATATTAGAACAACAAATTCTCCCTGTGTATGATTCTCTCAATACACGCTTGCAAACATAGATTGAGAAAGTTCACTGAAATGTCAGCTGAAAAATAAAGGTGAATTCCAATCTAAGAATTTTCAGGAAGGGAGATATAAATAAAACTGCCTGTAAGTATTAACCTATGGGATACTGCACTTAGAATAATTGTAAAGTTTTGATCACTGAACCTTATAAAGGTTATTTTAGAGCTGAAATTATTAGCTAGAGCAATTCATCTCAAAGCAATTAATATTGTTTTTGAGAATTTTTTTTTGACTTGCAAAAGGAATAGAAAGCAATAAGGTATAATCTCCCCCCTCCCATTTCTCATAATAGTATTGCTAAAAGGAAGTCCTTCTTTACAAAACTTATGATACAAATGTGTAATGTATCAGAATTTCTGACGACATCATTAAAATAATGGAACATTTTTTCAAACTTTAACCTCACTCTGGATAGTATATGAGATAAATGCACATATTTTAACATTGCAACTCTACATATACATATTGAGAAATAAATTTTACTATTATCAGTCAGATTTACTGTTTTGTTAGCCCGTCAAGGTAGTCAAAGCAGGAAACCAAAACCATTATTACTAACACTACATTTATTGTAAGGCTACAGCAATAGAATCTTGCAAGTATGAAAGCATTTCTCCCCACTTTTAATTTTACTTTCCAAAAAAAGTAGTGATAGTCCATTCTAAAATGCTTCTCATGCCTTTTCCTTCTATGGGCTGAGATATCTCTTGCCTGTCCATTGTCTAGACTGCAACTCTTCCCATTGGCTCCAAAGGTTATTATCATAGCACATTAAAAGTCTATGTAGAATTACAGTCTGCAAATTACCAATAGCATAAACTATGAAAAGACTTGACATTTTAAAGTAATTGCAGCATACAAGTTTATTTTCCAAATAAACTTTATTCTGCATGAATGAAGGTGAATATAAGTGTCCCAGGATAATGTTGCAGGATCCAATCTGGGTCGGTGACCTGGACCAGAGATTTTATCTTCCAAGCTTTCAGACTCATGCTGGAACCCATCCTCAGGGAACTTCACTGTGTTCTTTATTCTTCACTCCTTTTTAATGCTAGGTTTTGGCAGACTACAAAAATTTACTTAAGACACAGACTTAGATGCCACTCAGTTCCAAGTAGCTCATAAGGGAAAGCCAACTCCCTTCGTCAATTTTTTAGTCCAAAATGAGGGTGAGGGAGGCATACTTGTGAGGATCTGATTTTTGTTCTACATTTTCTCATCCCAAAAGATGAGGTCCAAAATTATAGATGGGTTGCTTCCACCTGCAAGAGGCAGTCCTGAAGGAAGCAAGAGCCCACATTAAACGTGGTTGATATTTGCAGTTGACACTAAACCAGGGGTGAAATGCTCCGGGTTTGGATCAGCTCGGGCAATCCGGTAGCGATGGCAGCTGCTGGTTCAGAGGACCAGTAGCAAAAATCCCTGGCCCCACCCCCCACCCCCACCTCTGCTAAGCCGCACCATTAGCAGAGGTGTTTTTTTTTTACTTTTAAAAGCAGGTTTTTCTTCAGCCGAAAACATGCCTTTAAAAGTAAAAAAAAAAGCATTTGAGGATCCCGCCCCTCAGCTGAGATCGGCAGAGCCTTTAAACTTTAAAAAGCCTTTAAACTTTAAAAAACCTTTAAACTTTAAAAATTTTTAAAGGATTCTCTGGCGATCTCACCTGAGTTCCTCATCAGCAGAACCTTAAAAAACATGTTTTCTACAAGTAAGATTAGAGATTCTAAGGCACTTATCTGATTACTGATCGAACCCATGGCTTTTTTCCCAGCCCAAAAGCAGTTTCACTTTCAGCACTAGACAGAATCAATTGCTTAGCTAATCTATTTCCTCAGTGAGCAACTAATGCTGGCTGACTTTGCTGGCTGAGGAACTCTGGGAATTAAACTCCACAAACCTTAAAATTACTAAGGTTGGAGATCCCTGATTTAAAAATATAAATAAAATAAAATAAAATAATAAAATAAAATATTTGTGCAGCTTTCTGAGATTTGGTGTGTTTCTGTAATGTTTCCCTCTAACTACACAAACATACAAAATCTCACAAAGCTGTATGTGGCATTGTGCGTGTGTGTGTGTCAGTTGTGTTGTGTGTGTGTGTGTGTGTAAAGTTGAAAGTTGGTTTTTGAGCTTTTTGTGGCTGTGTGAAGTGTGAAGGGCAGCTGCTTTTACATTGTGTGTGAGTCTGTTGTGTTGTGTTGTGTGTAAAGTGTGAAAGTTGGTTTTTGGTATCTCTTATTGTTTTTTTATACTTTGTTTATTATTTTTATTATTTATTGCTATTGGCCACGCCCACCCAGTCATCTGACCACCAAGCCATGCCCACCAATTAAGCCACGTCCATAGAACCGGTAGGGAAAATTTTTAGATTTCACCTCTGCACTAAACTGACAGGAATAGCCAACACCCCAGAAGAAAAACTCAGGATCCAAAAAGATCTTCACAGACTTGAACAATGGTTTGTATCCAACAAAATGAAATTTAATATGGAGAAAATCAAAGTTTTACACCTGGGCCGACAAATCCAAAGCCACAAATTCAGATTAGACAAAACATGGTTCCAAAACAGTAACTGTGAGAGGGACCTTGGAGTCGTAGTGGACGATTACTTAAACATGAGTCAGCAGTGTGCAGCAGTAGCCAAAAAAGCTAATATAATCCTTGGTTGTATAAACAGAGGCATAGAATCAAACTCAAGTGAAGTATTAGTACCACTTTATAAAGCCTTAGCAAGACAGGAATACTGCATCCTGTTTTAGTTACCACATTACAAAAAAGATGTTGAGACTTTGGAAAAAGTGCAAAGAGGACCAACTAAGATGATCAAAAGCCTGGAGTCTAAAACATATAAAGAATGATTGGAGGATTTGGGTTTGGCTAGTGTAGAAAAAAGAAGGACTAGGAGGCACATGATAGCAGTATTCCAGTATTTGAGAGGCTGCCGCAAAAAAGAGGGGGGTCAGTTTGTTTTCCAAAGCACCAGAGGGCAGGACAAGAAACAATGGATGGAAACTAATCAAGGATAGAAACAACCTGGAACTGAGGAGAAACTTCTTAACAGTGAGGTCCATTAACCAATGGAACAGTTTGCCCTCAGACATTGTGGGTGCTTCATCACTGGAGGTTTTAAGAAGAGATTGCACAGTCACTTGTCTGAAATGGTATAGGATCTCCTGCTTGAGCAGCGGGCTGGACTAGAAGACCTTCAAGGTTCCTTCCAGCTCTATGCTGATTCTGATAATTCTGATATAACAAACATTTTGGATTGAATCCGGAAGACTGTTGGCTACTTGTCCAGTGTATCTCCTACAGATTTTTCTGATTTTATTCTGCTGAAACTACTCTATCCTGCCTCTCATCCATCAATCAGTATGAAGATATTTTTGTATAAGATGCAACACCTTCCAGGCAGCATCTCGTAAAGCAAATTGGAGTAATCTAATGTAATTACAACAATAATGTGATTCTTGCAAAGGAAGATTTTCTTTATAGTGTGCATACAGACATATTCTTTTCCTTTCTATCGTCTTTAATCACCTCAGTTTTTCATGCAATTTATTATGAGATATTGACATAAAAGTTAACTTTAAAAAGAAGGAAAAGAAAAACATACAGTTGGCTTTTGCTGTGATAATTGCAATGTAGCATTTGGATTATAATGGAAGTAAAGGTGAGTAACTCTGTGGGAGTTGGGGAAAGGTGGGGGAGATCCTTCAAATCTACACACACCCTTTCCTAAAATATTAAACTGAATCACTGCAGGGTTAGTTATAATGATCTTATTCTTGGAATTATTATGATTAAATTGGGTATATTTAACTAAGCAATGATAAATTAAAAGCACAGTGGAAATCTGGGTGGGTGTGAACAGATGAGTAATCTTAATTAGAAGTATAATATGCCCATTATTCTGTGCTGCAGATGAACTTTTATATTAAAAATGATAGAGATAAAGGCTTTTTGTGCAGTGTATTTCCATGTTGACGAGAGATAAAAGTGAAGTGAAAAGGGTAAAGAATGCATGGGTAATTAATTTCAAGATGCAACATCAAATATCCTACGTAAGTATAATACTCATTTTATGGATATCAGAGAAAAAGTTTACTGCTTAGTTAATCAAAGAAAAAAGCAGAACTACACTGAACTGGGATCATTTTAAGAAGTTGTCTGTCATCAAGGATTTTTTTAAAAAAATTTAATCTGAGAAGAATATATGGAAGTGCATATAAAAACAGGAAAAAGACATCTTTATTGCATGTATTCTTAAAATTCTCAAGGAGTTTTAAATAGAAGGAAGCTCAGAGGATAATGATAAAATAGAGAAAAATCACATGAACATTTGCATTTATGAAGATTGTGTTTCTCAGAAGAGAAGATTCTTTGGGCCATCCATATGGAAGTTGAAGTCATAAACATGTGGAGGTTTCTCATAGAATTTTATCTGAGTACAAAGTGTTGCCAGTTTGATCCTTAAGATATAATCTTCTTCCTGTTGATCCAAGCATAAACAATGCAACATATTTTGACTTTAATAATCTACCTTTTTTTCTCATACAACAGAAATGTTGTTGTGCCTTAAAGAACATTCTATGATTTGCAGTAGGTTATAGACCACCATAGTTTTTATCATGGAACATAGTTATGTCGATTATTGGTTGAACATTTTATTGTTGTTTTGTTTTAACTTTCTGTACACTGTGCAGAGTCATCACTATGAAATGGAAGGGCATATTAATTATGTAGATAAATAAATATCAGTTATATAGAGAAAAACAAGGATTATTACAATAGTTTTGGGGTAATCCTAATATATTCTTGCTTTAAATTTCATGTTAATGGTTCCAAACAAGTGGCCTGCAGATCACTGGTTATTGAAGAACCTACTGCAACCTATTCTTGGTCCTATGAATGTGTGTGTGTGTGTGTGTGTGTGTGTGTGTGTGTGTGTGTGTGTGTGCGTGCATATTGGGTGATTGCCAATACTTAGAAAGTCTTCCTCCCCCACAGCACAAATTTTGCAAGTAACAACTTTAATATCTCTGGAATGGAGTTGATTTTGGACAATTTGATTATTTTATTTATGTAATTGTACAAGACGTAGCAACTAAAACTATTCCAAAGAAAAAGAAATGCAAGAAAGCAAAATGGCTGTCTGAGGAAGCTTTGCAAATAGCTGAGGAAAGAAGAGAAGCGAAAGGCCAGGGAAAAAGAGAAAGATACACCCAGTTAAATGCAGAATTCCAGAAAATAGCTAGAAGAGATAAGAATGCATTTTTAAATGAGCAGTGCAAAGAAATAGAAGAAAACATTAGAATAGGGAGGACCAGAGTTCTCCTCAAGAAAATTGGAGATATGACCCAGATTGTTGGGGGCAATAAGTTGACTTTGTATATAAATATACAAATAGGATGAAGACTATTGCTAACATAGTGTAAGCGCCCTGAGTCTTTGGAGAAGGGCAGGATATAAATGCAAATAAATAAATAAATAAATAAATAAAAAACGTTTCATGCAAAGATGGGCATAAATAAAGGACCAGAATGGCAGGGACCTAACAGAAGCAGAAGAGATTAAGAAGAGGTGGCAAAATTACACAGAAGAACTATACAAGAATGAGCTTAACATCCATGATATCCATGATGGGGTGGTCACTGACCTTGAGCCAGACATTGTTATGTCCTCCTCGCCTCCATCTGAACGATGGCTTAATTAGCCAGCTCTTATCAGCTCTGGCAGCAAAAGAATTAGCGTCTGCCAAGAGCCCTCGTTAGCTGCCAAGACGCTGGTGAGTCACAACCTTCAGCTCTAGTCAATCCGTGGATTTGCCTGATACAAAGAGACACACCAGCTCTTGCTGCCTTTTATATCCTGTGGGGTGTGGCTCCATGACTCAGCACTTCCTAGGCCTGCCCCTCCCCTGCTTCTGTTGTTCCCTTCTCTCCTGCCTATGAAACCTAGGATTCAGCCAAGCCTGATTGCTGTCAGCTGGGTCTGCAGGCGTGGCCTGGGGGGGTAGAGTCAGGGGAAGGAGGCCTCATTATCTCTTTCACCTGGCCTGCTTCTGGCTCCTGGAGCTGAGCCAGGGAGGCCGGTGCTTCCGAGGTAACTCCTGACGGCCCTTCCCCCTTACTGTCCAAGTCACTTTCTGGCAGCAAGCCCAGCTCCGAGTCACTTTCTTGCAGCAGGCCTGGCTCCAAGGCACTTTCGGGCATGGGGACAGGTTCAGGGGTGGGAGCCACAACAGACTTCCTAGAATGTGAAGACAAATTAGGAAATCTGAGCAACAACAAAGCTAGTGGAGGAGACAGTATTCCAGCTGAGCTATTCAAAATCTTAAAAGATGATGCAGTAAAAGTGCTACACCCAATTTGCCAGCAAATTTGGAAAACTCAACAATGGCTACAGGATTGGAAAAGGTCAGTTTACATTCCAATTCCAAAGAAAGGCAATGCCAAAGAATGTTCAAACTATCGCACCATTGCACTCATTTCACATGCTAGTAAGGTTATGCTTAAAATCCTGCAAGCTAGGCTCCAGCAGTATGTGGAGTGAGAACTACCAGAAGTACAGGCAGGATTTGGTAGAGGCAGAGGAACTAGAGATCAAATTCCCAACATACGCTGGATCATGGAAAAAGCTAGGGAGTTCCAGAAAAACATCTACTTCTGCTTCATTGACTATGCTAAAACCTTTGATTGTGTGGATCACAACAAATTGTGGCAAGTTCTTAAAGAGATGGGAGTACCAGACCATCTCATTTGTCTCTTGAGAAACCTGTATGTGGGTCAAGAAGCAACAGTGAGAACTGGACACAGAATCACTGATTGGTTCAAAATTGGGAAAGGAGTCCGACAAGGCCATATACTATCACCCTGTCTATTTAACTTATATGCAGAGCACATCATGAGAAAGGCGGGGCTAGATGAATCAAAAATTGGAATTAAGATTGCAGGGAGAAATATCAACAACCTCAGATATGCAGATGATACCACTCTAATGGCAGAAAGCGAAGAGGAACTAAAGAGTCTCTTGATGTGGGTGAAGGAGGAGAGTGCAAAAGTTGGCTTGAAACTAAACATTAAGAAAACTAAAATCATGGCATCTGGCCCTCTCAATTCCTGGCAGATAGGTGGGGAAGAAATGGAGGTAGTGACAGATTTTATTTTCCTGGGCTCCAAGATCACCGTAGATGGGGACTGCAGCCAAGACACTTGCTCCTGGGGAGGAAAGCTATGGCAAATCTAGACAGCGTATTAAAAAGCAGAGACATCACCCTGTCAAAAAAAGTGTGTATAGTCAAGGCTATGGTTTTCCCAGTTGCAATGTATGGCTGTGAAGGTTAGACCATAAGAAAGGCTGAGCGCCAAAGAATTGAGGCCTTTGAACTCTGGTGCTGGAGAAGACTCCTGCGAGTCCCTTGGACTGCAAGGCGATCAAACCATCAGTCCTAGAGGAGATCAACCCTGACTGCTCTTTAGAAGGCCAGATCCTGAAGATGAAACTGAAATACTTTGGCCACCTAATGAGAAGGAAGGACTCACTGGAGAAGAGCCTAATGCTGGGAAAGATTGAGGGCAAAAGAAGAAAGGGACAACAGAGAATGAGGTGGCTGGATGGAGTCACTGAAGCAGTAGGAGTGAGTTTAAATGGACTCCAGAGGATGGTAGAGGAGAGGAAGGCCTGGAGGAACGTTGTCCATGGGGTCGCAATGGGTCGGACACGACTTCACAACTAACAACAACAATTTATGTAATTATTTGTTTTATTGTCTATTTATACCTTACAATAATGTCACCTGGAAAAGTCACATATGCCATGGAGTCTTATGCACTACATAGCTTGCTGTCTTGCAAAATTGTACTTAAAAAGGTATAATGATCTGCTAATGACCCATACAAAGAAAAAAAGGCTGACAGATTACACCCATGTTTCACTTTGCACAATGATACTTTGCTTGCTGACCTCTCTTCTGAATCCCCATATCTTCTCAAATCTCCTCTGGAGGTTTTCCATCACTCCAGATCAGTTATGGAAAACAAGTGCCTGGGATATACAGTAGCAAACCAATTGGAAATCATGCTATTTATTTAAAAATGCTATTCCATGGTTTGAATAGGGTTTTCTAAGTCTTTGATTATGTGGTTTTAAGATTTCTAAAATTCTAGGATTCTAGGAAAACATAGCAATAAGGAATCACTTATTGGAATCCTTAGAGATTCATAAGTAATCAATGTAACCTTCAATAATCTCTGTAACAAGTGACTTTCATTCTCCAGTGGAATCTTGGTGATCATAGCATAGGAAATAAAAAAAAAATCACTATTAGTTTATAGTAGTTTACTGCTAAACCCTTCTTTCATTTCTTTACATTATTTCTTCATTTGGAATCACTTCAAGCCCTAGGCTCCGTTTATAGAGAAATCCCACCTTACCCTTTGGGCTATATTTTTATCAATAAAATTAATAAAATCCCCAAAGAAAAAAAAGGCTGACAGATTACACCCATGTTTCACTTTGCACAATGATACTTTGCTTGCTGACCTCTCTTCTGAATCCCCATATCTTCTCAAATCTCCTCTGGAGGTTTTCCATCACTCCAGATCAGTTATGGAAAACAAGTGCCTGGGATATACAGTAGCAAACCAATTGGAAATCATGCTATTTATTTAAAAATGCTATTCCATGGTTTGAATAGGGTTTTCTAAGTCTTTGATTATGTGGTTTTAACATTTCTAAAATTCTAGGATTCTAGGAAAACATAGCAATAAGGAATCACTTACTGGAATCCTTAGAGATTCATAAGTAATCAATGTAACCTTCAATAATCTCTGTAACAAGTGACTTTCATTCTCCAGTGGAATCTTGGTGATCATAGCATAGGAAATTAAAAAAAAATCACTATTAGTTTATAGTAGTTTACTGCTAAACCCTTCTTTCATTTCTTTACATTATTTCTTCATTTGGAATCACTTCAAGCCCTAGGCTCCGTTTATAGAGAAATCCCACCTTACCCTTTGGGCTATATTTTTATCAATAAAATTAATAAAATCCCCAAAGAAAAAAAGAAATGATATCATAATTATTGACCGCTGATTTTAGAGGAGACTGTCACAATGCCCCAGCTGGGGAGGGTGACTGTCAGTTTTTCTCCTAGTTACCAACAAATGCTGTGATAAATAACATTCAACCTATTTTTTCTTTTCAATTTAGCAAAATCTAGTTACTTCTTGAACTGCAATTTCTTCTCTTGTATACCCACCATGTCATCTCCTGAATGTACACCTGCCAGCTAATTACCATGCTGTTAACCCGAGTGACACTGATGTCAGACCTTTTCACTGCAGCTCTTAACAGAGATTGCATTTTGCTCACCAGGCACAACTATTTCTACGTAAGAAAGCTAAACATTTTTGAATCCTCTCTTTCTGCTTTCTTTGCTGCTAAACCGAGGTTCTTCTGACTAAATTAAGGTCACTCTATTATCTCCAGAGTCTATGGTAACATTAAGAACATGCTGCTGGAAAACCAGTTCACTCATTCAGTATGTGAACAAATAAGCCATTATGACTCAACCATCACAGGACAAATTTTGAGGTTACAGCTTATTCTTTCAAACCAAATGTTCTTCTGTGAAAATAATTCATACACCTTGCAAGGACAAATGTCTGATCAAGTGATCAGCAACTATGAGGCTTTTTCAGACATTTTAACAATTATCTGATGATTGTACAAATAGATGTTTTGCCATGTTAACATCTTGTATAAAGAATCATTCATTCATTTATTCATTCATCCATCCATTCAAATTGAAGAACATAGTTTTGTATTTACATTTCAGTGTCAATTTCATCCATAGCGTTCAAATTTTCTTATGTAAATTTGAATGTTATGGATGATATTGACACAAATATGGAACTGCTATAAGAAGTGAAAATTTGTGTTTTGTTTTTTAATGTGAAAAATATTTAATAAAAATATTTGCAAAAAAACAAAAACAAATAAACAAGTTTTGGGTCTAGAATATTCTGATCTCCAGGTGGATGATGTTCCAAAGAGAAGATGCCATTACCGAAAAACCATCTTCCTGGGTCCTATCTGATGGCTCTTAATAGATATGACCCTTAACATTTCTCTCCTACTTGATCTGATAGGACAGGTAGCCCCAGATGGTGAGAGGTGATCCCTCAGATAATCTGGCCCCATACTATGAACTACCAGCAACTGGAACATTGTTATATCTTAATATCTTCCTATCTGTTGTAATGTCAGTAAGGAAGAAGACTAAAATCTTAAAAAGAGGTTCAGAAATATATTCAATAATTGTATAATGATGGTGTGGAGGAAGAAGCCCAAGAAGGACCACCTACTTTCTAAATGACAATACAATGCCATAGATATTGACTCAGAAGAAAGTCCTTACTGAGAATGGCAACATAAGATAACTCTACCACCCTCTAAAATACAGTGGCAGAATATATCATGATATTATTACATGCTTTTGATGCAGTGATTTTATGCCTTCTCAGACCATTTGAAAAATAAATATGCCCCAATTTTGAAATATAAGTAGTTATTTTTACAGTGCTGGGAGGCTACCTTGCTTGGTATGGTTGTGAGAATCAAGGCCCCAAATTTGCTCTGACTTCTCTGCTATTCAAAATGTCACAGATCCTCTATCAATAGCTCTTGATCTGCCCTGATCATTCTTGATAACTTCTTGATGATACATGAACCTTCCTTAGACAGTTACCTGATCACATGGAAGATTCAAATTGAGTAGTGTTGAGTTTGCGAAATGAGGAGGCCGGAGACAGATCATTGGTGACAACAGCTCTTTACTTTATTGTGAGAACCCAGCAACTGGAACAGAAGAACAGTCCTCCTTATATACTATTCAGGCTGAGGCACCAGCCAATTAGCAATGTGTGTTTTCCTGCCCAAATTTCCCTCCAAGAATTCAAACACATAACACTCCTCCCTTCCCGGAACGCATTTAGCTAAAAATTTACAATTATTTACATACGTAGTCATCAGGTAACCAGGGTGTTCTTGGTGCCTGGATGACCTGCACAACTCAGTTCTAGGCGGGGAGTCGAGCTGGTTGGAGGGACTCTCTGTTCCTCCCAGCTCCTCCAATTGGGCTTCCTGGCCAGGATTATGGGTGGATTTTTCATCGCTGACTTCTGGTTGGACTGGAGGGCATTGCTGGACTTTGCAACTTCCAGATAAGTCCTCCGGCCAATTCAGGCTTGAGTTAGCTGTTGGTGTAAACAGTGGGTAGTCAGGGCCTGGTTGTTTTGATTGTTGCATTTTTGTTCTGGCTTGTAATCGGTTCCGAATTTGGTCAACGTGTCTTTTCCAGACCGTTCCGTCACCCATATTAACTAAGTATGATTTTGGGCCTGTAATTTCTAGGATTGTCCTTGCCAACCACAGGGGGCCCTCCCCATAATTTCTGGCGAATACTGGGGAGCCTATTGAGTATTCCCTCATCCTATTTTCCCTTGCCTGATACCCATTGGGGGAATAGTTGGGATTTAGCCAGTCCAGTGGACATCGTAGCCTCCTTCCCAACAATAGTTCCGCAGGGCTACGGCAGGTGGCTGTACAAGGGGTCCCATGTTGGACTGCCAAGAATGTGTCAATCTTGCTTATCCTGGACAGTGCCTCCTTGGCAATTCTAACAAATGTTCAGCAAGGCCATTACTGGCCAGGTGGAATGGTGCCGAGAGGGTATGGTGGATGCCCAGCTCTGCCTGGTAGCTCTCGAATTGAGTGGCTGTAAATTGTGGATCATTGTCCGAAACAATGGTGTTTGGCAATCTGTGTGTAACAAATAGCTGTCTGAGTACTCTGATCACTTCTTCGGCAGTCGTGGATCTCATTAGAATTATCTCTAACCATTTGGAAAAGGCATCCACTACAATTAAAAATGTTTGTCCATGAAATGGACCAGCGAAATCTATGTGGAGCCTGGACCATGGTCCCTGGGGCTTTTCCCACTCTCTCACAGGGGCTGTTGGGGGTAACGGTCTGGAGTCCTGGCATGGTTGGCAGCACCTCACACAATCACTAATGTCCTTGTCCATCTAAGGCCACCAAACATAACTGCGTGCCAAATCCTTCATACGCACAATACTGGGGTGCCCCACATGCAACAAATTCAATACATTTTCCCGAAGACTTAAGGGAACAACCACCCTATCTCCCCACAACAAACACCCCCCTTGCATGGACAATTCAAAACATTTAGTGGTGAATTATTTGAATTCCTCACTGGTCGAACTGGGCTACCCCCTCTGCACCCAGCCAATTACAGTCCTGAGAATAATGTCTTTAGCTGAGGGCCTGGCAACCTCAGCTGAGGTGATCAGGCCAGTGTCCAAAGAGTCAATAAGGAGTACAGAGATGCCTGGAGTTGGGTCTTCAATGATTTCTGGCAACAGGCACCTGCTCAAAGCGTCTGCAAGTCCTAAATCCATGCCCAGCCGGTGGGTCAAACGATAGGAGTAAGCGGCCAGAAAAATGGCCCAACAAATCAACCTGGGGGATAGGACAACAGGTGTACTGGCCGAAGAGCTTGTAGAAAACATGCTTTTAAAGGGTTCTGATGATCAGGCAACTCATCTGGGATCACCAGAGGGAAAAAAGCTTTTAAAGGGTTCTGATGATCCCAGCTGAAGTTGCCTGATTGCCAAAACCTTTTAAAAACATTTCTTCTACAACCTCTTTGGCCGAAGAGCTTGTAGAAAACATGCTTCTAAAATTTAAAAAAAAACTTTGCCACACCCACCCAGTCACATTAGTGCCCCTCACCAAGCCACGCCCACAGAGCCGATAGTAACAAATTTTACATTTCACCCCTGCTATAAGGCAATATTTAGGTGCTAATGTACAGAAATGGAATGTGGTGGCTCAGTGGATAAAACACTGAGCTTGTCGATCAAAAGGTCAGCAGTTTAGTGGTTTGAATCCCTAGTGCCACATAACGGGTGAACTCCCGTTACTTGTCCCAGCTTCTGCCAACCTAGCAGTTTGAAAGCACTTAAAAAATGTAAGTAGAAAAATAGGGACCATCTTTGGTGGGAAGGTAACAGTGTTCCGTGCGCCTTTGGCATTTAGTCATGCCAGCCACATGACCACAGAGACGTCTTTGGACAGCACTGGCTCTTCAGATTTGAAACAGAGATGAACACTGCCCCCTAGAATCGGGAACGACTAGCACATATGTGTGAAGGGACCTTTACCTTAATGTACAGAATTATAACTCCAAAATAAAGGCATGGAATCAGAGTGAGTACGGAATGAAGTCAGCATGTGTGGCCAAGGGCTGTACCCAGTGTCAATTTTTCATAAAGCCAGATGAATGTCTGGAGAATAGCATAAAACTCCTTTTATTTTAGCAAGTTTTTCATCTAGTGGGGATGCTCTCAGTTAATTAAGCACCTGACTTTGAGCTGATTTTCATCTAGTAATCAACAGTTGCCTTTTGTTTTTGTTGTTTTTATGTCTGCTACTGAAGCTTTTGTTTGTTTATTCTTTTGAAAAATGTTCTTGTAAGCCATCTTAAGAAACAATTTTAGGGATAAGAGAAATCAAAGAATAGGATATAAATCTTTGCAATATCAAAGAAAAAAATGTATTTTTCACTGTAGGAAGTATCTAGTTATTCCCTGCTTTAGCAACATTTATGGTCTGCTTGTGTTAATGTTCCAATTGTTAATTGTATTTATTGAGAACCACATAAAAAGATTCAATTCAGTCATTTTGAATTTATGATTTTGATTTCTTTGGAAAATACCCCAAACCCAATTGTTGTTTCAATTGAATAACTTAGAATGTAATTAATACGTATCATTTTGGAAATACAGAATTATATCACATTATTTAAAATTCAGTGCATGATTACTACATTCATTTCTATTTGTCCCTAATTTAGTCTGTTACACAAGAAGAGTTGTGAAAATATAGAACATTATATGGCAGAGTGAGAACTCACTGTAGTACCCAGCAATCCAAACAGCTGGAAAGCAGGTACCTACATAAACAATTCAAGCAGAATGGATACCTACAATCATTTGTTACAAGATGTCTGTGAACATGATGGGAGAGAAAGGAAGAAATAAGGTACAAGACCAACCATATAACACACCCTACCATACATACTTCAAAAACATTTCGGAAGCTGTAGAGTACAACTTCCAATATCTATAAGTGGGCATCGCACAGTGTCCAGAGGCTATCATACAAGGACAAATTATGCACTGTAAAGATCGCTCAGAGGTCGGAGATACTTCCAATGTAATTTACCGAATCCCATTCATGGATTGCCCATGTGACTATGTAGGAAGCTAACCATCAGATTGCAACAACACAAGTGAGTGGTCAGATAAGGAGACCTGAACTCAATGAACAAGGACATACATTCAATTTTGCAGCTACTAAGATTGTTGGATGAGCAGGAACAAAAACAGCCAGGGAAGTGATTGAAGCATGGGAAACAGTCAGTCAGTCAACAGGAGTGCTGATTTACCACTAGCTTATCAAATATTTAGAAGGCAAGGGTTATTGGCTTAACACAAACAAATGTGTTAAGCCAATAACTTAAGAGCCAATCATCAACACACCCCAATCAACATCTAAAAAGCCACATACAAAAGGCACCATATAATTATTACACACAGAGCAGCACACACTCTGCTAGAGAGAAGTTCCCCGAAGATGGGCACCACTGTGAGTCCAAAAGCTCAGAAGACAAAACCTCTGGTCCTGATGACTGACCTAGATTGGATCAATTCAGTCTCTACTGAATTCACAATACCTCACAGGCTTGCTTTCTCTTGTATAAACTATAACATTGGCATCAGGATGCTGTTCTTCCTTAAAAAGGATACAGCCATCTTAGTAACCATATCAGCAAATTGACATGTGTTTCCCCCCCTCACACCAAATATGTCTTAATATAACTCTTATGTTATGTATTTTAAATTGCATTGCCAATTCCTATTTTTTTAGATTTATAGATCGTGACAGAATCTTTATTGCTCTGTGTTATGGTTTTTCCCGAACACCAGGATCTTCTGGAATCATGTCAAGTTCTTATGTTCTTATGCTCCAGGGCATCATATGCTTTTTCTGTGTTACATCTATATGTCTATTGGTTATTCAGCTCTTATTCTTAAAAATGCACATTATATCCTGTCTTTATACCCACTTCGATCTCAAAATCGCAATAAGTAAAACAGATGTGCCCATTTCAAGAAAACTGCTTTGAGATTAGTACAGTTTGAAAAAAAAACTTTCATTTTTACTACTAATCAGAGGTGGGTTTCAGCAGGTTCTGATTAGTTCTGGAGAACCGGTAGTGGAAATTTTGAATAGTTCGGAGAACCAGTAGTAAAAATTCTGACTGGCCCCACCCCCATCTATTCTCTGCCTCCCAAGTCCCAGTTGATTGGGAGGAAATGGGAATTTTGCAGTAACCTTCCCCTAGAATGGAGTGGGAATGGTGAGGGAATAGAAATTTTAGAGTATCCTTCCCCTGCCATGCCCACCAAGCCACGCCCACCAAACCACATCCACAGAATTGGTAGTAAAAAATTTTGAAACCTACTAATGATAACTTTTGGCAAGAATGAAAAAGTGCTCACGCCCTCATCACTTCTCGCCTGGACTACTGTAACGCTCTCTACATGGGGCTCCCCTTGAGGTGCACCCGGAGACTTCAGTTAGTTCAGAATGCAGCCGCGCGGGTGATAGAGGGAGCCACTCGTGGCTCCCATATAACACCGATCCTGCGCAGGCTGCACTGGCTGCCTGTGGTTTTCCGAGTGCACTTCAAGGTGTTGGTTACCACCTTTAAAGCGCTCCATGGCATAGGACCGGGATATCTTCGGGACCGCCTTCTGTTACCACATGCCTCCCACCGGCCGGTACGCTCCCATAGAGAGGGCCTCCTCAGGGTGCCGTCAGCCAAACAGTGTAGGCTGGCGACCTCCAGGGGGAGAGCCTTCTCTTTGGGGGCACCTATCCTCTGGAATGAGCTTCCCCCAGGACTTCGACAACTTCCTGACTTCCGGACCTTTCGCCATGAGCTTAAAACATATCTATTCTTCCGAGCAGGACTGGCTTAATAGGGTTTTTAAACATGGATTTTATTGGGGTTTATTTTATATTTTGTATTGTATTTTAAATTTAGGCTTTTGGAATAAGTTTTTTAAAATAGTGTTTTTATTGAAATGTATTGTATTATTTTATTTGCCTGTTCACCGCCCTGAGTCCTTCGGGAGAAGGGCGGTATAAAAATTAAATTATTATTATTATTATTATTATTATTATTATTATTATTATTATTATTATTATTATTATTATTATTATTATTATTATTATTATTAAATCAAAATAATTTTATTTACATTCATTGTCACAGACTAATGCCAATGTGATTTAATCATTCTGAGTCTTCTTCCTTTAGAAGAACAATAATATGCTTTGGGATATACTTTTTAATTAGCAAAAACCCCAGAAAACCAGATTTATTTAACAGCAGCCAAATTATAAAAATAATGGAAACAATGCATTAAATATTGTAGTATGTATTGGTTACTTTTTATGATTCTTATCTGTCATATTTTGAGTTCAGTTCTTTTAATGATACAGGGAGAAATGGGTGTAAAGAACCTCAAAGGTGACCTTGGAGAAGGAACGTGAAAGTTAACAAAACATGATTTAAGCTCGGAAGAGAAGAGAACATTTAGGTGAGGGGGAAAAAAAAGCTTTGAACTATCTCTGTTTTAAACTGTCTTTGGTGGAAAAGAAAGGGATAGAGAGAAAATGCTATCAAATTTTCAAGATTCTGCTGCTATATTCTACTGTATGTCAGTGTTTCTTAAACATTTTGCTGTCAAGATTCTTTCCCACTTTTAAAAATTATGGGGTATTGTAAAATAGCACTTTTTTATATTTAGCACACTAAAATTTAAATTGAAACATTTGTAGAATATATATATATACATACATACATACATACATACATACATACATACATACATACATATATATATATATATATATATGTCTTTGGTTATATATATTTGTTTTCTGAGGTTTTCGCGGGTGTTTGTATGTAGGTCTTTGGTTATTTGGGTTTTCTCCCGCATAAAAATGGAAGTGTCTTGGCGACGTTTCAACGAAATCCCATTCATCATCTTCAGGCTAGGTGTTTACAGCTACAGCTTCTTTTCTCCTAGAGAAAAGACACTTCCAATTTTATGCGGGAGAAAACCCGAATAACCAAATATATATGTGTGTGTGTGTGTGTGTGTGTGTGTGTGTGTGTATTTCATGTAATGATAGAAATATGAACCATAAGATATTAACATAAATACCCCACTTTTCATGAAAAACACTTGTGTTTTTTAAAAGAACAAAAAATGATAGCACTTATGGTTTATCTTTTTGTAAATATTTTCAATATTTGGCAAATAGTTTTAATAAGACTCTGAGGGATCTATGGAGATTCTCAGTCATCCAGGTTAGGGTTGCCCCAAAGGTGCTTTTTCAAAAGGCAACTGGACTTTCTTTGTTTTTCCTTGAAGGTGTTTCACTTCTCATCCAAGAATTGAAGAAGCTTCTTGGATGAGAAGCAAAACATCTTCAAGGAAAAACAAAGAAAATCTAGTTGCCTCTTGAAAAAGCACCTTTGGGAAGAATCTCTGACAGGATTTAGGGACCCCTCCCCCAGTGGTTCTTGGATCACACTTTAAGAAACACTGACATATATTACCAAAGCAAAGATCCTCTATTTCTTATGGAGTCTGTTTCTTGACCTACTAAAAAAGGGCTGACATGGGTGCTTGTAGATGTTTCAGAACAAAAGTATAGCTTGTTCTAATTACTGGAATGATTTCAGGCCACAGAAGCTTTTTACTCCTCATCTCAGTAGACCAGGTGACTAAAAAAAGTTATTCAGAAACTAGGCACTGATAATTATTAATTGCTATATGGCCTTGCCCTGATAGCCCACCTTCAACCCTATCTCTGATTTAAACTGAACTTTTACTTACAATTTGATCCCATGTTTCTTAGTTCTTATTTATGCTTTTGAGTTCTTATATTCTTGCAGAGATTTCCATGTGGCTTACTATATATATACTTAAAGCAGGGGTCTCCAACCTTGGCCACTTTAAGCCTGGTGGACTAACTCCCAGAATTCCCCAGCCAGCTTTGCTGGCTGGGAAATTCTGGGAGTTGAAGTCCGCCAGGCTTAAAGTGGCCAAGGTTGGAGACCCCTGCTTTAAATGATAATATATATTATGTGTATGTGGACATATGTAACCAAGTGACAGTAAAGGGTGAAATTTGTAAATTGAGTAAAAAAAAAGAATTAAATGTGGCTTCTTAGCAAAAAGCAATTCATTAAAACATGAACAATAATAGTAGGTTTAATCAATCTGTAGGTATCACAGCTCTTCAGCCATGTGTGGCCAATTAGACCCATTTCTATTGCCTCTAGATATCTTCTGATTTAATCACAAAAGTTTAGTACTGAAACCAATTTTCAGTGGAATATTTGTCTGTCTTTTGTGCTCCAGGAAGTGCAGAATACTATCTTGCAGTTAGCACTTTCCATAACATCATGGATTATTTATATTATATTGCTCATTTTAATTTGCATATGGTTTACATTGTGCCTGATTCATTTATGATGACTTGCACTAGTATTACTTTGTCACGGAATTGGATGGATGGATGGATGGACCTCAATCTCAGGTCCTCTGCCGGAGACCTAGAGTTTGAAAGTTTTGTATCTTAGCTGTTGCTAGCACTGTGCTTTTCTGGACAGAAAGTTCTGATGTTGTTCCTGAGACCTACTGGAGCAATTCTCACAGTTTATGAATCATAACCCTAAGTAAGAATCATAACCCTACTATTGCAATCATTTTGGCCTTTGCTTTCCACCTCCTCACTAGCTCCTCCTTCAGGCCCTAATTCTTCTCCAACTTCTTACACTCCTCCTTCCTGATGTTGCTGTTATTTGGCACAGCTACATCTATCATCACCACTTGTTATTACTTTGTCTATTATAACAATGTCTGGTTGAGAGGTCAGTACCTATCTGCCACCTGGATTTAGAAGCCCTACAGCATCATAATCCTATTATTCACCACAACGTTTTGTGGAGTGTCCCATCTAGACTTTGGAGCATCTAGTTCAGTGGTGGAATTCAATTTTTTTTTACTATCGGTTCTGTGGGTGTGGCTTACTGGGTGTGGTGTGGTTTGCTGGGCGTGGCTGGGTGGGCATGACAGAGGAAGGATACTGCAAAATCCCCATTCCCTCCCGACTCCTGAGGGAAGGATATTGCAAAATGTATTATTTTATTTTATTTTATTTTATTTTATTTTATTTTATTTATATTTTATTTTATTTTATTTTATTTTATTTTATTTTATTTTATTTTATTTTATTTTATTTTATTTTATTTTATTTTATTTTATTTTATTTATTTATCAAGTACATATTAAATAATATATATAAGTATAAGCATGAATTGAATACATAAAATGAATACAAATAAAGAGAAGGACAGGGGCGGTAGGCACGCTGGTGCTCTTATGCATGCCCCTTACAGACCTCTTAGAAATGGGGTGAGGTCAACAGTAGATAGTCTTAGGTTAAAATTTTGAGGGGGTTGGGATGAAACCACAGAGTCAGGTAGTGCATTCCAGGCATTGATCACTCTGTTGCTGAAGTCATATTTTCTGCAATCGAGTGGAGCGGTTCACTTTAAGTTTGTATCTTTTGTGTGCTTGTGTATTGTTGTGGTTGAAGCTGAAGTAGTCATTGACAGTAGGACATTGTAGCAGATAATTTTATGAGCTACGCTTAGGTCATATCGAAGGTGCCATAGTTCTACATTTTCTAAGCCCAGAATTTCAAGTCTGGTGGCATAAGTTATTTTGTTGCAGCAGAGGAGTGGAGAACTTTTCTTGTGAAATATTTCTGGACATACTCAATTTTATTAATGTCCGATATGCAGTACAGGTTCCAGACAGATGAGCTGTATTCGAGAATTGGTCTAGCAAATATTTTGTATGCTCTGGTTAGTAGTGTAATATTATCGGAGAAGAAGCTACGTAAGATCAGGTTTACAATTCTTAATGCCTTTTTGGCGATATTGTTACAGTGGGTTTTGGCACTTAGATCATTAGATATGAGTACTCCAAGGTCTTTGACAGAGTGAGGGTCATCTACAAGGTTGTGTCCACTCAGCTTATATTTTGTGTTCTGATTCTTTTTGCCAATGTGTAAGACAAAGCATTTGTTGGTTGAGATTTGGAGCTGCCAATTGCTTGACCATTCCAACACAAAGTCAAGGTCTTTTTGAAGGGTAGCAGCATTGTTGGTAGTGTTAAATAGTTTTACATCATCAGTGAAGAGAACACAGTTGCTTATAATATTATCACAAAGGTCATATTATGTATAGTATGAAGAGGGTTGGTCCTAGAACGCTGCCTTGGGGGACACTGTTATTAACAGGTGAAGAAATTGATAGGGCACTCCCTATTTTGACCACTTGTTGTCTGTTTGACAGGAACGCAGCTATCCAATTATGTAGGGGTCCAGAGATGCCATAGGATTTTAGTTTTAGAAGTAATTTGTCATATACCACTGAATCAAAGGCTTTACAGAAGTCTATGTAAACAGTGTCTATTGCTTTGCCCTGATTGAGATTTGTAGTTCATATGTTTTTGCAGTGTAGAAGTTGTAGATTACAGGATAATTTTTTTCTTAAACCAAATTGTTTATTATAGAGTAGGTTGTTTGTTTCTAGGTGGAGGGTAATGGATTCGTTAATGATTGATTCCATGACTTTGCAGGTGATGCAGCATAAAGAGATTGGTCTGTAATTTTCAACTAGGCTGGGGTCTCCCTTTTTGAAATTGGGAATGAACATGGCTAGTGACCAAAGGTTGGGTAGGGAGCTAGTCCTGAAAGATTTTTTAAAGGTTATGCTTAGGGGTTCTGCTATAGCTGTGGAAAGTTTTTTTAAAAAGTATGCACACAGTCCATCAGATCCAATAGATAGAGATGGTCTGTGAAGTGCCTTTTCAATGTTATCTTCTGTGAAATCTATTTGTGTTAGATCATTGTAGCTGTTAGTGGTACAACTAGGGAATTTTGGGCATGAGCCATTGCTGTTTACAAAGACTGAGTTGAACAATGTGTTAAAGTGGTTTGCTTTAACTGGTTCATCATTGCCTTCTTTACCATTAGGTCCTTTTAGGGGTGGGATGGATCTCAAGTCTTTAACTTTGTTGTTTACAAAAATATAGAAGGTGCAGTTGGATTTCATTTGCAGAAGGTTTTCTTCTTGTTTGATGTGGTAATTGGTGCATTCAGTCTTTATTTGGTGGCCTATATTTTTGTAGCGGCTTTTAAAGTTAGCTAGCTTTGCTTTTTTGCCAGAGGGATATTTTTTGGATTGGAGCTTTCTTATTGATATAGGTAATTTGTTTTTACTAGTTTTGGTGATGATTAGTGGTACATATAGTTTAATAACTCTATTGACTTCAAGCAAGAAAATATTATAATGGCCTTTGGCAATGTTACAGCCAGAGAATAGAATTTGCCAATCAAGAGATGAGTGGTCGGTGTCTATGAGAGCATAGTTGGCTTTTTTGAAGTTCTAGTTGGGTATCCCATTATTATGATGATTTTTGTAAGGGTGTATATTGAGACAAAAGTCAATTATGCTGTGGTCACTGTTGGAAAAGGGTTCTTTTATTTTTAGTTCATAAATTGAGGTTAAGCTGTTGCAGAAGATGAGATTGAAGCAGTTGTGGAATCTAGTCTTGTTAATTACTAGTTGATCTAAAATCAACTAGTAATCTAGAATCTCCATTCCCACCCCACTCTGGGGCCAGCCAGAGGTGGTATTTGCCAGTATTTGCCTGCTGAATAGCACCCCTGATCTAGTCCATATGCTGTATAGATGTTCCAGGTACTTGGTTGTGCTGCTCAGTGTATGCCGTTTCTGCCTGCATTTCTGCATTTCTCTGGTTTTTTTCCCATCTCTCTCTCTCTTTCTTTCTCACCTATTTATGGTCATATTTTACACAATTTGTGTAAGTTGCAAGATCACATTAACATATGTACACATTTTCTAGAAAATCAATTGAATTAAAAATGTTTCAGGTTGTAAAACATTATAAATACAAATAGAATCCTTAAAAAAATCTAAATACTTAAAACTAATTAGGTAAATTATAAACTACTTTATGAATAGCATGCTAAATTGCCATGGAGAGCCCTGGTTAATAGAGTGGATTAAATCCCCAAATAGTAGAATATCAATATTGCAAGCAGCCAACCTAGTTATGGGCTCATAGATTGTTATGATACAGAGACACAAAAGAGTATAAAAACTTAAAAGGACACATTATAAGATGAAGGTCTATAAAAATATGGAACTCCATGATGAAAATAATCAGTCCAACAATTTCACATTAGCATTTCCTGTAAATGTTTTTCATAGTGGGCATAATTATACTAGGAAAAGTTTAATTATATATGCAAACAGTCCCCATGAATAGATTAAAGCCACAGCAAGACTTACTTAGCAAAACCCAGAATAACATGGCTGATGTAGCTACAAATTGCTGGAAAAAAATGTGATTTCAAAAATAAGAGAGGAAAATTAAGAAAAATGATAGAATGTGAAATGTTGATATAGAATAAAGACCATTAGACCATATATATATACAATGCAGTAAATTTCTACATAAATATGATATAGATAACAGAATAATAGAGTTGGAAGGGACCTTGGAGGTCTTCTAGTCCAAATCCCTCCTCAAACAGGAAACCCTGTAATATTTCAGACAAATGGTTGTGCAATCTCTTTTTATAAACTTCCAGTGTTGGAGCACTTCCAATTTCTGGAGGCAAGTCATTCCAATGAGTTATTGTTCCAACTGTCAGAAAATTTTCTCCTTAGTTCTAGGTTGATTCTCTCCTTGATTGCTTCTTGTCCTGGCTTAAGGTGCTTTTGAGAATAGATAGACCTCCTCTTCTTTGTAGCAGCCCCTTAGATATTGGAATGCTACAATCATGTCACCCTTAGTGACATGATAACCAATTCATGCAACTGTTTTTCATATGTTTTATTCTTCAGATCCCTAATTATTTTTGTTGCTCTTCTCTGTACTCTTTCAAGAACACTTGTGTGGTCTTACTAAGGCATTATAAAGTGGCTTTTATCATTTTACCTGATCTTGATTCTATCCCTGTTAATACAACCTAGGATTGTGTTGGCTTTTTTGGTGGCTGCATACACTGCTGTCTCATATTTAAGTGATTATCCACTAGGACTCCAAAATTCTCCCACAGTTACTACTAGGTACCACCTATTCTATACCTTTGCATTTTGTTTTTCTTGCCTAAATGTAGAACTTTACTTTTCTGACCATTTAATTTCATTTTGTTAGATAGGGTCATTGTGTTCAAGTCTGTCAATATCCTTCTGGATCTTGAGTCTATTTTCTGGAGCTTTTCCTGCCAACTTGGTGTCATCTGCAAATTTGAATTCCCCTTCTATCCCCCTTTCTAAACCATTAATGAAGATATTGAAGAGCACTGGGCCTAAGACAGAGCCTTGGGGTACCCCATTACATACAGTACTTACCTCAATGCAGATTTAGTTCTGTTAAAGGCTAAGTGCAGTCTGTCAGCCACTTATGAATCCATCTGTTGGTGGTGCTGTCTAAATCACATTTTTTCTAACTTATCAAGTAGTAGGTTGTGGTCTACTTTATCAAATGCCTTATTGAAGTTCAAGCCTAAGTTATAGAACAAATAAAAACATGATTGATAAATTAGATGCAAAACTTTAAAGAAATGGCCGTAATACAACAATAGGAAGAACTCTGGAACAAGTCTATACAATTTACCCCAAGCTATAGTTTGAGAGAGAACTGGTATAAATGTCTTACAGATGGCATAAAAACAATAACTGCCAAAATCATATAGCAATAAATGATGAAAATGCTACAAGAAAGAAGAAACAAGAAGAATAATTTGCCACAAAATTCAGCAACTTGCATCAACCATCAAATACTTAGCCACAATAATGCATCTGAATTGACATTGTCAATTTATCAGAATAAACACTATATGAATTATACAATATGTTACCTGAAACCACCTGTTTAATCATTGAAAGGCTTTTATGGACAGCCATAAAAGTTGGTGATACCAGAAAACTGTAGAAAAAGAAAAATGGCAGAAGAGACCAAGCAGATGGTGCAGAGACAGTGACAATGGAAACATGAACAGGTAGTCAAAAAACACTTCAGAATATATTGAAGTAAACAACACCACTGAAAACAACTGAAAGAAGATATTGGAAAATAAAATTGTCCTCTTATACAAAGAATTATTGAAGATAGCAAAAATATGAAGCAAAGAGTCTGTGACATAATGCATAGCTATGCAAAAATGGCAATATTTTACAATGAATGGATCATTGCTGGTTATCCAAACAATCTTTGATGGAATACTAACTGACCTTAAAAAATCCAGAAAATACACAAAGAAGAACCAACAAGTGATGTAATTCAATTCAAAGGTATTGGACTGGAATTACTTATTGTATGTTGAAGCATTTGATAAGTAGCTAAAGAGCTCTTCATCCTGCAATGGATTGAATTTAGGAAGATGTTGATAATATTATCCCAATTTCTAAATGAAGTGCTTATTCAAAATATTAAGAGAGATAACCTTTATTGTCATTTTTTACTATGGGCAATTGGCACACATTAAAAATGAAATTCTGTTGCCTGCTCTCAAAAGTGTACACATAACATATCACATATATAGACATGCTATATACATGGTATATAACTACACCCATACTTAGAACAACTTTATTGTCACTTTGAATGTACACTAACTGGCATACATTAAAATGAAATTTCATTGCATACAGCTCTCAAAGGGTCACCTCCAATATACACTACATAAACATGACTAAATAAATACATACATACATACATACAAAATTATGCATATACCCACTTATATGACACAGAGAAACATGTAAATACATATAAATGTTAATCAATGTCCATCCTGAATGCATAGCAGAAAGAGGAAGCTTGAGAGTTTACAAGGTTGATATAATAATAATATTATATCATGAATGATGATTTTGATGACAACAACAACAACAATGTAAAATACAGCATAAAATTCTTAAGACTGGATGATAACTAAGGACTTTAAATTATTATAAACCCCTGGAAACCATGTAATATTTGTGGATATCACTATTAGTAAACATTATGGTGGATGAAATGGTTTTGTTATCTCTTGCCATTCAAACTGAAATGGCTGAAATTTGAAAGCAAAAAGGCATGCAAATGTGATGGGTTGTAAAGAAATTTGATAAACAAACAAACAAAACTGGAGTTGGGTGGACTATACCTATAGGTTCATGCATATGTAGATACATGCACAATACCAATCTGCCTCGATGCTTCCTTTCATGCAGCAGAAATGAACTGCATACCTCAGAATATCAAGTTCATCTGCAGACATATCCACTCCATTCTGATGCTTCACTTTGCATGTCAGAAGAGAAGTTTCAAATGTGAGGATGATTTAACTTGACATCAGTTAAAGGCCTTGCTTCAAAAGCAGCAGCTTCTCTACATATGCTACACTTCTGCAGAAGCCACTGGATTTTTTTTTTCAAGCAAAACAAAATAGTGTGACCATTCTGCCCCACTGCTTACAACCAGGGGGAGCGAAGTCAATTTTCTTTGTGAATTCGCTTCAAGGCAATATTTTCGCTTAGAGCTTCATGAAACTGAAACACCCTTTTGAACCTCTAAACATCCCTACAAAATGTCACCTTCTTCCAATTGTATTATGTTTTTCTTAGCCTGCAACAGTGTACAGTATTGCTCAAAACCGCCCCCCTTCTCTTTTAGTCTTGAACAATTGAAGAATTATTCACCAAAATAGGTGAGGAGACAGTGTCTATGGCTAAAATTGTGTTTAAACAATCTTTTAAAGATTAATTCTGATGCATTTTCTTTCCTTGTCCTTAGGAATTGTTTTAATGATCCTGTTGTTTGAAAATCCTAGTGGCTGACCTCAGAGCGATATGGATTATTCCTTTTTTATGCTAATTTCACAATATATGCAGCTTGAATATTCAGGAGGAATGCAGGCAGAATATTTGAAGTGTGTTTCACTTATAGCACCTCAAGTAGTTACAAGAGAAAATATATTTTCAACTGGCTGTCTTCAAAATATGCATATAGGCAACATCTAAAGGTTCTTTAAATAAATTGTTGTGTACAATAACAGAGGAATACTTGTGTGTCATACATAATGGTATATCAATGTTGAACATTAAAATTCTGCAATTATACCTCAACCTGATATGAATTTTCAGTGTTTTTAGACTTTTTATGCTTTCAGATTTATAGCACATACTGTATTCTTTTTCAATTGTCAGGTCCCAGCCAAGAGACAAAACAGTGAGATCCAATCAAATCCAATCCCTTATTTGGTTACACCAAATAAATAGTGTCTTGCCAAACTAAAGCTATAACTTTCTGAGATATAAGATATGTCCTGAGATATTCCAGGACGTGGTTACTGTGAATGTCTTCCTTCCTTGTCCATCCAGCTTGACTGGGTCTTAGAGCTTTCTGGAAAAGCTCTAAGTTGGCAAAATCCCTCCCCCACTCCTGTAGGTGCACATTCCATCACAACAATATATGTATACATGGGATTAGTAAAATTAATTTCTCTGGCAAATGACATATGTCACACAATACATCTAAGAAGTATTGCTCAATTATTGTTGGACATAAATATGGCTAACCCAAGGTAATGTTGATAAACATTTACTTAAACTGTGTCAAATCACAAACTCTGGATATTGCCATAAGCATACATCAAGTTGGGGGGGGGGTGGATGCAACAATTCAACAACAGGTCATTGTATAAGACAATTCAATACAACCAGAAAAGCACAAAAAGACAGAAATATTTATTTTTTATTTTATTTATTTTATTTTGTCACAACAATATATGTAGGTATCATACAAAAAGATTATATAGTATATAAACACATATATGAGTAAATATAAGGAGGTATAAGCATATATATAGGAAGAAGAAAAGAAAAAAAAACAATAGGACAGGAACGGTAGGCACGTTTGTGCGCTTATGCACGCCCCTTATTATGGTGCATGTTTCTTTTCTTTTTTTTTTAGTATTCTCATGGTTACATATAAATATCTATGATCACTACCCTTGAGTAGGAAACTATAGTGATGGAGGGAAATGCGGAAAAGGGCTGCTAAAATAATCAACAGGTTAGAATTATTTTCCCATAATAAAAGCCTGCAGTGTCAAAGAGAGTGGTTTAGGGGGGGAAAGTGTAAAAAGTATGTAATATTTTACCCAAATGTCAATAGATTATAAAGGAAGATGGAAGATTCAGAATAGAGATGAAAAAACATCTACCCCATGTGTACAAAATATAATTAAAGTAAGAGAGCTGACAATCTGGATAGCTTAAAAAAGAATTAAGAAAGATTCCTGGTGGACAAGGTAATGAATGATAGTTATATATTATCTCCTGTATCAGAAGCAGTAGGAGTCTGAATGGCAGTTGCTGGGATACATGAGCAGAAGGCCAAATAACATTTTTGAGTTTCTCATAGGGATCTAGTTAGTAGCAGTGAGGAATACGCACGATCTCAAAGATTAATTGCCATCCATCTAACATCCTCAGATCCAACAGTGAGGAATATTCAAGATCTCAAAGATGAATTGCTATCCATCTAGATATTCCTTCACCTCTGGAGAAGGGTTAGAAAATGAGTTACCTGGCTTTAGAATAAACCCAAGACTGTGTGAAGGACGAAATGAAATACATGATGCAGAAACTGACAGATATATAGTAGAATTTTGCTTTATTTTTATATTCTAAGATTTGCTAAGCCATATTTCAAAACTAAATAGTTCTCCCACACAGTCAAAAGGGACATCGAATATAACACTAAATAATACCAAGTACTATCATGTTAAAGTGCTTAACATTTGATAAATAAAATGTACAATGTAACAAAATGACAAACATGAATACATACCCACACCATGTGTGTGTGTGTGTGTATTGTCTCCAGTTGCTAAATGTGTGTACATACAGTGTGTGTGTGTGTGTGTGTGTGTGTGTGTGTGTGTGTGTGTGTAGATAGATAAGAGAGAGGGAGGGAGAGACAGAGCACAATTGCATAGTGTTTAGAGCAGGGGTGTCAAACTTGCTTCATCACAGTGTCATCACATAATGTATTGTGAATTTTTTCTCCTTCACTAAACTGGGCATGGGTGTGGCCAGCGCATGATGCATCCGACTTATGGGCCATGAGTTTGACAGCCCTGGCTTAGAGTGTCACGTTTGATACAGGAATCTGGGGTTTAAACCCCTATCTGGAGAAACATAGCTAGATGATAGTCAAAAGAGGGTAGGTAGTTATGATTGATCTGCCGACTAAAAACAGGCCCATTTTTGGCCTCCCCCACCTCCAGTAGCACTGTGCCAGCCAAAAATGGGGTGCATGGAGGCCTCCCAGGGCATCCGCATGCCCTGGTTTTGGCATCTCCCACCTCCCCTGCCTCCAAAAGATAGACAGAGAAAGAGAAAGAGAAAGAAAGAGAGAGACAGAGAGAGACAGAAAAAGAGAGAGAGGGAGAGAAAGAGAGAGAGACAGAGGGATGGAAAGAGAGAGACAAGACACAGAGAGATACAGAGATAAACAGAGACACAAAGAGAGAGACAGAGAGAGAGAAAGAGAGACAGTGAGAGACAGAGACAAAGAAGAAACAAAAAGGCCATGTAGCAAACTTTAAAAACCGCTACAGAAATATTTGCAGCAAAATAAAAACTGAATGCACCATTTACCATACAAAGCAAGAAGAAGACCTTCTGTGCACAAATTCCAGTCGTGCCTTTTATAATTTTGTGAACAATAAACTTAAAGAATCAAGATCCATCCCACCACTAAAAAAATCTAACGGCAAAGGATGTAACAATGAAACAGTTAAAGCAAACCTCTTTAACACATTCTTTGGCTCAGTCTTTGTTAACAGTGATGGCACATATCTGACATTCCCCAATCGTACCACCAATGATTACAACGACTTAACACATATAGACTTCGCAGAAGATAATATTGAAAAAGCTCTTCGCAAACTGAAACCATCTTTACCTATTGGGCCTGATGGACTATGTGCATACTTCTTAAAAAAACTTTCCACTAATATAGCAGAACCCCTAAGCATAATCTTTGATAAAGCTTTCATGACTGGTTCCCTTCCCAAACTTTGGTCTCTAGCCACAGTCATCCCTATTTTCAAAAAAGGTGATCCCAGCCTAGCTGAAATTTACAGACCAATCATTCTATGTTGTGTCATCTGCAAAGTAATGGAATCTATGATCAACCAATACATTATCCTCCACCTAGAAACAAACAACCTACTAGCTAATAAACAATTTGGTTTTAGAAAAAAAATTATCATGTAACTTACAACTTCTCCACCGCAAAAACATATGGACTACTAATCTTGATCAAGGCAAAGCAATAGATGCAATCTACATAGACTTCTGCAAAACTTTTGACTCAGTAGTACACGATAAACTTCTCCTAAAACTAAAATCCTATGGCATTTCAGGACCTCTTCACAATTGGATAACTGCTTTCCTGTCAAACAGACAACAATTGGTCAAAATTGGCAATATTCTATCAAATCCTATTCCTGTCAAAAGTGGCGTTCCTCAAGGCAGCGTTCTTGGACCAACACTCTTCATACTATACATAAATGATCTCTGTGACCATATCTCAAGTTATTGTGTTCTCTTTGCTGACGATGTCAAACTATTTAACACCACCAATGGTACTACTACCCTTCAAAAAGACCTTGACTTTGTATCCGATTGGTCTAAAACTTGGCAACTCCAAATCTCAACCAGCAAATGCTCAGTCTTACATATTGGAAAAAAGAACACAAACACTAAGTACAAGCTTGATGGACATTACCTTACCGATGACTCCCACCCTGTTAAAGACCTTGGAGTTTTCATATCCAATGATCTAAGTGCCAAAGCCCACTGCAACTACATAGCAAAAAAGGCTCTAAGAGTTGTAAACCTAATTTTGCGTAGCTTCTTTTCCAAAAATTCTACACTACTAATCAGAGCATACAAAACATTTGCTAGACCTATCCTTGAATACAGCTCACCTGTCTGGAACTCATACCACATCTCTGAAATTAATACAATTGAACGAGTCCAGAAATATTTTACAAGAAGAGTTCTCCGCTCCTCTGTAAATAACAAAATACCTTATACCACCAGACTTGAAATCCTGGGATTAGAAAACTTAGAACTCTGCCGACTCCGACAAGACCTGTGTTTAACACACAGAATCATCTATTGCAATGTCCTTCCTGTTAAAAACTACTTCAGCTTCAATCGCAATAATACAAGAGCAAACAATAGATTCAAACTTAATGTTAACCGCTTCAATCTTGATTGTAGAAAATATGACTTTTGTAACAGAGTTGTTAATGCTTGGAATACACTACCTGATTCTGTGGTCTCTTCTCAAACTCCCAAAAGTTTTAACCAAAAACTATCTACCATTGACCTCACCCCATTCCTAAGAGGACTATAAGGGGCGTGCATAAGATCACAAAAGTGCCTACCGTTCCTGTCCTATTGTTTCCTTTCATTGTATGTGCTTGTATATAATGTTATGACAAATAAAAAAAAAAGACAGAGAGAGAGAGACAGAGAGAGACAGAGAGAGAGAGAGGGAAAGAGAGAGGAGGGGAGAGAAAGAGACTTGTTGATTGTAAGCTCCTTGGAGCTGAGAAGAATTGCTGCAAAACTGAGGTTCCTGAAGTGGACGCTAAACTCCTAAACAACTTAAAAAATGATCTAGTAAAAAGAAAAGTCAACCAAAAGAGCAACATGCAAAGAAAAGCAAATAAAACATCCCCAGAAACAAAGCAAAGTTTAATTTGTGTGTATTGTTTAATGGACTGCTAAATTGGCCATGGCCACCCAGTCCCATGATCACCTAGGCACACTCACGCAGCCAGTGCAGGCCCCCAACAGTCTGAGAGACTGTGAATTGCCCCCCTGTTTAAAAAGTTTGAGGATCCCTGCTTTATCTTTTCATACACAACCAAAAGGCTTCTACAAAGAGCTAACAGATATAATATGTCGAGCAAAGTTGTATGTTTGCCAGTCATATCTTGGCAGATAAATGGATAAAAGGAATTCAAACACTGTTTTTCAAAAGAGAAGTTCAAATAAAGATTTGAAGCAAACCACTTTCCAAAAATATTGAATTGTTCTAAGCTGTACGTGATGACTAGCCATGAATTCTGGCAGTTTTAATCCAACATATGCGAAAGTGCCAAGGTAACAAATGTTGTTACAAAGATGTAGGACTCTATGACACCATCAAAACCTATGCTCACATTCAGACTAAAGGACAAAACCACATCTAGAGAAATCCTTCCAATATATAATTAATAGAATATTTTTCCTTTTATTCTGAAATTGCACTAGAAATATTTGTGTAGCTGAAATTGAATATGATAATCTTCCAATTGAAGATGGTATATTTGGACATATAAATGTGGCAATGAACCCATCCTTTTACCCAGTGGTAGGATTCAGCTGGGTAGCACTGGTTTGGTCGAACTGTTAATTTTTTGCATAGTTCGGTGAACCGGTTTTTCCACCACTGGCTGGCCTATCCCCACCCCCCAGGTTGCGATTCAGGATGAGGAGGCTGCAGGGGCATGACTGGGAGCCACTCTGATCAGCTGCGAGGAGGCAATGGACTGGCTGCACCGATCAGCTGGGCGACTGATCAATCAGTTCAGTCAAACTTTCCAACGTCAGGAAATCTTTTTTTCCCCAGAAGTTGGAAGGTCTGACTGAACTTTTTTTAAAATTGGTAGTCACATGGTCTTCTTTTGTTTCCCTGCAGGAGAACAGAGCTGGAGAGCTAATTAGTGAGGGAATGGTGGTTGTTCTGGAATGGGGTGGAATTGAGGATTTTGTATTATAATTGCTTTGGGATGGGGTGGAAGTGAGGATTTTGCATTATCATTATTCTGGGATGGGATTGAAGTGAGGATTTTGCATTATTTTTGCTCTTGGATGGGGTGGAAATGAGGATTTTGCACTATGATTGCTTATAAGAAAGAACCAGTAAAAGGGGAATGGAAAAATCCCTATCTGTAGATCAGCGTTTTTCAGTCTTAGCAAGTTTAAGGCGGGCAAACTTCATTCGGCCTTGGGAATGTGGGGAATTGAAGTCCATGCACCTTAAAGTTGCCAAAGTTGAGAAGCATGGGTCTACACTAGAGTTTAGGATTTCCATTCCTGTTATATTTAGTTTGGTGCAATTAAATAAATCAGTTGTGGTTTCCTTAACGAATAGTGATATGAATCATTACTGGACTTTTTATAAGAAACTGAAATTAAAAGTTGATCTGGGCTTTGATGATTAGATATGGGATTATGGAAATAATGTAGACAAATGTTAATCTTTGAGTAAGAGTTTGATATTTTTTTTTACTTATATCTGTACCAAATAAAGTTGGAAGTCACACTGGGCTTGTCGATCAGAAAGATCGGCAGTTCAGTGGTTCAAATCCCTAGTACAGGTCTCCTGTGTGAGCAGGGGGTTGGACTAGATGACCACCAAGGTCCCTTCCAACTCTGTTACTGTTACTGTTATTTCATTCTTTTTTTGGTTTTCCTTCTTTTCCTCTTTCTTACACTTTCTTTTTCTTTCCTGAGCCTTTTCTTTTTTCAAATCTGTTTTTTATTTGTTTATCCCTTAGGGTTGTAGTTTTTTGATGTATGAAGGATCAAATACTCAGCGAATTATAATTCTACATTTCTTATTTACAGAAATCATATAAAAACTTAGAATGAAATTCACTGGGAGCCATTTCATATAAGGCAGGCTCTGAGTCCCTCTAACCAAAAAGTGTTTATCGATAACGAAGAATATTTGTAGCTCAGGGTTGAACTGTGGGGTCGTTGGTGCTCTCTAAGCTTGTGTTTTGTCTGCACCCACCGAGCCAGGCCTTCTGCCAGAAAGTGACTTGGAGCTGGGCCTCCTGCCAGAAAGTGACTTGGAAAGTGAGGGGGATGGGCCGTCAAGACTTACCTCGGGAGCACCGGCTTCCCTGGCTCAGCTCCAGGAGCCAGAAGCGGGCCAGGTGGAAGAGATAATGAGGCCTCCGTCCCCGACTCTTCCCACCCCCCCAGGCCACGCCTTCAGACCCAGCTGATGGCAATCAGGCTTGGTTGGACCCTAGGTTTCATAGGCAGGAGAGGAGGGAACAACAGAAGCAGGGGTGGGGCAGGCCTAGGGAGTGCTGAGTCATGGAGCCACACCCCAAAGGCAGCTAGAGCTGCTGTGCTTCTTCGTAGCAGGCAAATCAACTGATTAACTAAGAGCTGAAGTTTGTTCCTGGGTGACTCATTGGCGTTGAGGGAGATAACAGAGACACTTGGCAGATGCTCGCTATTCTGCTGCCAGAGCTGATAGTGCCGGCTAATTAAGCCATCACTTGGATGGAGGCGAAGGAGGACAGAACAGCTTGATCATTTCCTTGCAAATGTTTCATTACCAAACTAGGTAATATCATCAGTATTAGAAAGAAGTGGAGTTTGCTCTTATTTTCATATACTAGTAGCTTACCCTGTCAATGTTGTGATTGGTGTTTTGATTGGTGCCGGTTCTCTACATCCTTAGGCAGAGAAGGGCTATTCTGCACCCCTCCCTCAAAAGTTCCTTAAAATACAGAATTTCCCAGCATTCTTTTAGGAACCTCCAAGATGCAAACTGTGGTTACTCATCCTAAAATTAATCTTCTTTACCTGGAGCTTCAAAATTTGCTGTTTGCTGGGAAGATGTGTAGCTAAAAGTCAGTCTACATTTAGTATACATCTGACCCTGGGGATATTTCTTCATAAAGCAAAAGTGTATTTTCTGTACAGTTCACACCCCTTACTCGCTGGATCTGGATGTCACAAAGCAAAGCCCACATTTTGTAATTAACCTTGTGCCCCATTTTGAGTGGCAGAGTGTTGCAGGAGACTGAGTACTGTCATACCCCTTGCCACGCCCACTCAGCCATGCCCACCCAGCCACTACCATTAAGGCAGAGAACCGGTTGTTAAATTATTTGAATCCTACCACTGCTTCTACCCGGTCAGTCCATTAATAATCCACTTACACATTGATTGGTAAAAAGCCTCACAAAGGTAGTTGTTATAGTTAGATTGCCACATAATATCAACAAATCCAGAGTGTTGGTAAGTAAAGTTCCGGGAGAAGTAAACTACATGAAAAATAAATTAACTAGAATTACCAGATTTGGTAAGGAGCCAAACTGGAAATAAGTCATATGAAGTCAAAGATGGGAACTATTAAAAAGAAATAAAATATTTATGGAAGTCTCCAAATATTTAAAAATGAGCAAAAGAAGGGCAAATTTATTGTTATATGAAATGGATACTTGGTGTAATAATCCCAATTTAATATTCTGGAAAGCATGAACATATTTTCTTGGAAAGAGTAAGAAAAATAAAGAGCAAAAAGTAACAATTCTCAATGGATGATAAGGACATTGGACCATGGTATCCTGCTGTGCCGGTTGGAGGGATTGGGAGTGGGAGGCACCGTTTATCGGTGGTTCTCCTCCTATCTCTCCGACCGGTCGCAGTCGGTTGACAGGGGGCAGAGGTCGGCCCAGGCGCCTCACTTGTGGGGTGCCGAGGGTGGATCTCGCCCCTTCTGTTTAACATCTACATGAAGCCGCTGGGTGAGATCATCAGTGGTTTCGGTGTGAAGTACCAGCTGTATGCGGATGACACCCAGCTGTACTTTTCTACACGGACCACCCCAACGGCTTATCAAGTGCTGTCCCGGTGTCTGAGGCCGTCACGGGTCTGGATGGGGAGAAACAGGCTCAAGCTCAATCCTCCAAGACAGAGTGGCTGTGGATGCCGGCATCCCGGTACAGTCAGCTAAATCGGCTGACCATCGGTGGCGAGTCACTGGCCCCGATGGAGAGGGTGCGAAAAGCGTCCTCCTGGATGAACGGCTGTCTCTAGAAGATCATTTGACGGCCGTCTCCAGGAGAGCGTCACCAGGTTCGCCTGGTGCGCCAGTTGCGCCTTTCTGGACCGGGAGGCCCTATGCACGGTCACCACGCCTCGTGACGTCTCGCCTGGATTACTGCAACGCTCTACATGGGGCTCCCTTGAAGGGCATCCGGAGGCTGCAGTTAGTCCAGAATGCGGCTGGGGGTGATAGATGGAGCCCCTCGTGGCTCCCGCATAACACCCATCCTGTGCAGGCTGCACTGGCTACCTGTGGCCTTCCGGGTGCGCTTCAAGGTTTTGGTGACCACCTTTAAAGCGCTCCATGGCATAGGGCCGGGTTATCTACGGGACCGCCTACTGCGATCTACGGGACCGCCTACTGCGACCAGATACCTCTCACCGACCCGTGCGCTCTCACAGGGAGGGACTCCTCAGGGTGCCGTCAGCTAGGCAGTGTCGTCTGGCGACGCCCAGGGGAAGGGCCTTCTCTGTGGGCTCTCTGAACGACTCCCCAGGACTCCGTCAACTTCGGACCTTCAACCTTCCGTCATGAGCTCAAGACACATTTATTCATCTGTGCAGGACTGGCTTAGATTTTAATTTTATAGGGTTTTAAATTGATTTTAATATTTATATTTCTATTTTTAATGATAGGGCATTGGAATAAGTTTTTTAAAGATTATTTTAATTTTGTATATTGATGTTTTATATGCCTGTGAACCGCCCTGAGTCCTTTGGGAGATAGGGCGGTATATAAATTTAAATAATAAATAATAAATAAATAAATATAAATTTTTTTAAAAAAGACAGATTAAGCTAATGGTATATCCCAAAGGTGGACCTCAATGACTGAGAATCTCCACAGACATTAAGTCAATGGTATAAGAAGGAAAAGAAAAGAAGTCTAATTTTGGACATTTACTGAATAGTAGAAGGCTTTTCATTTTTTCCATTTGGCACCCCATGAAAACACGATATGCTGTCACCCTGCCCATTCATTCCCAGCTGCCAGACTGGCCTGATTCTCTTTGAAAAATCAGGAGAACATCACATTAATTAGTTATATGGAAGTCTATGCTGACATGTGCAAAAGATCCACTCCCTTGGAAAACCTCCTTGAAATAGCTACCGCTTGAAGTGGCTGAAGAAGGGTATGTGTAACATATTTATTTATTTATTTATTTATTTATTTATTTTGTCACAACATCATACAAAAAGATTATATAGTATATACACATATAAACATATATAGGAAGAAGAAAAGAAAAACAATAGGACAGGAACGGTAGGCACGTTTGTGCGCTTATGCACGCCCCTTATGGTCCTCTTAGGAATGGGGTGAGGTCAATAGTAGAAAGTTTTTGGTTAAAGCTATTAGGATTATGGGAAGAGACCACAGAGTCAGGTAAAGTATTCCAAGCACTGATGATTCTGTTGCAGAAGTCATATTTTCTGCAATCTAGATTAAAGCGGTTTACATTAAGTTTAAATCTGTGGTGGGGTAAGGACCTTTCCTTCACTTCACAGGGCTTAATAATGAAGATTTATGAGGATTAATGCTGTTTGGAATGCACCGTTATGGATGAAAGTTAATAAATCATGAAGTGGAAGTGTTAATAGCCCAGCAGACTGAATTTAAAACTGGTAGGTCATCTGAAACTGCTTGAATTAAGGAGTTTTTACTGCGTGGGATGACCGAACTGGCAGATACAATGAGTTTGGAATAAACTGCTGTCTTTTGCTTTCCTTATTATAATTATCGTGTTCTGTGTTAAATGCTGAGGCTAAGGAATATCAAAGACTGAATTTGCTAATGAGAAGAATTTTAATTGAAGAGATCGATTTTTTGTGCTGGACTGACTGGCTGACTGGCTGAAGAAGCTTTTATTAGGTGGATAATTTTTTTATTATTTTTCTTTGAGAGGAAATTAATAGCTTGTTTATATTACAGAAAACAAAAAAAGGACTTTGTTTTGAAGTTCAAGCTGGTTTTTTTTTTTTTTCTCTGCCGACGTGGAGAAAAAATGGCGCTGATTAAGCTGTGAGGTAATTGTGTTTCTTTGTGGAGTGAATATGACTCATAAGTTACTGATAAGCTACTAACGAGTGCAAATAAGCCGTTTCGCTTCAATTAAAAGATTGTCGTCCCTTGATCTTCATCAAGACCCTCTGTAAAATTGGTTTGACTGCTGTCCTTTGATCTTCACTAAGACTCTTTGAAAAATTGGAATCCCAGTTTGAGAAATTTTTTGGTTTTTGTTTTTTTTTCAAAATGACTCAACAACTTTCAGAAACGCAGCAAATTGCTGCAGCTTTAAATAAAATTGGGGAAAAAATAGCAGCACTATCAGAGCGTATAGATAATTTGACATTTAAACTGACATCCGAAGTGCAAAATTTAAAGCAAGATATGGATGATAACTTTGCTAAACAAAAAGAGGAAATGACAATGATTAAAGATGAAATGGAGCAGCTGCATGTGCATGAGGCAAAAGCAGATCGGCAAATTGGCAAAATATTTTATAAAAATGAGCAGCAAGATAAGAGAATTTGTCTTTTGGAGGAAGAGATGCGGAAATATAATTTTGTTATCAGAGGAATCTCGGAAGAAAGGGAAGATAAATTGAAACAGCGGGTTTTGAAATGGATTAATGATTTGGATACGCAACTTACGTTCACAATAGCAGACCTGGCAAGTGTTTTAGAATTGGATATAGAAGGCAAAATGGTTCTAACAGGAATGTGCTTGTCAGGTTCGCAAATCTTGGTGATAAGTTGGAAGTTATGGCCAAGTTAAGAGAGTTGGGAGATGCTTTGAAGTTTGAAGGGAAGACTATTCAAGTCTTCCCGGATATATCAAGAGAAGAAAGGGCATGGAGATTTTTTTTAAAACCAATTACAAAAGTTTTGAGAGATAATGGAATTAAATACAATTGGAGGCCACCACAACAATTGAAATTTTTTATAAAGGAAGGATGCGTACAATCACCCCAGATATAGATGCATTATTATATTTACGGAGCTTGGACTGATTGAGATGGAGGATTTAATGGAGATAAAAGATCAAATGCTTCAGATGGGTGGAACATACGTGGAAACATCAATCTCAGAAGAAGAAAAAGGGGCTATTGGAGGCAAGACTCAAAGGGTTAAAGAGGAAAGAAATATCACCTGTGTTGGTTGAACAGAAGAAGAGTCGTGAGGATACAGTAGGAGAAGAAGCAGATAAGAGTCTTGGAAAATATGAAGCTGAATGGGTCATCGTTATCTTTTTTTTGAGTGATGAATTTAAATAGACAGCCCGAAAGAAGTGCCCGGGCATTGGCACGTCCCTCTCCCCATTCTCTTTATAGAGGCGAAACCGATGAGGATGTGGGGAAGAAGATTGTTTGTACTTTATTGTTTGTTTTGTTTTGTTTTTTTCTGTTTTCTTATTGTTGTTTATATGGTAGTTTAATGTCGGGTGGTGGGGGCACAGAAAGGAAGATGCGGGATAGGATTAAAAATTTATATTTTAAATGGGAGTTATAAAAATAATGTCATGGAATGTGAAGGGTACAGGAATCAGATTAAAAGAAGAAGATTGGAGCTTAAGATTAAAAGGATTTACCAGACATTTTATTTTTACAAGAAACCCATCAGAAATCTGAAGATTCAAATAGAATGTATATAAAAGGTATGCAAATATATGAAAAGCATTTGGAACTTCAAAAGCTAGAGGAGTTGCAACACTGATATCAGATAGGGTGTACTTTGAAAACATAAGGTAATTTTGGATGAAGATGGAAGATATGTAATAATTGTTGGAAATCTTAATGAGGAAAAAGTGACACTTGTTAATTTATATTTACCGAATGGAAAACAAAGAGAATTTCTTGAAAAAATAACAAAAATTTTGGAGAATGAAAGTGTAGGAAAGTAATTGTGGCTGGGGATTTTAATTTAATAAGAGAAAAAATAGACAGTACTAATCCCACCCGCTGTGGAGGAGCAAATAAAATGGGGATTTTAAATATGTGGATGCTTCGAAACGGCGTGGTTGATGTGTGGAGAGAGGTTAAAGGAATTGAGAGAGTATACACTTTTTTTTCTAAGATATATAATACATATTCTAGAATTGATTATATTTTTCTTTCTAAAGATTTGTTGAATAATGTGGATAAGGTAGATGTGGAATTTTAAAGATTCTGATCATGCAGAAGTTATGGTGGACTTAGATTTTAATTTTGAGAAAAAAGAAGCTATTGGAGATATGACGAGAAATTGTATAAAATGAAAAGGATAAAAATGGATACTTAAAAATTGGAGGAAAGTTGGAGATTAAATGATAACGGGGAGGTTAAATTTGAAATTGTTTGGGATGCGATGAAAGCGGTGTTTAGAGGCGAGAGTATTAAATTATCAAGTAGGAAATATAAAAATTATAAAATTAAAATGGAAAGAGATAAAATCAGATTAAAGAATTGGAAAATCAATTTTGCTTACTAAAGAAAAAAAATTCTTCAGGAGCTTAATATGTTAAGAAATAAAATGATAGAAGAAGATACAGAGTTAGTAAAAGAAATTTGAGATTTTAAATAGGAATTTTTTGAATTTAGTAATAGAAATTCTAAATTATTGGCAAAGATGGCGAAAGATAAAAGAGAGAAGAGAGAAATTGGAGTTTTGATAGATGATAGAGGTATAAGATGTTATAAAATTAGAGAAATGTGAAGTGGTTAGAAACTTTTTTCAGAATCTATATTCAAAGAAACCAATTAATCGGGGAAAATTGCAAAGCTATTTAGAAAAGTATGTGGTGAAAATTGATCAAACATATAAGGAATTGATGGAAGAAGATATAACACAAGATGAGATTAATGGAATAATACAAAATTAAAATTAGGAAAGCTCCAGGTGAGGATGGATTACCTGTTGAGTTTTATAAAGAATTTAAAGAATTAATAATACCAAGACTGCAAAAATTATTCAATGGAATATTACATGGTGGGGAAGTACCTTCGTCATGGAATAGAACGGTGATATCCCTAATTCCTAAACCAGATAAAGATTTAGAAAGGATTGAGTCCTATCGGCCCATTTCTTTAATTAATCAGGATGCAAAGATATTTACTGCTATTATAAGTAATAGATTAAATAGATTTATAGATAGATATATAAGTTATAATCAAGTAGGCTTTGTGAAGGGTAGATACATGAGTGATATTGTTAGAAGAGTATTAAATATTATAGATGTAGCTGAATATAATGGTGATAAAATTGGTATAGTATCATTGGATATTTTTAAAGCTTTTGATTCTGTACAATGGGAAACAATTAAAGTAATTGTGGAGGCTTTAGGCTTTGGTAATAAGTTTATACATGTTATTTCAAAATTGTACCAAAAGAGCAGTGCAAGAGTGAAGGTGAATGGAATATTAACTGAAGAGATAAAATTAGAAGCTGGTACGAGACAAGGATGTCCCTGTCCCCAACATTATTTTTATTGGCTATGGAAATATTGACAAAATGATAGAAAAGATGAAGAATTAGAAGGATATAAGGGTATAAGATAAATTTGTATGGATGATACTTTAATTATTTTGAAAATGTAGAGAAAGATTTGAAAAGATATATAAGCATTTGATAGAATTTGAAGAAATGACAGGATTGAAAGTAAATTGGTCAAAGTCAGAATTATTGATGGATAGTAATGGTAATGAGTCTGAGAATATGCAAGAGCAATTTGGGATAAGGATTAAAACACATTGAAATATTTGGGTATAGTGCTTTCACTTAAGGTTAAAGAATTGAAAAAACTTAATTATGATGTGGTGATTAACGAAATTGAGAAGAAGATAGATAAATATAAAATTTTAAAGTTGTCTTGGTTTGGTAGAATTGCAATGTGTAAGATGATGTTGCTGCCCAAGTTCAACTTTTTATTCGAGATGCTACCACTAAATCTGACAGAGAAAGATATTGAAGGATATCAGAAAAAACTGGATAAATTTTGCAATGGTGGCAAAAGACCCAGATTAGTGAAGAAAATGTGGTATCAAAATCAAAAGGAAGGCGGATTAGGAATCCCCAAATTATTTAATTATTACTGTGCGTATGGTATCCGGATAGTGGTAAAAATACTTAAAGGTGAAGATAATTATTGGAGAGATTTAGAGTTAAGGGATATAGAAATTTGGATCAAGGTGGTTTTAGATAAAGCAAATTTAAAATGTGTAAGTAGAAGTTATTGGTTAAAGGATTAAGTAAAATGTGGAACAAATTTGTTAAAATTTTAATTCGGATATAATCTTTTGGGGAGACAACTGGAATTTGGCGATTAAAAATAATATAAAACGTAATGAAGTGATTAAAGAGGAAAATATAGAAATTATTAAAGATTGGATAAAAGTTATGGGAAATGAAAGGAGGAATAAAGAAATTATTGAAAATTAGGGTTAAGTTGGTTTGAAAAATACAGATAGAAAAATGGACAAAAAACTAAAGGAAAATTATTCGATAAATAGATGTGAAACTGAATTTGAATATTTAGTATCTCGGATTATGAAAGATGAAATTGGGCTAAAGGGACTCGTTAGTAGGGTTTATAAGATTATAAATTCTGATGAAAAATTACAAAGAGTGATGAGGACAAATTGGGAAAAAGATCTTAATATTGAAATACCAGAATCAGATTGGAATGTGAATTGGAAGAGTAGAATTATGAGAACTTTATCTATAAGGATTAAAGAGCACAATTATAAAGTTGTTTGGAAATGGTATTTGACTCCAGTAAGATTGTCACAAATGGATAAAAAACTAGTAAAAATGTTGGAGATGTGAGATGGAATTGGGGACTTATGAACATATGTGGTATAATTGTGATAAGGTTAAAAGTTTTGGCAACAATTGGAGAAAATGATATTTGAAATGATGGGGAAAGTAATAACATTGAGAGTGGAAACTATATTATTGTTGGTAATTAAGGAAATAGAATTAACAAAATATGAAAAAGAATTGATTAGAATTATGATTATAATAGGTAGAATTATAATAGCTAGATATTGGAAACTAGATGTGATTTTTAGAATAGAAGAGTGGAATTCTGAAATGTGGAAATTAGCTTTAAATGATAAAATGACATGTGATATTAAAATTAGAAGTGGTGTGTATAAAGAAGATATTTTCTGGAAGACTTGGAAACCATTTGTGGACTTTGCGCTTGGAACATTGGACGCTTCAGTACCTGTACCTCGAGAACGTGGATTTTGGCAATCATGAGGATATATCCGAAGACCCAAATCTTCCTTTTATGTATAGCACAAGGGTGTAATAATGTATTTTCTTTTTGTTTGTTTGTTGCAAAAAAAAATAATAATAATAAAAAAAAAATCTATTGGTTGCCCTTGTATTATTGCAATTAAAGCTGAAGTAGTCTTTGACAGGAAGGACATTACAATAGATGATTCTGTGAGTTAAACTTAGGTCTTGTCGAAGGCGACGGAGTTCCAGGTTTTCTAAGCCTAGGATTTCAAGTCTGGTGGGATAAGGTATTTTGTTGTTTTCAGAGGAATGGAGAACTCTTCTTGTAAAATATTTCTGGACACGTTCAATTGTATTGATGTCAGAGATGTGGTGAGGGTTCCAAACAGGTGAGCTGTATTCTAGAATTGGTCTAGCAAATGTTTTATATGCTCTGGTTAGTAGTGTGGTGTTTTTGGAAAAGAAGCTACGCAAAATTAGGTTTACAACTCTTAGAGCTTTTTTGCTATGTAGTTGCAGTGGGCTTTGGCACTTAGATCATTTGACATGAAAACTCCAAGGTCTTTAACGGATGGGGTCGTCTGTAAGGTAATGTCCATCTAGTATGTACTTAGTTTTAGAGTTCTTTTTCCTATATGTAAGACTGAGCATTTGCTGGTTGAAATTTGAGCTGCCAATTTTAGACCAAGCGGTTAGATGGTCAAGGTCGTTTTGAATGATAGAAGTGTTGTCTGTGGTGTTAAATAGTTTGACATCGTCAGCAAAGAGAACACAATTACTTGAGATATGGTCACAAAGATCATTAATGTATAGAATAAAGAGTGTTGGTCCAAGGACGCTGCCTTGAGGAACGCCACTCTTGACAGGAACAGGATTTGATAAAGCATTGCCAATTTTGACCACTTGTTGTCTGTTAGACAGAAAAGCAGATATCCATTTGTGGAGGGGTCCTGAGATGCCATAGGATGTTAGTTTAAGGAGAAGTTTATCGTACTACTGAGTCAAAAGCTTTGCAGAAGTCTATGTAGATTGCATCTATTGATTTGCCTTGATCTAGATTTGAAGTCCATATGTTTTGCAGTGGAGAAGTTGTAAGTTACATGATAACTTTTTCCTGAAACCAAATTGTTTGTTGGAGAGTAGGTTGTTAGTTTCTAAGTGTGAGGTAATGGATTGATTGATGATAGATTCCATGACTTTGCAGGTGACGCAGCAAAGGGAGATCGGTCTGTAGTTTTCGACTAAGCTGGGGTCTCCTTTTTTGAAGATGGGGATGACTGTGGCTAGTGACCAAAGTTTGGGAAGAGAACTGGTAGTGAAAGCTTTATCAAAGATAATACTTAGGGGTTCAGCTATATTAATGGAAAGTTTTTTTAAGAAATATGCACATAGACCATCAGGTCCAATAGAAAGCGATGGTTTTAAGTTGTGAAGAGCTTTACCAACGTTGTCTTCTGTGAAATCTATATGAGTTAAATCATCATAGTCATTGCTGGTTCGTTTGTGATATTTATATCACTAGATATGACAATTACAGCAATAGTTCAGGTGTAAATATTATCAGAACAGAAATATAAGAGTCCAACTTCAGCATTTTGAAATTTGAACCTTACATTCATATCATTTGGGGGGAGGAAATCAAGCCAGAATCATTAGCATCCACTGAATTACCATGCATGTTGCAAGGAGAGTAGCAACAGCAACAGATGTTCATTTGTTCATCTGTTTATGTGTTTATTACATCCACAGCTAAAGTAATGGAAACCTTCCCTAGTTTGTTCTCTTCCAAGTGAGTTAAGATGCAACTTGCAGAAACCTTGGAAATGTGAATGGGTCCATAGCCATAGTGACTGGGAATTCTGGGAAACATACTCCAAATGCATTAGGAGAGTGCTGGGTTAGGGAAAGTTGGTTTGTATAGATATAGTTCTAAAAGGAACAATATCTGTTCTAAAGAGAGCTCAGAGTTTTCCAAATGTCCACATGTGTATTTGATGTGATTATGGTTTGAAACATTAAAATTTTTTTTAAAAAAAATTAAAAAAGGAAATATTTAATACCAATCCATAAGACTAGGAGATTTCCTTCGATATCTTAATACCAATAATAGATCATTATAGATATCCAGTGGTTAGTATACGCTAGTCCAGAATGGTTTCAAAATAACGGCTGACCATTTAGACTACAACTGATCTTTGTGAGACAGTGAGAGAATTGATGTTGCATGCCCACTTGATGTGAAAAGTATTTTTTTCAGATTCCCAATTATTGTGAACGTACTTTTTTGAATACAACTGATGAAAATCATAGCTCAGCTGCTGGGAAGAAAAAAATAATTGTAAATCTTCTTTTGTTTTGGGTTGGATTGTGGCCCCCTGGGGAAAAAGATCTATAATGCTAAGTTGGAAAGCTTTTCATAAAGTTTTCACTTCTTCAAACTTTGGTTGAGTATTGTTTTGCCAATGAGTAGCTCACATATTTTTCTTTTCTTACTTGCTCTCATTCTGTGTTTACCAACCTAGGAATCATGTTGTTATTTGATCAATTTAATAAAAGATGAATCCAGTTGGTATGTAGACGGTAGAATTATGCTGAACTCTAGACAAATAATTAAAAAAAAAAAAGACTAGCCCTTATCAGAAAGCTGACAATCTCAGGAGGCAGAGTGAATTATGAATTCAATTTTGCTTGGGATAATTGTTTGGAAGTGACAATGTTTGCCTTGACATTTATGCAGAACGTGGCTCTGTTTGTTAAAAAAAAACCAAAAACCTGCATGGCTTTGGATGGAAGAGTTCATTTCATTCAATGAATCAACCTAAAGCACAGTCAAACAGAACTTATCTTTTCGTGAATGATTTTTTACTAAAGATTATGCCCATTATGTGCATAATATTAGATATTTTTTGCACTTGATGAAATCTATGGTAATATTCTGTGGGGAAATTAGTAGTTTGCCAACATCTGTCTTCAAATTCCAGATTTTGGAGAACTAAATGTGCATTTATTTATACATCTACAACTAATTATAAAGTAGACTTTATAATACACTCCTCCATATACTCAAAGAGGCAAATGGGTGGATAAAAGGGTCACATGTCATCCCTGTGTGCCAGGAAAGCCCACACAACCTCAGTCTAGCGCACATAAATTTCCCTTCTATCCCCCTAAAGACCAAGAAGCAGAAAAAACAACACTTCAAGGACTTTAAATAACCAGATGGAAGCAGATTTTCCTTCACTGATGGGAGAGGAAGCAGGAATAAATTGATGCTTCTTGCATAAAGGGACATGCACAAAATGATTGCACAGAAGGGGATACTGAAGCAAATTGCTATTCCATTCTCCCCCCCCCCCACAAATAGCAGCAGAATATATTAAATGGACGTCAGCATCCAAACCATTGTTTGTTTATTCCTTCAAAACAGAGAGAACAGGAGTTTAGTGACATTTATTGATTGTACACTGGAACATACAATAATTTGAATTTCTGAATGTTTTGTTATCCAGCACTATTCAAGGAGACTGTTTTAATAAATTCAATATTTCTTATTCAAGTAATTTTCCAGCAAAGGTACCATATTTTTTGGAGTATAAGATGCACCTTTCCCCCCCACCCAAAAAAGAGGGTGAAAATCTGGGTGCGTCTTATACTCCGAATGTAGCCCCACCCAGCTTCTCAAAGGAAGGTTTCAGAGGCTGAAAAAAGCATCAGAAACGGAGCTTAGAAAAAAAGCCCCAAACAGAGCTTCAGAAAAGAAGGCCCAAGCAGAGCTTCAGAAAAAAAGCCCCCAAATAGAGCTTCAGAAAAGAAGCTCCCAAACAGAACTTCAGAGGCTTTTTTTCTGAAGTTCTGTTTTGGAGGCTTTCAGAGGCAGAAAAAAGTTTTTTCTGAAACAGAGTTTCAGAGGCATGAAAAAAAAGCCAAAAAAAGCAAGGCACAGAGCTCACAACCAAGGAACCTGTTGCTAAAATTCATCTCTGGGAACAGCTGATTGGGGGTATTCCGGGAGGCCAATCCACCTGCCAATCAGCTTTTTTCTTATTTTCCTCCACAAAAACTAAGGTGCGTCTTATACTCCGGTGTGTCTTATATTCTGAAAAATACGGTATTTTATTTTGTGTCATTTACTTTTCTCAGACAGTATGCCTCATTACAAAAATATGTATCCAAACTTGGAATTTCTCCCTATGAATCCACCCCTCATGTCTTGTTTTGTACCACTACTGTTCTAGGGGTCAGTTCAACATAGATAAATTGTGCAATTTTCAGACTCTATGGTCTAAGAGAAGCTGTGTCTCAGTCATCAGATCCCATTCCCAAACCCAGAAATTTATAAGATGCTTGGCAAAACAACCCAAAATATTGTTGAGAAAATTTATATTGATGCTTTAGAAGGGACAGTTGTGATGGTTGGAATTCCAGAGCACTCATGTGCAAAGTGACAGGTTTTCTACAATATAGCAATAGCACTTAGACTTATATACCACTTCATAGTGCTTTACAGCCCTCTCTAAGCAGTTACAGAGTCAGCATATTGCCCCCATCAATCTGGGTTCTCATTTTACTGACCTCAGAAGGATGGAAGACTGAGTCAACCTTGGGCGGATGAGATTTGAACTGCCAAATTGCTGGCAGCAGTCAGTCAGCAGAAGTAGCTTGCAGTACTACGTTCTAACCACTGCGCTCTTAACAAAGGCCATACATGCAGCTGAACAACAGAGCTCTGCCAGCAGCCAGCTATATTGGTTTGACATCCAAAGCTTCTGATCAGTAGCCTTGGCTCTGATATTAAAGGAAGACATTGGTGAGTTGGCAGCTGATCAGTAGAATGATAATGGGATGTAGGCCCACACTTTACTCTCAGCATCAGAGCTTTTTAAACATAGCTTTGAAAGAGGCATGGCCTTATTCTGCTAACAGATTTCATAGCAGATAAATAAATCTCCTTTCTTCAAAAACCTGACTCTGCAGAGTACCTTCAGTGACATACAGTAGCATTGCTTACCTGGTAGATTTTATAATTGATATGAAAGAAATTGTACATCTGCAGAAGATCAGCCTATTGTAGAATCAACCCTGTATGTTTGTGCGAGATAGAAAGAGGGAGAAAATGTGAGTGTCATAGCCACATTAAATCCTATGCCTTTTTCTTACAACTTTTGTAATTCATTGGTTTTTCAATCTTTTTGTTCCCGTCCTTGAAGATCAACATTTGTTCCCTACTTTATTTATTTATTTATTTTATTTTATTTTTATTTATTTATTTATTTTGTCACATAGTATATTTAAGCATAAGCATGAAATAACTATATAGTATATAAGCATATATATAAGTATGTAATAACTATATTAATTGGATATAACAAAAGGAAACAATAGGACAGGAATGGTAGGCGTGTTTGTGCTCTTATGCACGCCCCTTACAGACCTTTTAGGAATGGGGTGAGGTCAATAGTAGACGGTTTTTGGTTGAAGCTTTTGGGATTTTGGGAAGAGACCACAGAGTCAGGTAGTGTATTCCAGGCATTAACAACTCTGTTACTAAAGTCATATTTTCTGCAATCAAGATTGGAGCAGTTAACATTAAGCTTAAATCTATTATGTGCTCGTGTATTGTTGTAATTGAAGCTAAAGTAATCTTTGACAGGAAGAAATCTTTGACATTCAGGCCAGAAAGAGGATACTTCCTCTGTCTGGCCTGAATTCCTGCCGCTCTTGCTTCAATCCATACAGAAACAGTGGGTCTCGTGATTGGGCTTTTGCCACTGCTCCGAACCGGCCTCTGTTTGGGAAGAGGAGATATCCCCAGAATCCTATCAAGGTCTAACTCTTCATAAAGGATGGGAATCTGCTAGGCAGAAATCCAGCTATTAATGGTAGATTGAATAGAAATTATTCCTTCTTTTCTCAGTGTGGCAAAAATGCCTTTGTCAGCACCTCTGAGCTTACATGAAGACAACTTGATAGAAGCTATGTCTGTGAAAGTAATTCACTGTGTGAATTTAAATAATATTATTAAGAAGTCACAGATATGAACATGTAGGCCAAGATGATACTAGCAGATTAGAATAAATTTATAGTTGCAAAATGTGTTGCTGAGTCTTTGAGAAAATGATGATGATTAAGGCTAATCCTTCTCTTCCCCACACCCAGACCTTTATATATTAGTTGATGACACTTTGGATTGGTTTGCTGTATTATTATATTGTTTTGATTGCCTCTTGTAAGAAAGGAAGTTTGAGGGCCAATTCTAGCTCATTATTTTGCATTTTTTAAGAGCGGGCAATGAAGAAAGAGGCCTCTGGCAAGCAAATTGCTGAAATCCTCAACCTTAAACCCTCCAGGCTTTTACTTACTATAAAAATATATCAGTCCAGTTTGTATTTTATAAGCCAGTTTAGATGCTAGTCAATGTAATCAGGAGGCTGGAGCATCTGAAATGTTAACCATGGTTATTACATTGGTTGAAGAAGTGAAAATTGCAGGAATGCTGGGGTGAAGTAGCCGTGTCATGTAGTTCTCCAAAGTAGAATAGAATAGAATTCTTTATTGGCCAAGTGTGATTGGACACATACTGTAAGGAATTTGTCTTGGTGCATACGCTCTCAGTGTACATAAAAGAAAAGATACATTCGTCAAGAATCATAAGGTACAACACTTAATGATAGTAATAGGGTACAAATAAGTAATCAGGAAACAATATCAATATAAATTGTAAGGATACAAGCAACAAAGTTACAGTCATACAGTTATAAGTGGGAGGAGATGGGTGATGGGAACGATGAGAAGATTAATAGTAGTGCAGATTTAGTAAATATTTTGACAGTGTTGAGGGAATTATTTGTTTAGCAGAGTGATGGCATTCAGGAAAAAACTGTTCTTGTATCTAGTTGTTCTGGTGTGCAGTGTTCTATAGCATCGTTTTGAGGGTAGGAATTGAAACAGTTTATGTCCAGGATGCGAGGGGTCTATAAATATTTTCACAGCTCTCTTTTTGACTCATACAGTATACAGGTCCTCAGTGGAAGCATGTTAATAGTAATTGTTTTTTCTGCAGTTCTAATTATCATCTGAAGTCTGTGTTTGTCTTGCTGGGTTGCAAAACCAGACCAGACAGTTATACAGGTGCAGATGACAGACTCAATAATTCGTCTGTAGTTTGAAAAATTAGTAGGATTCTATGGCAGGAGAAGCTAATGTGAAATCGAGAGCTTGATAGATGATAGGTTGATAGGTTCCTTTAGAGTTCCTATAAATTCTGACTTCCTTAGAGTTCCTATAAAAGAATACACTAAAAGCACAATTGTAAACAATTCAAACCAGAGAGGATGGCAAAGCACAATATGAGAGTTAAATGAATATACTATTGAGTGAAAATCCATAAAACTGAAAAGTAGAGCTAGTTTTACAGAACTGTCAAAGGTATTAGTAATAGTCATAATTGGTAGGTTAGAAAACGACAGGCTGAAATTGAATAGAGACCAATTTGTATGCTGCCCAGAGTCGTTGGATACGAGATGGGTGGCAAATAAATTTCATAATAAAATTAAGTAATAAATAAAAAAGTCTTCAATTGGGATATAGAAATGTACAGTTATGGGATGGGGAGACTTGGCTTGGTAACAGATTTGTAAAAATGCTGATGGAATAGTAGCTGACTACAAAAAGAGTAGGATCAGAGAGAAGCAAGGAAAATGATAATGGAATTTCAAACTAAAATTTATATATTGAAATAAAAGAAACAGAAATGCAAAACAAGACCAAGGGAGGGGTAAAATATTATTCTTCAAATATGTCAGATGCTGTAACACATTGCATTGGGATCTGTTCTCTCTCATTCTAGACTAAAAGACATGGAACAACATTAGAGGACAAATTAAAATTAAAATTTTGAAATATCTTCCAAGCAAGAAAAGCAAGTTGACATTGGAATTAATTGCCCAATATCCTCCTCATCAGATGTTTTCAGATGGAGGCTAGACAGCCATCTATTATGGCTGCTTCAGTTGGGGTTCCTACACTGAACAATGGATTGGATTCTATAATTTAACAGCCTATTCTTATTTGGAACTTCTATAATTCCTTTGGCAGGGCATTTAAATTCAAGAATGTGTATCACCCCAATTACAATTCAAGGGAACGTTATTCATACACAGCCAGTCAAAAACAAAAACACAAATTTCTCTTTACTTTTCCAGCAGCAGAGAAAAATGTGGCTGTCTGTTTAAAGAAATTCTATCACTCAACAAAAATGATGGGATACTTATATGATCACTACGACATAACTCTGAAATACCTGACAATATAAAGGTAATACAGTATAGAGGCTTCCTGAGAATAGCTTCACATGGAGAACCAAGAACGCTCCTCAGTATACACTACTCCAAACCATTTGAACAGAAATGTCAGTGGACAGCAAGCAGATCTAACATTAATTTTAAAATTTATATAAATTTATATAATATATAGATTTATATAACCAGATACTGCAAGTTTTTAATAAGTGCATCTGCCTTATACAGCAGTGTGAAATTTTAGTTCAAGTAGTGTAACGCAGCTCCATTGAACTGCCACTTCAAATTCGATTGTCACAATGAGCCGTGTGATCTTTTTAATTGAATTTGATACATTAAGATCTTTCTGACGATATGATGGACATTTGCACATATGTAAATATAGCAATAGCACTTACCACTCTATAATGTTTTACAGCACTGAGTGGTTTACATATTTGTATATTTGGCATGTCCCTAATTTATATTAATACAAACATGATTATAAAGAATTATTCATCTATATTTTCCAAAATCTGAACTATGTCAGTTTATAATACTTTGTATATCCACATAGTGATCACATATGTATGGGTGAGAGTTTTATTTGGGGTAAAAATTAACAGTATTTGTATATTAACAGTATTTGAATTGAACAATATATATATATATATATATATGGGTCTTTGGTTATTCGGGTTTTCTCCCGCATAAAATTGGAAGTGTCTTGGCGATGTTTCGACGAAGTCTCATTCGTTATCATGAAGCACGAAGCTGAAGCCTGAAGATGACGAATGAGACTTCGTCGAAACGTCGCCAAGACACTTCCAATTTTACGGGAGAAAACCCGAATAACCAAAGACCTACATAAACACCAGAAACCTCAGAAAATATATATATATATATATATATATATATATATATATATATATATATATATATATATATATATATATATATATATATATATATATATATATATATATATATAGGTCTTGGTTGTTCGGGTTTTCTCCGTGTAAAATTGAAGTGTCTTGGCGACGTTTCGACGAAGTCTCATTCGTCATCTTCAGGCTTCAGCTTCGTGCTTCTGGGAGCAATGTGTGATCGCAGCTGTTTCTTCCTTTTAACTGCTAGTGGGGGCTTGAACTGATTGGGTGGGAGCTTGGCTGTGCTCTGATTGGATGGGGTTTTTTCTGTGCTCTGATTGGCTGGGGGTGTGTCCTGTGTTGGTGGGGGCTTGGTTGTGCTCAATTTAGTCTGTGCTGCAGGGGGATTTGAGCTGGTGAGCTGCATAGCTGTTGTTTGGCTTTGTGGTGGTGCTACATCTTCATAGTGGGTGTTAGTCTGCTGCATGTATGGATTGGAGGGGTTTGAAATGGCTAATGTTGCAGCTGCGGTCTGGCTTCTGGTCCTTGGTCGTGCTTCATGATCAGTGTGGGTTTGGGTCTGCTTTCTGGGTGGATGTGCGGTGGTGACATCCTGTGTGGACCTTGTGAGTGTGGGTCTGGTGTCCTTCCTCGTGTTAGGGACTCGTTTGTCAATAAGGGCGGGTTTCCAAATGGCTGGTAGGCGGGAGGTGTCATCTCGCTTGTTCATGCTGTGTGGGCGTTTATCTCAATGGCTTCTCTGATTATTCTGTTGTTAAAGTGTTCAGTTTTGGCGATAGTTCTGGTCTTTTTAAAGTCAATATCATGTCCTGTGACTTTAAAGTGCTGGACCAGGGAAGAAGTTGGTTCCTCTTTTTTGAATGAGTTCTTGTGTTCTTCAATGCGTGCACTTATTCTTCTGTTGGTTTGTCCAATGTATGTGGTGGGGCAGGCAGTGCATGGGATTTCATATACTCCTTGATTTTCTAACTCAATTTTGTCTTTGGGGTTTCTTAGGATGGTGGATATTTTTCTGTTTGTGCAGAATGCTGTCTTGGTGTTGTGTTTGTGGAGGATCTTGCTGATTCTGTCTGTGGTGCCTTTTATATATGGGAGGAGGGCTGTGCTTTTCTTGTTCTCTGTCTTGGATTTTAGTGGGGGGTTCTTTTTGGATTAGCTTGGTAATCTTATTTCTTTGGAATCCATTGGATGTTAGTACGTTAGTGAGAGTGTCTAGTTCGGTTTTAGGTGTTGTTCATCAGCTAAGCATTTTGTTCTGGAGATGAGTGTCTTGGCTACGGAGTTGATCTGTGCTGGGTGGTGGTGTGAGAGTGCGTGCAGATAGCGGTTTGTGTGTGTTTTCTTCTGGTAGATGGTGTGTCCTAGGGAGCCATTGGGTTTCCTGTAGACTAAGACATCCAGGAAGGGAAGTTGGTTGTTAACTTCTGTTTCCATGGTGAACTGTATTTTGGGGTGTAGGCTATTGAGGTGTGTGAGGAAGTTGTCAAGTTTTTCTTTCCCGTGTGGCCAGATTATGAAGGTGTCGTCTACATATCTGAGCCAGAGTTTGGGTTTGTGATCAGATTTTTCTAGAGCTTGGGTTTCAAAGTGTTCCATGTAGAGATTGGCAATGACAGGTGAGAGGGGTGATCCCATGGGTGCTCCTTCTACTTGTTTGTATTTTTGTCCATTATAGATGAAGTATGTGTTGGATAGGCAGTGGTTGGTCAGATCTAGGATGTGCTTGGGGGGGTTATATTTGTTTTGGATAGCTGTCAAGGCTTCTTTGATTGGCACTTGGGTGAAGAGGGATATGACATCAAAACTCACGAGTAGGTCGCTGGGCTGTAAGTTTTGTTTCTTTATGATCTCTATGAACTGGAATGAGTTTTTTACGTGTGAGGTGATGGATTCTGCATAGGGCTGTAGTTGTTTGGTGAGAAATTTGGCTAGGTTTTGTAGAGGTGAGCCTATGGAGCTGACTATGGGTCTAAGTGGGGTTCCTTCTTTGTGTATCTTCGGGAGACCATAGAGCTTAGGGCAAGACACTTCCAATTTTACGCGGGAGAAAACCCGAATAACCAAAGACCTACTTATATATAGTTACCGTATATACTCGAATATAAGCCGATCCGAGTATAAGCCGAGGTCCCCAATTTTACCCCAAAAAACTGGGGTAAACTGGGGACTCGAGTATAAGCCGAGGGAGGGAAATGAGGCAGCTACCGGTCAGGGAAAGCCTCCCTCCCTCAGCCGAGAAGGCTGGCGGCTCCCCCGCCCCGCCCTCTCACTGCACCGGCAGGGCTTCCCCGCGCTAATGCAAAAGCCCGCCAAGTTTGCGCCATCCGGTATAATGTGAAAAAAAGAAGAAGAAAAAACTGATAAGGTATATATCGAGTATAAGTTTAGGACGTTTTCAGCACAAAAAACGTGCTGAAAAACTCGGCTTATACTCGAGTATATACGGTATATATATATATAGTTATATATATTGTTATATATATATATATATATATATATATATATATATATATATATATATATATATATATATATATATATATATTGTTCAGTTCAAATATATATATATTAATAAAAGAAGCTTTTGTTTGAAACTCTTATGTGACCATATATCTGAGTCAGTAAAAACCAAGCATTTTTATCAAACATTTAACAGGATCTAGTTTCTATTCTGACTTTGCTTAGAGCAGGTAAAATATCTTCATTACTTGGCAGTTTTGTCACTTGCATTTCCTTATATTTTTCTTTTTATGTGCCATAAATATATGTCCAATATGTGATCTGCTTCTGAGATTATAACTACATTAAATACAAACAAACTTCAAACTTTATTATGATAGAAATGTTTTGGAAAAACAATTAATAACCTCTTCTATTATAGTCACTTTTATCTTCCCTGTACTTTCCAAATGGAAATTTATTTTCAGCTTTATCTCTCCACCACAGCACATGTTTCTTAATGCTTAATAATTGTGCACAAGTCCAAATATTTTCTATTAGGACACCCACTTTGCACACACTAGAACAGGTCTGTCAAACTTGCAGCCTGCAAGCCGGATGTGTCACGCCCTGGTTTAGTGAAGTGGGGAAAAGTCCCGATCTGTCACATGACACCGCCATGATGACATGACTTTGACACCCATGCACTAGAAGTAAATGATATTATTTCATTGTCAGTCCAGGATTAGTCATTTCTTTTCAATTTTTCTTCTGTGGAAAGAACTTTTTTTAAAGAACCATCATTAGGTAGGTTCAGCAAAGTTTTAAAGCCCATTTTACATATACATCATACACATACACACACACCCAAATTTAATAGAGAAGACATAAAGTATAGACCGCACTGAATTGCATTCCAGTGCTAAAAGGCGACCACCAAAAAAGGCTGCTTATAGCCAGCAACTTGCTATGCCCTAAATGGGCCACAGCCGATTTTTGAAGAGCTTTTTTTAAAGCTCTTCAAAAATCCTTTGTGAAACAACATGGCTTCCTTCTTTCTAAGAGAGAACCAGCTACATTGCTTCCCTTCTGTTAGATTATTTCTCTATGGCACATCTAAGTCTGCATTACTATTAATCTTCTCATCGTTCCCATCACCCATCTCCTTCCACTTATGACTATATGACTGTAATTTTGTGGCTTGTATCCTTATGATTTATATTGATATTGTTTCCTGATTGCTTATTTGTACCCTACGACTATCATTAAGTGTTGTATCTTACGATTCTTGATGAACCTATCTTTTCTTTTATGTACACTGAGAGCGTATGCACCAAGAAAAATTCCTTATGTGTCCAATCACACTTGGCAAATAAAAATTCTGTCCTATCCCATCCCATCCCATCCCATCCCATCCCATCCCATCCCATCCCATCCCATTCTATTATTTGTAGTAATTTGGTGATTAAAAAAAACACCTCTTTTTTAAAATGGCAACTGAATATGGGCATACAGAATAACAATGGTAATCCATTGAAATAATTACTGTATACATGTGCATAATGTATTGATTTAGTTACGTCAGTTCCCTGTCAAAGTGGAAATATATTGTTTTTTTGAGATAAGCTGTGTGTTGAGAACAGTAAACATTTCAGTAAAAATAGATATGACCAGCAAACAAGCAAACCCTAACCAAACAGAAGTCCAGTTCCTAGTTGGCACATTTATCTTTGGAATACAGTAATATCGAAGACTGTTAACAACTACATGCTGACTCTACTATGCTACAGTACTTGTACATGGCAGTTTCTGCTGTAAGCAGGATAATCTCCCAGCTTTGAAGTGCTAAATGGTAGTAAAATAATCGTTGACATTGAAAATCACTGCTGAAACCCAATACTCTCACTTTTCTGACTGTATAGAAATTTTACTGGCTGCTGGTGTCAAATCTCTTAAGTGTCCATTATTCCTCTTTACCAATAACATTATAAAGCTGTTGAACTCACAATCCTATGTATATTTGCTAAGAGGTAAGTTAACAGAGTTTACTCCTATATAAATCTTCACATGGTTGCATTCTCTGTGTGCTTGGCTATATTAAGTCACAGGAATAATGCCAATAAGGGGCTGGATCAATAACATCTTGTCTAGTGTGGACCATCAAAAAGCCTCTAAAATAGATGAAGTATCTGAAAATATCTATGATCTGAATTGCTGCCCAATGAAGAGAAAAATGAGAAAGTTGAATACAAATGTAATAACCTTTCAATTGTTTCAAACTACATTCTGGTTTGTTTTGTGCCTAGAATATATGTCTTTCACTTTGATGGAGAGACCAAAGTGCCCTCAATCAAGAAACATCACTATATTGCTTTAGGAAGCAAAGTAAACTTTCCACCAATTTTATATAATAAAGTATTTTACTTTTTCGAGACATTGCTTTTTTAAATATATATATATATATCCTTTTGCTTTCTCATTTACAGTTTCTCTGTCCTTTCGGTACAAACTAAAAGCTCCATTGCTTTCCTCACTGTCTCATCTAATGTCCAATTTCCATGTTGCTGTTGTGCTTCTTATCTGGTTGTCTTTATGCATGACTCGAGGTTGCCAGATGTAGATGAAAAAAGAGAGAAGCAGAAGCAAGGGGGAAAAGACTCCTGTTCAATTAGTTTAATTGCTTCAAGTGCTGGAGTCTGACAGAACATGTTAATTATGAAGTCTTGCTCAATAATCTACATTATCTGCTTTCAACTTCACAGGGCAAAAATGAAGATTTTGTTGTTTGTGTCTCCTGAAAAAAAGCACAGGGCTGTGCTGATAAGCCTGTTCAAAATAGTTATGGTTTTAGACTATCTAAACAAAACATTGGATATGCCTTATATCCTTGAAAATCCTTTTTTCCAGTACAGTTTTTAAATAAAGCAGTAAATAAATTAAAATTTAAATTATTCATTTTCAATGAACAAAACAGGAAAGTGGCACAAGTACAATGCTGTCAGTAGAGTACAGCCTTTCAAGAAATGCTGTTTCTTTATTTGTTAGATTTATATCTCATCTTTTCTCCAAGAACTTGAGGCAGTATGAATAACTTTCGTTTTCCAGTTAATAAAAATGGTGAAATTGGCTGGACCAAGAGACAGTAAAAGGTCCAAAGTCATGCAAAGAATTTCCATGTTTGAAGATAGACTTCAGCTTTGCTTCCCTCTATCATATTTTAATATTTTAACCATTGGCCTTAGAAATTTCAGTGACTTAGAATTTATTTATTTATTTATTTATTTATTTATTTATTTATTTTGTCACAACATCATACAAAAAGATTATATAGTATATAAACATATATATGAGTAAATATTAGGAGGTATAAGCATATATATATATATATAGGAAGAAGAAAAGAAAAACAATAGGACAGGAATGGTAGGCACGTTTGTGTGCTTATGCACGCCCCTTATGGTCCTCTTAGGAATGGGGTGAGGTCAATAGTAGAAAATTTTTGGTTAAAGCTTTTGGGATTATGGGAAGAGACCACAGAGTCAGGTAAAATATTCCAAGCATTGATGATTCTGTTACAGAAGTCATATTTTCAGCAATCTAAATTAAAGCGGTTAACATTAAGTTTAAATCTGTTGGTTGCTCTTGTATTATTGCAATTAAAGCTGAAGTAGTCTTTAAAAGGAAGGACATTACAATAGATGTTTCTATGAGTTAAACTTAGGTCTTGTAGAAGGCGACGGAGTTCCAAGTTTTCTAAGCCTAGGATTTCAAGTCTGGTGGGATAAGGTATTTTGTTGATTTCAGAGGAATGGAGAACTCTTCTTGTAAAATATTTCTGGACACGTTCAATTGTATTGATGTCAGAGATATGGTGAGGGTTCCAAACAGGCGAGCTGTATTCTAGAATTGGTCTAGCAAATGTTTTATATGCTCTGGTTAGTAGTGTAGTGTTTCTGGAAAAGAAGCTACACAAGATTAGGTTTACAACTCTTAGAGCCTTTTTTGCTATGTAGTTACAGTGGGCTTTGGCACTTAGATCATTTGACATGAAAACTCCAAGGTCTTTAACGGGGTGGGGGGTCATCTGTAAGGTAATGTCCATCAAGTATGTACTTAGTGTTTGGGTTCTTTTTTTCCAATATGTAAGACTGAGCATTTGCTGGTTGAGATTTGGAGTTGCCAAGTTTTAGACCAAGTGGTTAGATGATCAAGGTCTTTTTGGATGATAGATGTATTGTCTGTGGTGTTAAATAGTTTGATATCGTCAGCAAAGAGAACACAATTACTTGCGATATGGTCACAAAGATCATTAATGTATAGTATGAAGAGTGTTGATCCAAGGACGCTGCCTTGAGGAACGCCACTCTTGACAGGAACAGGATTTGATAGAGCATTGCCAATTTTGACCACTTGTTGTCTGTTAGACAGAAAAGCAGATATTCATTTGTGAAGGGGTCCTGAAATGCCATAGGATTTTAGTTTTAGGATAAGTTTATCGTGTACTACTGAGTCAAAAGTTTTGCAGAAGTCTATGTAGATTGCATTTATTGTTTTGCCGTGATCAAGATTTGTAGTCCATATGTTTTTACAGTGGAGAAGTTGTAAGTTGCATGATAATTTTTTTCTGAAACCAAATTTTTTATTGGAGAGTAGGTTGTTTGCTTCTAAGTGTGAGGTAATGGATTGGTTGATGATTGATTCCATGACTTTGAAGGTGACGCAGCAAAGAGAGATCAGTCTGTAATTTTCGACTAAGCTGGGGTCTCCTTTTTTGAAGATAGGGATGACTGTGGCTAGTGACCAAAGTTTGGGAAGGGAACTGGTAGTGAAAGCTTTATCAAAGATTATGCTTAGGGGTTCTGCTATATTAGTGGAAAGTTTTTTAAAGAAGTATGCACATAGTCCATCAGGTCCAATAGATAGCAATGGTTTCAAGTTATGAAGAGCTTTTTCAACGTTATCTTCTGTGAAATCTATATGAGTTAAGTCATCATATTCATTGCTGGTGCGTTTATGGAATGTCGGATATGTGTTATTGCTGTTAACAAAAACTGAGCCAAAGAAAATGTTGAAGAGGTTAGCTTTAACTGTTTCATCATTGTATTCTTTGTTGTTAGAATCTTTTAGTGGTTTTATTTATTTATTTATTTATTTATTATTCAAATTTGTATACCGCCCTATCTCCCGAAGGACTCAGGGCGGTTCACAGGCACATAAAACATTATATATACAATAAAATAACTATTAAAAAACTTATTCTAATGCCAAATGTTAAAAATATAAATACAAATCTTAAAACCAATTTAAAACCCCTATAAATTTAAAATCTAAGCCAGTCCTGCACAGATGAATAAATGTGTCTTAAGCTCGCGATGGAAGGTTCGGAGGTCCGGAAGTTGACGGAGTCCTGGGGGGAGTTCGTTCCAGAGGATGGGAGCCCCCACAGAGAAGGCCCTTCCCCTGGGCATCGCCAGACAACACTGCCTAGCTGACGGCACCCTGAGGAGTCCCTCTCTGTGAGAGCGCACAGGTCGGTGAGAGGTATTTGGTAGCAGTAGGCGGTCCCGTAGATAACCCGGCCCTATGCCATGGAGCGCTTTAAAGGTGGTTACCAACACCTTGAAGCGCACCCGGAAGGCCACAGGTAGCCAGTGCAGTCTGCGCAGGATAGGTGTCATACGGGAGCCACGAGGGGCTCCCTCTATAACCCGCGCAGCCGCATTCTGAACTAACTGTAGCCTCCGGATGCCCTTCAAGGGGAGCCCCATGTAGAGAGCATTGCAGTAATCCAGGCGAGACGTCACGAGGGCGTGAGTGACCGTGCATAGGGCATCCCGGTCTAGAAAGGGGCGCAACTGGCGCACCAGGCGAACCTGGTAAAAAGCTCTCCTGGAGACGGCCGTCAAATGATCTTCAAAAGACAGCCGTTCATCCAGGAGGATGCCCAAGTTGCGCACCCCTTCCATCGGGGCCAATGACTCGCCCCCAACAGTCAGCCAAGGACTCAGCTGACTGTACCGGGATGCCGGCATCCACAGCCACTCTGTCTTGGAGGGATTGAGCTTGAGCCTGTTTCTCCCCATCCAGACCAGACGGCCTCCAAGCACCGGGACAACACTTCGATAGCTTCGTTGGGGTGGCCCGGTGTGGAAAAGTACAGCTGGGTGTCATCAGCGTACAGCTGGTACCTCACACCGAAGCCACTGATGATCTCACCCAGCGGCTTCATATAGATGTTGAACAAAAGGGGCAAGAGGATCGACCCCTGCGGCACCCCACAAGTGAGGCGCCTCGGAGCCGACCTCTGCCCCCTGTCAACACCGTCTGCGACCGATCGGAGAGATAGGAGGAGAACCACCGATAAACGGTGCCTCCCACTCCCAATCCCCCCAACCGGCGCAGCAGGATACCATGGTCGATGGTATCGAAAGCCGCTGAGAGGTCTAATAGGACCAGGGCAGAGGAACATCCCCTATCCCTGGCCCTCCAGAGATCATCCACCAACGCGACCAAAGCCATCTCAGTGCTGTAACCGGGCCGGAAGCCGGACTGGAACGGGTCTAGATAGACAGTTTCATCCAGGTGTAAGGGAAACACCATACTCTCTACAACCTTCGCCGTGAAGTGAAGGTTGGTGACCGGACGATTATTACCTAAAACAGCTGGGTCCAGGGAAGGCTTCTTGAGGAGGGGTCTCACCACCGCCTCTTTCAAGGCGGTCGGGAAGACTCCCTCCACCAAGGAAGCACTCGTAATTGCCTGGAGCCAGCCTCGTGTCATCTCCTGAGTGGCCAGCACCAACCAGGAGGGGCATGGGTCCAGTAAACACGTGGTGGCATTCAACCTACCCAACAACCTGTCCATGTCCTCGGGAGCCACAGGGTCAAACTCATCCCATAAAATGTCACCAAGACCACCCTCAGCCATTTCACCCACGTCACCACAATTTTGGTCCAGACCATCCCGAAGCTGAACGATTTTATCGTATAGATAACCGTTAAACTCCTCAGCACGTCCCTGCAACGGTCATCCCGCTCCCCCTGATGTAGGAGGGAGCGAGTCACCCGAAACAGGCGGCTGGGCGGTTATCTGCCGATGCAATGAGGGAGGAGGCGTAACTACGCCTCGCTTCCCTCAATGTCACTAGGTAAGTCCTAGTATAGGACTTCACTAGTGTCCGATCAGCTTCCGAATGGCTAGACCTCCACGAACTCTCTAGGCGTCTTCTCCGGTGCTTCATTCCTCTCAGCTCCTCAGAGAACCAAGGAGCCGGTTGGGACCTGTGCCGGGTCAGAGGCTGCAAAGGCACGACTCGGTCTAAGGCCCCCGCCGCGGCCCGTTCCCAGGCCGCAACAAGTTCCTCAGCCGAGCCGCGAGCCAGACCCTCAGGAAATGGCCCAAGCTCCTTCCGAAACCCCTCCGGGTCCATCAGGCGCCTGGGACGGAACCAACGTATCGGCTCCGTCTCCCTACGGTGGTGAATAGCGGTCAGAAAGTCCAGGCGAAGAAGACAGTGATCTGACCATGACAAAGGTTCAATGACTATTTCCTTCAAGTCCAGATCTCTCAACCACTGACCAGAGACAAAAATCAAGTCCAGAGTGCCACCCCCAATGTGAGTAGGGCCATCAACTACTTGGGTCAGGTCCAAGGCCGTCATGGAAGCCATGAACTCCCGAGCTGCCGTCGATGACGAGCCGGAAGATGGCAAGTTAAAGTCCCCCATGACTAAAAGTCTGGGGGTCTCAACTGCCACCCCAGCCAGCACCTCCAGGAGCTCGGGCAGGGCAGCTGTCACGCAGCAAGGAGCCAGGTACATGATCAACAATCCCATCTGACACCTATGACCCCATCTCACAAAGAGGGATTCGCACCCGGCAATCTGAGGTACAGTGGTCTCCCTCGGCTCTAGACTCTCTTTAATAACAACCGCCACCCCCCCACCCCTACCCTGGGCCCTCGGCTGATGGAATGCACGGAAGCCCGGCGGGCACATCTCAACAAGGGGCACGCCCCCTTCCGTGCCCAGCCAGGTCTCTGTAACGCCTATAAGGTCCGCGGCGCCCCCCTGGATAAGGTCGTGTATTAGGGGGGCCTTATTGACTACGGACCGTGCGTTGCATAACATGAGCCGGAGGCCCAGGCTCTGAGGGTCTTGACCATCTGGGGAACGGGAAAAGGATGGGGGATCGGGGCGCGCGATCGCCTGCAGACATCGAACACGCGCCCCCCCAGAACGATATGATCCCCCCCTTCCGCCATATCTGCCCCTCCCACTTACCGTGCAAATCAGACCACCCTCACCAGCAGGAACGCAATCTCCCCCCCTAACCTCCGAACCCATTAAAGGACCGTCACGAGCACGCGCAAGGACTGGCTCCCCACCCGACGGGCTACCCCCAACGCCCGCCCTAACCCTCCCACCCCTTAAAAAAGCCCTATCTAAAAACCCCCAAAGGCTCTTTTTTTTCGCATGCCACCTCTGTGGGTCCCAAGACCCGTCATTGAGGCCGGCCCTTGATAATGCGGCAGGCCATTCCTGCGAGGCGGGGGCACCTCGCAGGCGCAAGAGTTCTAAAGCAGAATATCGCATAAATAATTTAAGAGCATAAACAGGAGAAAGAAGAAGACGAGAGGTAGTAGTATAATGTCTGGGGTGGCAAGATGTAATGCCAAATCCTAGTGGATACCCATCTTCCAGAATATCTTCAGATGGTGGCTGGCTTAAAGCTGACACAAGATGGTACAATAAGCAGATGTAGTCTGATGGTAAAAAGTTATTGCTAGTGGTGGGATGGATCTTGAGTCTTTAAGTTTATTGTTAACAAAATTATAAAAGGCACGATTGGAATTAGTGCGCAGAAGGTGTGGTAATTTGTGCATTCAGTTTTTATTTGGTTGCATATATTTTTGTAGCGGTTTTTGAAATTTGCTACATAGCCTTTTTTTGTTTCTTTTCCAGAGGGATTTTTTTTTTATTGAAGCTTTTTTATTGATATGGGTAGTTTGCTTTTCCTGATCATGGTGGTCATTTGTGGTACATATAGTTTAATGACTCTATTGATTTCAAGTAGGAAAACTCTATAGTGGTCATCAGCGGTTGTGCAGGTTGCAAACAGATTTTGCCAGTCCAGAAATGAAAGATCATTGTTTATAAGATCGTAGTTGGGTTTTTTGAAGTTGTAGCTGGGAATACTATTGTTATTACGATTTAAGTATGGACATATATTGAGACGAAAATCAATCATGTAGTGGTCACTGTTGGAAAAAGGTTCTTTAATTTGTAGTCCATAAATTGAGTTTGAGTTGTTGCAGAAGATGAGATCAAGGCAGTTGTTGAGTCTTGTATTGTTAGTTACAAGTTGTTCAAGACGTAGGCTTGTAACAGCGTTGTATAGTGTAGTATGGATTGGATCAGTTGTACATTCATTAGTTATCCGGTTTATGAGAGTAGATTTAGGTCACCCAGGAAGATGAGAGGATATGGGCAAGAGGTAGCCCATGTTAGCATTGAGGTTAGCATATTTGCATGGGTAATGTCATAGTCAGGGGCTCTGTAGCATAGTAAGAATCGAAGAGTAGTGTTAAGGGATAGGTCGCATATAATAGTTTCAGGAAGAGAAAGTTTTTGTGCAACTTGGATATTTTTTAGATTCAGTGACTTTTTGTAAAAGATAGCCACTCCACCACCTCTTCGGTTTTCACGATCTGATCGATAGACTTGATAGTCTTTTTTCATTTATCAATTTGCATTTGAGATCTGTAGTAATTGGTGTTGCAGAGGTAAGGGGTGTGCATACCTAGTTTTGGATGTTTGTAGGTTGGGGGTTGTGCACAACAGGTGGTTGAATAGATGGTTGGGGGTTGTGCACAACAGGTGGTTGAATAGATGGTTGGATGGGTGGTTGGATGTTTTGTATTGAGATGTTTGGTTGAATGGTTGGTTGGGTGGCTGGTTGGCTGGTAGTTTGGCTGGTTGGTTGGATGGCTGTTTGGATGGCTGGTTGGGTGGATTGTTGGGTGGCTGTTTGGATGGCTGTTTGGATGGCTGTTTGGATGGCTGGTTGAATGGCTGTTTGGATGGTTGGTTGAATGGATGGTAGGGTGATGAGTACTTGATTGAATAATGGGATGGCTGGTTGATTGGGGGGGTTTTGGAGGTTCTGTGGGCATGTCTTGGTGGATGTGGTGTAGTGTGGCTTTGTGGGCATGGCAGGGGAAGAATACTGCAAAATCCCCATTCCCTTCCCACTCCTGGGGGAAGGATATTGCAAAACCTCCATTCCCACCCCACTCTGGGGCCAGCCAGAGGTGGTATTTGCTGGTTCTCTGAACTACTTAAAATTTCCGCTACCAGTTCTCCAGAACCTGTCAGAACCTGCTGGATTTCACCCCTAGTATACAGGAACTTTAGAGAGTCAGTTTTGATTTAAGGCACCAGGCTAGAAAGTAGGAGACCATTCGTTCTAATGCTGTCTTCTGTATAAACCAACTTGATGACTTTGGTCCTGTCTTAGCCCCAGAAAGCAGGCAATGACAAACCACTTCCAAAAACATTGCTAAGAAAACTGCAGATATTAGGCCAGTCTGTCTCCAGGAGTTAAAATTGAACACAATTCATTATCCTCAGTTACTAAAGCAAAATAGATTTAGAAAGGAGAGCAATGTAAAGTATTGCAGCCTAATTTTATGCTGCTTCAAGGACCTGAGGAAAGCACTTTAATACAGTCACATGGAAAAGCCTAACATCCTATACAAAAGGATTGAAGGAACTGGAATATTTAACCTTGAGTAGAGTACTTAAAATAATGTTATGCAGAAAGTGAATTATTGTTCTCCATTTCTCCAAGTCACGGGGATTTTAAGATTGAGCGTTGACTGAACAATCTATATAGGTCTGTCCCCAGACTGGGGACCAGATTGATCAACCTTGAGTTCAAATTCAAAATGCGGAACGCTGCCAGTATAACTGGAACTGAAACATTCTATTAATTCAAGAGAGAGTAAAGGCTTGTTAAAAGAAGCTTACCACTGAGAAAATGAATGAAGTCCCAAGCAATTAGCTTCACCACCCGAAAAGATCAGAGTTCAACAATATAATATCACTCATGGGACAATTACTCATTTCTGTGTCAGAAAACATAGGAATGTAAATTTCTTTCTTTTCAGTTAATTGTAATAACTCAAACTGATATTTTGAGAAGATATTTAACACATTTTAGCTGGTTGGTGGCTTTGCCATTTTTCCAATGTTTCCTTCCAATTCTATTGACTCAAGCCCAAAGCTGAGATCAGAAGGTATAGCTCAGCCTGAAGTTTCAAAAGAAGAGCCAAGTGGGAATAAAGATTTCAGTTTTTTATCCAAACTCCCAGCACTCTCTGATCCTGCATCACAAATAAAGCACTTTTCAGTTAGGCAGAGACTGAATTTTATAGTGTAGCAGAAAAGATGAATCACACAGAATAATAGCAAAATAGAAGAAGCTTCTGTAGAGAACTTTCTTTAACCATTGGGTAATAAAGAGATTTCTCCTTTGCAGGAGCAAATTTGTTGGGCTATGTATGCTTGAGCCATTATTTAGCCCTTGGAAAAAGTTCTACACTGTCTATTGTGGTAAAGCTCTAACCCCAGTGTAGCAAACCATGTAATTCAAATATTATTGAATGTGGTACATCCCTGGTAATAATAGGAAAAAAAATAAAGGAAAAGAAAGCAAATGTAAATTTGACAAAGGAAGCAAATGAGAACAGCGCCACATTAAGAACCACTTGAATTGTCCCTCCTTAAGCTATTAAAGAGTGCTGATGACAATGGATTTAACTAATAATTAAATATTTGCTTTAAGCATCTCTTAAACACTCATCGTTATGAATAGACGCTTTACCCTATCAATATTTATAGAATTAACAGTGATGATACTTATATTAACAATTGTCTTCTGAATGATTAACTTTTCGTTGAAGGAGTAATGATTTCATTGACTTCATTATAAAGTATGAAACATTTTAGAGTTCTGTTGAAAAACTATATTGCATATTTAACTATTTTTACTTGAACTAAAATTAATTGTAATTTATCCCTTCTTTTCCTGGGAAGAACATTGTGGTGAAATTCTTGTAGGTAAGGTAGACATCATTTTCATTACTGATGGGGGTGACTGAAAGATATGAGTGAATGTCCAGTCTTTCGTTCACATAATCCTTGCTTACCTAGGATAATACTGGTACTTCCTAGGGTATTTCTACTGACATCCCTTGTTCAGGATTGGCTTTGAGAAAGAGAAGATCTATGAATCAAGTAAAAGCTCTAAGCTCAATTATTATATGAATATTAATCAGAAGATCCAACTTCTTCTGTAATACTATGTAATTTGTAGCATATCTAACAAATACACAATGCACAATTTACATATGAATAAAGAACTAAAACAGATTAAATCCCCTGTGCCTACCTTTTTAACTCCAAAAAGTGAACAGATACTATAGGAATAAGAATACTATAGGAATACTATGGGAAGGTTATTTGGAAAAAAAAGACATTGGCACTTCATTGGGTCAATATGTCTTAGAGTTGCTCCTGATAACTGGACACTTTTCAAGACTATACAAAACTTTGAGATTAACAGACTGTAAGAGATTAAGCCTACTTAGAAATCATCAAAAGCCACACACTTTCAGTCATTTTCCTTTCTTGAAAGCAGAGGAGAAAAGAGAGAGAGAGGGAGAGAATTTTTCCTGTGAAGTGTTAGCAAAGCAAATAAAAGGAGGTGCAATCATGTTTGGTTAGATTTCTTGAAGGTTAAAATAATAGTTCTAAATAGCATGTATACAAATTTGAGAATGACCACATAACTTGATTAATGAAAGATAAAATAAATTGAGAGCCCACCAAGTCAGTTTCTGTTTCTTACCACCATATACATATGGTTTGGATGGCAACGTATACCAGTATTTTATTTCAGGAATAATTTTTCAATTTCCTAATTTAGACTACAGCCCTAAGATTTGTGGTGGTCATGTAACTAAGTACTAACCTGATCAAAAACTATTGACTTTTTTAAATTGACCAAGATAGGCACTAAACTCATCATATTCTTCAATATACTTAGTCATTACACATATATTTAGCCAATGTGGGATCATTGGGAGGGCTATAAGCTATATCAGAAAATAAAACAAAATTCTGAAAGAAGGCAAGAAAAACACTTCTGTATTATACCAAGAAGCTACAGAGATGTGTCTATGTACTGTAAATTACCAGAAGTTGATAACTTCTTAGTTACTTTTTCTGAATGTACTTTCCATTCCTTATGAATAAGAAAAACATTTTCCTTATTTTATTTGGTATCCTAATAATTTGAGAATAAAAATTTAATACTACAAGGAATTTTTAGATGTTTTAATGCAATTTACCAAAAAGAAAGTTCAAACAAGTTCAAAAGTGACTTAGATGAACTAGAATAATCAATTAGTTATGTATTTTTTCCATTTATATCCTCCAACAATTACACAGCTTACAGTGACTCACAGGATATAAGGAAAAAAAATAAAACTTCTACTGTAGATTTAAAATTACAGCAATCACTAAATCAGAAAACCCATTGGCAAAACAATTTAAATATAAATATAAAACTCAAGAAATCCACAATTATTTTCTGTTCTCTTCTACATTCAGGTCCACATGAAAACAAAGTCAAAACAGAAATATCTATGCAAATAACAACCAAATTCTATGTGTAGTTATGCAGAATAGTCTAGGCAGTTACAAATTCGTCTGTAAGGGGTTTGTTTTGCTTATAGTTCATACATCAATATTTATCTGACCTTGGCTGATTTCTAAATGTAAAATAGGGTTGGATCTGTCTAGTATGTTATTTATTTATTCATAAAATTTTGACACCATTGATCTCACCTAAGTGACCCTGGGTGATTTACAAATAAAAAACATAAGAAGAGAAATAGTTAGAAAAAACAATATTAAAAACAGAATTGAAAAGAGTTAACAAAGTAAAGATTACAAAAGTTAAAAAGGCAGAAGGGAGGGCCCCCCCCCCAGTCACCAACTGAGTTGCATGCCATTCTTGGACCCCATACCACTTGGCAGAGCAAGATCCTGACACTCTTCTGAAAGGTTAGAAATGTGGCTGTCCAGTTCTGGACTCAAGATGTTCCATAGAGCAGGAGCAATGGCTCAACAATGGCTTGTACCATCTTTTAACATCTTGACAAACCAGGATTCCGCCACTCCTCAGGACTCCCGTGATGTACTCGTCAAACCAACTTCTTGCACTGCGAGATGCCCCCCTCTCGTGGGTTTGGCCCTCCTCTCTATCGAGGGCCTACCTCGATGATGGATTTTGGAATCCCGAGAGGTGGCATGCAACTAAGAAAGGGTTAAGAGGTTTTTTAAATATGTTTTTACATAAATTTTTAATTAAACTGACCAAAGGGTTTTTAAGGGGTGGGTTGGGTGGGTGGGGACACCCACAGGGGGTTAGGCTGGTCCCTTCTAAGGTTCGCAATTTGGAAGTCTTTGAAACGGAGGTAAATGATGAGGCTAAGACTCAACCATGTATGGGCATTCCCATCGGCACGGTACAAGGGAGGGGCAGATATGGCAGAAGCGGGGGCTCATATCATGTTCGGGGAGTGTACTTTCGCTGTTTGTGAGCGATTGCATACTCCAGGCCCCCAGGCTTTACTCGTTCCCCAAGCGGCTATACTACCCGGAACCTGGACCTTCGGTTGATGCTATGCAATGCCAGGTCCGTTATGAATAAAGCCCTGCTCATAGCCGATCTTATTCAAGAGGAGGGTGTGGACCTGATGGGCATATCGGAGACCTGGTTGGTCACAGAAGGGGGGGTTCCCCTTACTGAGATGTGCCCACCAGGCTTCCGTGTGTTCCATCAGCTGAGGGCCCAGGATAGGGGTGGGGGGGTAGCGGTTGTTATAAACGAGGGTCTAGAACCGAGGGAGGTCACTGTCCTGCAGATAGCCGGTTGTGAAACCCTCCTTGTGAAGTGGGGCCATGGGTGCAGGTGGGCATGCTGATTACATACCTGGCTCCTTGCTATGTAACAGCAGCCCTGCCCAAGCTGTTGGAGATGATAGCCGGGACGGTGGTTGAGACCCCCAGACTTATGGTTATGGGGGATTTCAACCTGCCGTTGGTGGGCGAATCATCAACGACAGCTCGGGAGTTCATGGCTTCCATGACGGCCTTGGACCTAACCCAGGTAGTTAATGGTCCCACCCACATTGGGGGTAACACTCTGGACTTGATTTTTGTCTCAGGACAGTGGCTTAATGATCTGGAGTTAAGGGATTTAATTTTTAAACCCCTGTCATGGTCAGATCATTTACTCCTTCAGCTAGACTTTCGAACCACCGCACCATACCGCAGCCAATTCGATGGTTCCGTCCCAGGTGCCTGATGGACCCAGAGAGGTTTCTGACGGAGCTTGGGCCTTTTCCTGGGGAATTAGCCCACGGCTTGGCCGAAGAACTGGTGGCTGCCTGGGAGGAGGTGGCGACCGGGGCTTTGGACTGTGTCGTGCCTTTGCAGCCTCTGACCCGGTGCCAAACTCAACCAGCTCCTTTGTATAACGAGGAGCTGAGAGAGATGAAGCACCGGAAAAGACGCCTAGAGAGTGTTTGGAGGTCCAGCCGCTCCGAATCCGACCGAACACTAGTGAGGTCATATATTCAGACCTACCTAGTGGCGATAAGAATGGCGAAACATAATTATTTTTCCACTCTTATTGCATCGGCAGATAATCGCCCAGCCACCCTGTTCAGGGTGACCCGCTCCCTGCTTATGCAGGAGGCTCGGGAGGACCCCTTGCAGGGGTGTGCTGAGGATTTTGTACAGTATCTGTCCGATAAAATCGCTCGGATCCGGGACAAACTGGACACTGATTGGATAGATTCGGGCAGGATGGTGGGGACGGATCTTGTGGATATTACCTGGGCTGACTTTGATCCTGTGACTCCCAATGACATGGACAGGTTGTTGGGTAGGCTGAATCCCACCACATGTTTACTGGACCCATGTCCCTCCTGGTTGGTACTGGCCACACGGGAGGTTACATGAGACTGGCTCCTGGGAGTTACCAACGCTTCCTTGTTGGGGGGCATTTTTCCCACCGCCTTGAAAGAGGCGGTGGTGAGGCCCCTCCTCAAGAAGCTTTCCCTGGACCCAGCTGTATTGGCGAACTATTGTCCAGTCTCCAACCTTCGCTTTTTAGCGAAGGTTGTTGAGAGTGTGGTAGCATATCAGCTTCCCCAACACCTGGAGGAAACTGTCTACCTAGACCTGTTCCAGTCCGGTTTCAGACCTGGATACAGCACGGAGACGGCTTTGGTCACGTTGGTGGATGACCTCTGGAGGGCTTGGGGCAGGGGATGTTCCTCTGTCCTGGTCCTTTTAGATCTCTCAGCGGCTTTTGATACCATCGACCATGGTATCCTGCTTCGGCAGTTGGAGGGATTGGGGGTGGGGGGCACCGTTTATCAGTGGTTCTCCTCCTATCTCTCTGACCATTCGCAGACGGTGTTGGCAGGGGGGCAGAGATCGACCTCAAGGTGCCTCACTTATGGGGTGCCACAGAGGTCGGTTCTCTTGCCTCTCCTGTTCAACATCTACATGAAGCCACTGGGTGAGGTTATCCGTAGTTTCGGGGTGGAATACCATCTGTACGCTGATGATACTCAGCTGTACACTTCCACCCCGAACCACCCCAACGAAGCCGTCGAGGTGATGGTCCGGTGTCTTGAAGCCGTGCCGGTCTGGATGGGGAGGAACAGGCTCCAGCTCAACCCCTTCAAGACAGAGTGGCTGTGGGTTCCGGCATCCCGGTACAGTCAGCTTACGCCATTGCTGACTGTTGGGGGTGAAGTATTGACCCCCAGGGGGAGGGTGTGCAACTTGGGCATTCTCCTGGACGATCGGCTGTCCTTAGAGGAACATTTGATGGCCGTTGCCAGGGCAGCATTTTATCAGGTTTGCCTGGTTCGCCAGTTGCGCCCCTTCCTTGACCGGGATTCCTTACGGACGGTCACTCACGCCCTCGTTACTTCCTGCCTGGACTATTGCAATGCTCTCTACATGGGGCTCCCCTTGAAGAGCACCAGGAGGCTCCAGCTAGTCCAGAATGCGGCTGCATGGGTGATAGAGGGAGCACCACGTTGCTCCCATATAACACCTATCCTGCGTGGCCTGCACTGGCTGCCGGTAGCCTTCCGGGTGCAATTGAAGGTGTTGATTACCACCTTTAAAGCGCTCCATGGCTTAGGACCCAGTTATTTATGAGACCGCCTTCTGCCATCAATAGCCTCCCAACGACCTGTGCGCTCCCACAGAGTGGGCCTGCTCAGGGTGCCGTCGACCAAACAATGTTGGTTGGCGGCCCCCAGGGGGAGAGCCTTCTCTGTGGCAGCACCAGCCCTTTGGAATGAGCTTCCTCCGGGGTTACACCAACTCCCCGACCTCCGTACCTTCAAATGTGAACTGAAGACCTTATTATTTCATTGTGCGGGACTAGCCTAAGTGTAATTTTTTAATTGTAATTTTAATATGGGTTTTATGTCGGTCTATGACCGTTTTAATTGATTCGGCCTACTAAATATTTGTTTTTAATTCTTTTTTAAATTTGTTATTTGTATTTTGTGTTTTAATATGGCTGTAAACCGCCCTGAGTCCTTCAGGAGAAGGGCGGTATAGAAATTAAATTATAAATATAAATAAATAAATAAAATATTTTAAACATCAATATGGATATATTGGTGCCAGTTTGGTGTAGTGGTTGAGGCATTGGGCTAAAAAGTGGTGAGTTCTTGTCCCATATCGGACATCAAGCTAATTGGGTAATCTTAGGCCAGTTGCTTTCACTCAGCCAATGGCAAACAGTTTTAAAAAACCTTGCCAAGAAGACTGCAAAGACTAATCCATGCAGTCACCAGGAATCAAGACTCACTTAAAAACACAAAACTATATAATATCTATCTATATCTCTATCTCTATCATCTATCTACACACACACACACACACACACACATTGCACCAGTAGTAGTTCCACTTACCTCCACTACTGGTTTGGAATTGGGAGCGCACGCAGAACCTATGCATGCGCAGAGCATCTATGATGACATCTGGGCGAGTGGGTGGAGCCTCCCGCTGCCACCACCACTGGTTCATCTGAACCGGGGCAAACCAGTAGAAACCCACCACTGCATGGCACAGAACATTTCTGTGATATAAAGAACTTTTAGGATTTTGTACTTTATTTTTTATTTTTTTTTATTTTACACAATCTAACAAACACACAACATATAACATATAAATATTTCCTATTTCTAAACAGCATTTCTTAGTGATCTTTTCTTGCTTTTATATAAAAAATATATAAAAAATGGACAGCCAACGTCAAAAACTTCATTAAAAAAGGACAACAAAGACTGTTCTTTCTGCGCCAACTCAGTAAGCTCAAACTGCCCAAGGAACTGCTGATTCAGTTCTACAGAGGAATTATTGAGTCTGTCATTTGCGCCTCCATAACTGTCTGGTTCGGTTCTGCAACCCAACAAGAAAAACATAGACTTCAGAGGATAATTAGAACTGCAGAAAAAATAATTGCTACCAACCTGCCTTCCATTGAGGACCTGTATACTGCACAAATCAAGAAGAGGGCCGTGAAAATATTTACAGACCCCTCGCATCCTGGATATAAACTGTTTCAACTCCTACCTCACAACGACGCTATAGAGCACTGCACACTAGAACAACTAGACACAAGAACAGTTTTTTCCCGAAGGCCATCACTCTGCTAAACAAATAATTCCATCAACACTGTCAAACTATTTACTGAATCTGCACTACTATTAATCTTCTCATAGTTCCCATCACCAATCTCTTTCCACTTATGACTGTATGACTGTAACTTGTTGCTGGCAGTCCTTATGATTTATATTGATATACTGACCATCAATTGTGTTGTAAATGTTGTACCTTGATGAAGGTACACTGCCAGTGTCTTTTATGTACACTGGGAGCATATGCACCAAGACAAATTCCTTGTGTGTCCAATCACACTTGGCCAATAAAAATTCTATTCTATTCTATATCACATTTGTCATTTTATTTTCTTTCTTATCCCCTTTTCTTTATTTACATTAAATTAACTAATATTAATAGCTGTACTTTTCTAGATTCTTATATATTTATTATTTACATATTATACATTCCTAATACATTCTGTACATTCTAATTTCTTCCCCTTATTTTTTCCTTTATTTCTAGACTCAAGCTATTCATACCATTTATTCCAGATCATATAATAATCTGTCTTTTTTTTCTCTTTAATTTATTTTGTTAACTTGTCCATTTTTGTACTTCAATACACATAATTGACTAGGATGCATAAATAACCTGAGACCATATTAGGCTTAGCAAATCTTTGCAAATAACTTCCTCAAACATCTATAAATGAATGAAGAAAATATCTGAGATAACCAATATGATTTATATTTGTCATCCATAATTGCTGCAAGAAGTTTAAATGCTGCAATATTTTAATGCTATATGTTTAAAGGGAAACATCTTGAAAAGCCATATGCAGTGCTGGCTTGTTTGTTTGCTTGTATTACTTTCAGCTTTGAGTCAGCACATGTAGTAGTGCAATTTTCTCTTGTGGTTAAATATTAATAGTGTATTAATAAGATCATATTTTTCAGCGTGATGGGAAATTGTTTGCTTTTCATTTAGCAAAATACAAACTACGATCAGTTCTGCCAATATTAAAATAAATACATATTACGTACTATAACTTGCACAATGACTAGGTCAATTTAAGGGGATTATGATTTAGATTAGTGGTTTTGTCAGCCCTAGAGGCCATCTTTTTCTTTGGATCTTTAGGGCTGCCACACTTAGTGCTGTGGGAAACTGGGAGGGGGCATTGCATGGAGTTGTAGAGATATCTAGCCATAATAACATTCTTTTCTCTGGTAGTCAAGGATGTTCAGCCTGTACCTGGGATGGGGTGACTGGGACTCAAGTTGGAATGCTGCACTGATTGGACCATGTGGTGGACATGTAGGTGCAGGGGAAGGGACTTGGACATTTTTTTGGGTGGGGAAAACCTGGAAGCTTTCAGATTTGGGTTTTCCCAGATGTGCCAATATGACATCTCTAATAAAGTGGAACTTTGAGGAACTTCTAGCCTCAAAGTCTTCTTTCATTAGGGGTGTTGAACCCTGACAGGTTTATGGATAGACATGGTAAATTAATGTGTGTGTGAGACAGAGAGAGAGAGAGAGAGAGAGAGAGAGAAGGAGAAAAAGAGAAAGAGAAAGAGAAAGAAAGAGAAAGAGAAAGAGAAAGAGAAAAAAGAAAATGAGTGTGTGTGTGAGAGAGAAAGAACAAGAGCGAGCCGGGGTGGGGGGCACTCCATCAGATTTCTGGGCATAAAATCTAGGGCGACAAAGTCTCAAGAGTGACATTAACACCACTACTGGAAAAGCCCAATGGGAGGGAATTTCATCATATATTTTTCCCCTTGAGGTTTAATTGAAGAAGCAGAAGAGAGGAAGAATATAAACTGCTGCATAGATGTTGATATTATGAGGAACAGGATTTTCATCATACTCTAACAGTCCTATACGCTAACATGTTTGTGGAAGTGATTTTCTATGATCTCTCTCTTTCTGTCTTTCAATGAGATTTAAATGGGGAAATATTTTGTGTGTCTCATACTTCTAACATTGTCAGCATTCCTAATTTGGAAATCCATAGTGATTATGGCATTTCTGGGTTCAGCATACAGGAGATGTATCTCTCTATAGATGTAGATGTATAGATATAGATATCAGTGGTAAAATCCAAAATTTTTCCCTACTGATTCTGTGGGTGTGGCTTGGTAGGCATGGCTTGGTGGTCATGTGACTGAGTCGGTGTGGCCAACTTAACATCACTTACATCACTCACTGTTAGAGCCAGGAGCTGCACATTCTGAAGCACATTCTGCCCTTCTGAAGCTCCCAACACTTTGAATTTCCCTCTGGCTTGATTGCCCAAGTGAACCTCAGAGCCTTCTCTTGCCCACTCTCCATCCCAGAGGGCTGCACATACCTTCTTCTAATCCTCTGCACAAACTGCCTGCCCTGTTTCTGCAAAGGCAGAGCCCCCCTTGCAGAGTGATCAAAAGAGGGGAGGGAGATGCTGCAGAAAAGGCCACCTTTCACCTAGGCCTCCTTCTGCAGCCAAGTGCACCCAGCTGTGCATGCCCTTTCCTCAAATGGGCTGTGCATGGGGCATTTGGAGAGAGAGAGAGAGCAAGAGAGTTCTGTTTTTGTATGTGTGTGAGAGAGTGATGGAGGAAGCGATCTGAAGCCTAGGCACCCAAACTTCTGGCAGTGGCAGGGGCAGATTCTCAGCAGCCCTGAGTCAGCCAGCTCCACCTGACCTACTCCCTGAGTCTTGGTGTTCTCCTCACCCCCCCCCCCCCCAAGTAGCAGCAGGCTTTGTGGTACAACAGGGCCTCTCATTTTTCCCACAGTGTGCCATATGCTTTCTATCTCTGCTTGTCTGCTTGCAACCAGCGATCTTCTCTGCTTCTCTTGGGACATTGGTATGAGCACCAGACATCGCTTGTTGGGGCTGAGCAAAGAAGCCACTGTCATGCCACTCCCCCTTGCTTCCCCGAGCAAAGAGCCGAGGCTGTGCACTTCCTCACCATGCTGACCACTGGCAAAGAGCCACGTGGCATGGCCAACAGCTACGGTGCACAGCATCATCTAGCCACTGTTTGGGATGGAGCAGGCAGCCCAGTTTGGGCTTGGGCTGGCTGGTTGGAGCAGCGCTGCAACTGAGATCCCCATGCCAACATTCACCAGTGAACACAACTTTAGTTGGGACATTCAAGCTGCTACTGCAGGGTGAGCCACCTGGCACAAAACCTTGTGGTTTTTCTTTTCCTCAGAGTCATCTTCCCTGCTCAGCAGCAGGGCAGGAATTTTTTTTTTGTTTACATTTATATCCCGCCTTTCTCCGAAGACTCAGGGCGGCTTACAGTGTATAAGGCAATAGTCTCATTCTATTTGTATATTTACATAGTCAACTTATTGCCCCCCCAACAATCTGGGCCCTCATTTTACCTACCTTATAAAGGATGGAAGGTTGAGTCAACCTTGGACCTGGTGGGACTAGAAACTGCAGTAATTGCAGGCAGCTGTGTTTTAATAACAGGCTTCTTACAGCCTGAGCCACCATGGTTCCCGCAGACCCTGCTTGAGCAGGGAGTAAATGCTGAGGAGGAGAAAAACCACTTCAGATAGCTCCCTGCCTCCCTCTCTCTCATGCACAAAAATACAGAGGTTGGCGAGCTCTCTTTCTCCTTCTCTCTCCAAGCGCCCCATGCAAAGCCCATTTGAGAAAAGGGCATGCACGGCTGGGCACGCTTGGCTGCAGGAGGGCGCACAGTGCAATGGGGTTGTTTTGTTTGCCGCAGCAGAGTTCTGGGAGGGCAGGTGGACATCTGCAGCCAGGCAAGGAAGGAGGGTGGTGAGAGCGGTGGCAGCCACTTCCAAACACAGTGCACAGAGGCAGTGGGCAAGGCAGCCCTGGCACGCCTGTTGAGTGGGGAACCAGGGGGTGGGGCAGGGCCACCAGGGATGATTGCTACCAGTTTAGTGAATGCCAATCATCACTACCGGTTTATCCGAACTGGTCTGAACTGGTAGGATTTCACCCGTTAGATATATACATATAGATAAACATTAGATGATGTAGATATAAATAGATGATAAATAAAAAGCAGATAGATAGATAGATAGATAGATAGATAGAGAGAGAGAGAGAGAGAGAGAGAGAGAGAGAGAGAGACGGAAGAATGGATGGATGGATGGATGGATGGATGGATGGATGGATGGATGGATGATAGATAGATAGATAGATAGATAGATAGATAGATAGATAGATAGGTAGGTAGGTAGGTAGGTAGGTAGATAACCAGCCTCAGTTTCTGCATAGTTGCACTGACTAATAATAATTTTAATTATAAATGTTTTTATATACTTGAAAAACAAATCCCTTTTGCTCTTTTGTAATTCTATGATTTATAGGATAACCTTGAATTTGAAGAAAATATTCTTACGTTCGGTGCATTTAGTACACTGGCATACAGTATTTTCTACATAAAATATAGATTTGTGCAAATATTATTCAGTTGGACAGAGGCTTAAAATTATTCTGATAGTCCTAGATGGTTTTAGACATAAAGGTTAAAGTCTTCTTTGAGGCAAGGCTATATGTACAATATATGCCTATGTAGTTTTCTTTGACAATAATACAGAAGTGGTTTGTCATTGCTTTCTTCTAGATTTTTTTGTACTGTACTTCTCAGTTTAATTTAAACCATGAGATTTATTGGAAACATTCTAAAATAGAATTACAGAAATGCATTGTAGTCAGAACAGATCTTTGAAACGTATAGATCATTAAAAAACAATGAAAACTGTCAGTTTGGAAGGAAACTGTCAATAGCAGGGTTCTTTTGTTCTTGTGTAACAAAAGGTAATAAAAGCCAGACCTAATTTTTATTTATCTTCTCGTTATGGAACTCCTACAAAGTCTCTGGTTAGTCACCAAGGAAAAGTGGATGCTGGATTCAATAGGCTATTGGTTTAATACAGTCAAAGTTCTTTCTATATTTTTATATTGGTTAACTTTAAGTAAACTAAAGTTCCTTGGTTGTTATTTAAAAACTATTTATTATGAAGATTTATTGTTCTAAACATGGAGCATTTACAGCAGGGGTGAAATGCTCCCATTTCGGACCGGCTTGCACGATCTGGTAGCGATGGCGGCTGCTGGTTCAGAGGACTGGTAGGAAAAATCCCTGGCCCTGCCCCCCTGCCTCTGCTGAGCCGCACCATTATCAGAAGGGTTTTTTTTTACTTTTAAAAGCTGGTTTTTCTTCAGCCGAAACATGCCTTTAAAAGTAAAAAAAGCCTTTGAAGATCCTGCCCCTCAGCTGAGATCGGCAGAGCCTTTAAACTTTAAAAAAAAAATTAAAGTCTCCTCTGGCGATCTCACCTGAGTTCCTCATCAGCAAAACCTTAAAAAACATGTTTTCTACAAGTAAGAGTAGATATTCTAAGGCACTTACCTGATTACTGATGAATGCATGGCTTTTTTCCCAGCCCGAAAGCAGTTTCACTTTCAGCCCAGACAGAATCAATTGCTTAGCTAATCTATTTCCTCAGTGATCAACTAATGCTGGCTGGCTTTGCTGGCTGAGGAACTCTGGGAATTGACGTCCACAATAAAATAAAATAATAAAATAAAATATTTGTGCAGCTTTCTGAAATTTGGTGTGTTTCTGTAGTGTTTTACTCTAACTACACAAACACATAAAATCTCAGAAAGCTGTATGTGGCATTTTGTGTGTGTGTGTGTGTGTCAGTTGTGTTGTGTGTGTGTAAAGTATGAAAGTTGGTTTTTGAGCTTTTTGTGGCTGTGTGAAGTGTGAAGTGCAGCTGCTTTTACATTGTGTGTGAGTCAGTTGTGTTGTGTTGTGTTGTGTTGTGTGTGTGTAAAGTGTGAAAGTTGGTTTTTGGTACCTCTTATTGTTTTTTATACTTTGTTTATTATTTATAGTTATTGGCCACGCCCACCCAGTATTCTGATCACCAAGCCACGCCCACCAATTAAGCCATGCCCACCAATTAAGCCACGCCCAGAGAACCGGTAGGGAAAATTTTTAGATTTCACCCCTGATTTACAGCCCACTCTATTTAAATAGGAGAAAACAGAATGATTAAAACAAAATAATAACTGTATGTAACTTTTATAAATCCAACAACAAAAGGAAATATATTTTTAAAAGTTGATTAATGTTTATTTTCACAGTTTATTATTTGATTTATCTGGAAATTGATTGGTTTGCAAAAAAATAATTTTAAATTATCATTAATAACTTTTACTTCAGTCATAATATTTTTCAGCTCTCAGCTTTCTTCTGGGTGTCTTCTAACATGTTCTGTTATGTGCACACTGAAAATATAATAATGGTTCACGGCATAGATTTTGGTATTGTTATTCAGAGTTATATTAAGCCTGACCTATGTGATTTCAATATATTCCACTATATAAATTCCAATTTATCTTACAAAAGAAAGGAATTTTAAAAAGGAGAATTTTGAGTCCTTTGCTAAGGAAATCGTTGTTTTGTGTTACAGTCTGCTGTGCTGAAAGGTAATATTACAAATTAGTGTTTCTGTGATCAAAGGAAGAATACCTGGGAAACAGTCCATGTCATAATTAAGAAGTCATCATTTGAATACATGAGAGACCCCTTTGTCTCAAGAACATCTGCATACCCGACTTGGGCAAGCTCTTCCCCAGGTCCCCTTGCTTAAGAATCTTCTTCATCACTGCCCCTTTAGAAAACAATTTTGCAGCCATTGGAAATCCCCTTTCCTTTAATATAGGAAATCTATTAACCCCAGGTTTAGAAGTTGTTTTCCTTCTTGAGCAATTGGAAGTTGCTATTTTGCTGAAAGTGGCTCATTTCCAGGTTTTATATAACTGATTTTATTGATCATGCTGTATGATAGTATATGGTCTTTTTGTTGTTTTTGTTTTCATCCCAATTTATAGCAGGCAAATTGTATTCTACTCAGAATTGGGTCTGATTGGAGTGGACTATACATGCTCTAAACTGACTAATAATTTAATTAATTAGTTAACTAATTGATTAACTAAATGTTGAGTCTTTTTTTTTTATTTGCATTTATATCCTGCCCTTCTCCGAAGACTCAGGGCGGCTTACACTGTGTTAAGCAATAGTCTTCATCCATTTGTATATTCTATATAAAGTCAACTTATTACCCCCAACAATCTGGGTCCTCATTTTACCTACCTTATAAAGGATGGAAGGCTGAGTCAACCTTGGGCCTGGTGGGACTTGAACTTGCAGTAATTGCAAGCAGCTGTGTTAATAACAGACTGTCTTAGTCCGTTGAGCCACCAGAGGGACAATGTGACTTCAAACCTGTATTCTAAAAAACGGAAAACTATACTCTAAGGAGCATACAATAGGTTCATTGGCTAGATATGAAAAGCAAAGCTATACTGTTATCTCAGGTTTTATTTTGGTCTTCTTGAATTAGCTAAGGAAAGAACTGAAATGCACATCCTCAAATCTTAACCCTAAGGTTTAGAAAGGAGAAACTTCCAGGTAACATAAAGTGTAGAGTCAGGAATAAGTTAAGAGACCCCGGGTAGACAGAACATGGAAAAAGGGTGGCAGTGATCAGCAGTTCTCAAGAAATAGTCATCACCAATAGTCAGTAATCATCTTCTGTCCTAGTGGATAACCATCTAGATATGAGCCAGCAGTGTGCAGCAGCTGTTAAAAAAGCCAACACAGTTCTGGGCTGCATAAACAGAGGGATAGAATCAAGATCACGTGAAGTGCTAGTACCACTTTATAATGCCTTGGTAAGGCCACACTTGGAATATTGCATCCAGTTTTGGTCGCCACGATGTAAAAAAGATGTTGAGACTCTAGAAAGAGTGCAGAGAAGAGCAACAAAGATGATTAGGGGACTGGAGGATAAAACATATGAAGAACGGTTGCAGGAACTGGGTATGTCTAGTTTAACAAAAAGAAGGACTAGGGGAGACATGATAGCAGTGTTCCAATATCTCAGGGGCTGCCACAGAGAAGTGGGAGTTGGGCTGTTCTCCAGAGCACCTGAGGGTAGAACAAGAAGCAATGGGTGGAAACTGATCAAGGAAAGAAGCAACTTAGAACTAAGGAGAAATTTCCTGACAGTTAGAACAATTAATAAGTGGAACGACTTGCCTTCAGAAGTTGTGAATGCTCCAACACTGGAAATTTTTAAGAAAATGTTGGATAACCATCTGACTGAGATGGTGTAGGGTTGCCTGCCTGGGCAGGGGGTTGGACTAGAAGGCCTCCAAGATCCCTTCCAACTCTGATGTTATGTTATGTTATGTCTCCTGGTTTGTTTGTTTTTTAACTTTCTCGTTTCTTTTTCTTCCTTTCCACCCTTGTTGTTTGTTCTCCCTGTTTGTTCACTCATGTTTAGTTTATTCTAGATGCATAAAGGCTGCTTATTTTTATGCCACATCATTGAAGTAACACCAAATCTAGCATTTCCCATCTAATTTCATTTGTTGAAAAAGCTAATGCTCATAAAGTAATAAATCAGGTACATTCTAAGGTATGTGTCATGGCCTAGTTAGTTTTCTAAACCCCAAAATACATTTCTCTAGTCTACATCAGAAATGAATGTGATATTTTTGTCAAGATTCGTTTGTCTTACAATTAGATTGCAAAATAAGATCATCTTTACAACTACATGAAATTGTTCTCTTCTGCTCTCTCTTTACAATTCTAATTTGCTTAGTATTATTTTGTGCATGTGCATCTTCATCCTGCCACTTGAATATTGTATTGGAGGGGGAAATACTGTTTCCTAGGCAACCTTGGAACACTTGCTTTCATTCTGCATACAAAATGTCAAAGGGATCAGATCACTCATCACCGCTTGTGAATCACAACTTCCCTATGGCTTTATTCATCTGCTTTGCCAAGAGGGTCAGTTCAATCGGAAATATCTCCGTTCTCCTAGTCAAGGAAAGTGGACTCAACCATCAAATTAAGAGGGATGGACCATACAGGCTCAAATGCAGAAGACAAAAAAAAAAGCAGTCAAAAAGATGCATTCATAGAAACAATAAAGGTAAAGGTAAAGGTTCACCTCGCACATATGTGCTAGTCGTTCCCGACTCTAGGGGGGGTGCTCATCTCCGTTTCAAAGCCGAAGAGCCAGCGCTGTCTGAAGACTTCTCTGTGGTCATGTGGCCGGGATGACTCAATGCCAAAGGCACATGAAACGCTGTTACCTTCCCACCAAAGTTGGTCCCTATTTTTCTACTTGCATTTTTTACGTGCTTTCGAACTGCTAGGTTGGCAGAAGCTGGGACAAGTAACGGAAGCTCACCCAATTACATGGCACTAGGGATTCGAACCGCTGAACTGCCGATCTTTTGATTGACAAGCTCAGCATCTTAGCCACTAAGCCATCTCGTCCCTCATATGCACCCCTTTAATTTGCTTCATCCAAAAGTAGAGAAGCAAGGAGCAGGTAAAATGTCTCAAAAGAGTGCTTGTTTTGAGATACTTCTCTATTTAGCTCTCATCTAGCTATCCATAACCCCATCCATTTCAAAGTGAAATTGAAAAGAAATTTTTTTTTTTTTATTGAAAGAGTTTTAAAAAAACAAAAACATTTTTCCCCCTTTTTTCCCCCTCCCTCCCCAAAAAAACAAAAAACACCCCCCCTCCCCACCCCCCGGCTTCCCGGGTCAATCACAAGGTAAAGTCCAATCCAAATAACCACATCCAAAGCTTTTCGTCTCCCAACCCCTCCCATTACATAAAATAACTTTCTAATTATTCAAAGGCAATCTGATATTTCTTAATCTGATATCTGTTTTGTAGATAATCAATCCATTTTTCCATTCAATTAAATATCTTTCCTGCGTATTGTCTTTTAAAACGCTGAGATTTTAGCCATCTCAGCCAAATTAATAACTTTCAATATCCATTCTTCTATTGTAGGTATCTCTTCTTCTTCCAGTATTGTCCAATCAACAGTCTTGCTGCTGTTATTAAGTTCAAAATCAATTTAGTCTCAATCCCTGTACAATCCATTATAATTCCCAAAAGGAAAAATTGTGGCAGGAACTTTATCTTCTTCTTCAGTACATTTTGAATAATCCACCAAATTCTTATCCAAAAGACCTTAATTTTCTTGCAAGTCCACCAAATATGAAAATATGTAGCATCATCACAATCACACCTCCAACATTTCGCTTGGATATTAGGATACATACATGATAATTTTTTGGGATCTAAATGCCATCTATAAAACATCTTATAAAAATTTTCCTTAAATTCTGTGCTTGTGTAAACTTAACATTTCTAACCCAAATTTTCTCCCATGTTTCCAACATTATTGGTTCCTGAATATTCTGTGCCCATTTTATCATACAATCCTTTACCAAATCCTTTTCCGAATCTATTTCAAGCAACACATTATACAATCTCTTTATATGCTCCTGGGTCTGATTTCTAATTTGCTTTATTAAATTTTCCTCCCTTTGCATTATACCAATTTTTTGATCTTCTTTCCATCTAGCACTTATTTGCCCATATTGAAACCAAGTATAATTCCTCCCTTCTTCATTTAATACCTGTAATGATTTTAATTGCAATCTACCTCCTTCAGCATACAAAAGTTCTTTATATGTAATCATTTCCTGTTTCTGTTCTATATTTATATTCTCTATTGCATGTCTAGGGCTCGCCCATATAGGAATCTTGTAATCTAATTTATAGGAATATTTATTCCAGACCCGCAAAAGAGCACTTCTCAACACATGATTCTTAAAAGCCCTATCCACTTTTTTTTCCATAAAATAAGTATGCATGCCATCCATATAACAAGTCATAACCTTCTATATTCAAAATTCTTTCCTCTGTTAAGTTAAACCAGTCACTTATTACTGAAAGGGTTACTGCTTCATAATATAGTTTAAAGTTAGGCATTCTTAAACCACCTCTTTCCCGTGAATCCTGTATTATTTTCATTTTAACCCTCGCCTTTTTACCCTGCCATATAAATTTATTAATCCCACTCTGCCAATCTTCCAAATTTTTATCCTTTTTAATTATAGGTATCATCTGGAACAGAAACAAAAATCTAGGTAACACATTCATTTTAATAGCCGCAATCCTTCCCAATAGGGATAACTGCAATTTCTTCCAGCCACTCATATCATTCTGAACTTTTTGCCATAGCAAGTCATAATTATTCTTATAAAGTTTCTTGTTCGATGAGCTAATATAGACCCTAAATATTTAACCTTTTTTACTACCTCAAATCCTGTCATTTCCTCTAGTTTTTGTTTCTGTTGTATAGACATATTTTTAATTATCACTTTTGTTTTATTCTGATTTATTTTAAATCCTGATACCTTTCCATATTTATCAATTACTTCCAACAAAAATCTACTTGAATTTATAGGATTCGTTAACGTAACCACTACATCATCTGCAAAAGCTCTAACTTTGTACTCATATTGTCTAATCTTAATTCCTCTATTTTCATTAATTCTCGTATTTTATCTAATAATGGTTCCAGAGTCAAAACAAACAATAATGGTGATAAGGGACATCCCTGTCTTGTTCCTTTCGCAATCTTAATAACTTCTGTCAAACTACCATTTACTATAATCTGTGCTGTTTGCTCTCCATAAATCGCTTTAATTATTCTAATAAAACAGTCTCCAAATTGCATTTTCTCTATTAATTTAAATAAAAAATCCCAATGCAATCGATCAAAGGCTTTCTCTGCATCCAAAAAAATAAGTGCCGCTGAAGTATTCTTCTTTTCCAAATATTCCAATATATTAATAATCTGTCTAACATTATTCCTCATCTGCCTCCCTTTTATAAAACCAGATTGATCAGTATGAATTCTTTGTTGTAAAACTAACATTAATCTATTTGCTATTATTTTTACAAAAATCTTATAATCATTATTTAAAAGTGAAATCGGCCTATAGTTACCAGGTTTAGAGCAGTCTTGCTCCTCTTTCGGTATCAGTGAAATAAAAGATGTTTTCCATGACGGGGGTATTCCCACTCCTAATTGTATCTGATTAAATAATTCTTTAAGTGGGCCTAATATTTCATCCTGTGTTTTTTTATAATAAGTTGCTGTAAGACCATCTGTACCAGGTGTTTTCCCATTTTAATTGTTTAATTGCCTCCACTATTTCTCCAGTAGCTATCGGCCGGTTCAGCTCCTCCCTCTGTTCTAATGTTAGAATATTCACCTTATAATCTTTCAAATAATCATAAATGTCCCTATCCAATATTTTGTCTTTTGCATATAGTGCAGTATAAAATTCTGAGAATGCCTTTTTAATTTTATCCTGTTGGTATATCTCTTTACCTTTATATTCTATTTTTTGTACTCTGCTCAAATTGCTTTTATTTTGTAGAAAATAGCAATAGTACTTAGACTTAGTACCGCTTCACAGGGCTTTTACAGCCCTCTCTAAGCAGTTTACAGAGTCACCATATTGCCACCAACAATCTGGATACTCATTTTACTGACCTTGAAAGGATGGAAGGCTGAGTCAACCTTGAGCCTGGTGAGATTCGATTTGCCATACTGCTGGCAGCCAGTGATCAGCAGAAGTTGCCTGCAGTACTGCATTCTAACCACTGCATCACAGCGGTTCATACATACATCTATAGAAAATACATCCATTGAAAGAATTTCATGCCAGGAAAAAGGTAATTTTAATCCTGATGAATAAAAAAGACTTACTACTATGATTTGAGGAAAGTTTTATTTTGTTCTTTCCCTATATCCCAAGTATAAGGTACTATAGGAAATAAGCATTTTCCCAGTTACCAATTCTTAAAAAAAAAAAAAAAACTTTCTCAAAGTGTTACATGGCATTGAGTTTGGAAGTGTAAAATGTTGTGCATCCTAAGGTTCCAACAAGAATTGTCCAAGAAATAAGTTATCCCATGTTCCAGAATTTTGAGATTGTTTCTTTGTATCTGTATTCATCTGATTCAAATTGATTAACAACACAAGCAAAATTGCTGTTTTAAATTTGAATGGAAGTGGGAAAGAATAGGACAGGAGGAAAAATCTATCTAGTTTTATTGACCATAGCCTAGAGCACGGCTATAGGTTTATTGAACATTCTCAGCTTGTTTCCCATTCCATTCTCTCTGCTGTTAGGTCTATTGATGTTCCTGCTGAAATTGTAATAGAGCGCAACATACCTGCAACAGCATTCAAAATTAGGGGTGTATTTTTCTTAGCAAACAGAACTTTACAGTTCTTGAGTGTTTTTTTTAAAAAAAATATTTATTTATTTTGAGTATTGCCAAGATATTCACAATATGGTGCAAACTAGACATTCTTTGTGCAAAGCATTTCAACATGCCTTTGGAAGGAAAAGGCAGCACAGTTCTTAAGTGTTGCTGACTCTCCAGTGATATATTCTGTTTTCTTAGATTCTATTTTTTGTACTCTGCTCAAATTGCTTTTATTTTGTAGAAAATAGCAATAGTACTTAGACTTAGTACCGCTTCACAGGGCTTTTACAGCCCTCTCTAAGCAGTTTACAGAGTCACCATATTGCCACCAACAATCTGGATACTCATTTTACTGACCTTGAAAGGATGGAAGGCTGAGTCAACCTTGAGCCTGGTGAGATTCGATTTGCCATACTGCTGGCAGCCAGTGATCAGCAGAAGTTGCCTGCAGTACTGCATTCTAACCACTGCATCACAGCGGTTCATACATACATCTATAGAAAATACATCCATTGAAAGAATTTCATGCCAGGAAAAAGGTAATTTTAATCCTGATGAATAAAAAAGACTTACTACTATGATTTGAGGAAAGTTTTATTTTGTTCTTTCCCTATATCCCAAGTATAAGGTACTATAGGAAATAAGCATTTTCCCAGTTACCAATTCTTAAAAAAAAAAAAAACTTTCTCAAAGTGTTACATGGCATTGAGTTTGGAAGTGTAAAATGTTGTGCATCCTAAGGTTCCAACAAGAATTGTCCAAGAAATAAGTTATCCCATGTTCCAGAATTTTGAGATTGCTTCTTTGTATCTGTATTCATCTGATTCAAATTGATTAACAACACAAGCAAAATTGCTGTTTTAAATTTGAATGGAAGTGGGAAAGAATAGGACAGCAGGAAAAATCTATCTAGTTTTATTGACCATAGCCTAGAGCACGGCTATAGGTTTATTGAACATTCTCAGCTTGTTTCCCATTCCATTCTCTCTGCTGTTAGGTCTATTGATGTTCCTGCTGAAATTGTAATAGAGCGCAACATACCTGCAACAGCATTCAAAATTAGGGGTGTATTTTTCTTAGCAAACAGAACTTTACAGTTCTTGAGTGTTTTTTTTAAAAAAATATTTATTTATTTTGAGTATTGCCAAGATATTCACAATATGGTGCACACTAGACATTCTTTGTGCAAAGCATTTCAACATGCCTTTGGAAGGAAAAGGCAGCACAGTTCTTAAGTGTTGCTGACTCTCCAGTGATATATTCTGTTTTCTTAGATTCCATTTAAATTAAAACTTGCAATTGTCCATACAGATTTTGTTCCTCTGAGAACAACCTCTGTTGAAATGGAGCTTGTATCTCTCCTTCAAGGCCAACATCCTTACTCTCTACAGGTTCCACAGGTTAGTACACTCATTTAACATCTATCTTAAACTATTGATGGAGGTCATCTGCTGACATGTGTTCCAGTATCGTTATTATATACATCTTGACCCAGGACAAACAGGAGATATGCTGAAGTATTATCCTGGTGCCAAGGGGTTGTTAGGCTCTAGATGAAGAAGAACAGGTCTAGGTTTAATCTCAACAAGAAAGAGTGTCTATGACTACAGAAGCTTTCTGGTATCAGAATTATACTATTAGTTCTAGACTGGATTGTGCTACTTCAGCAGAATTGTTTCTAATCAATGTTCCTCCTAATCTTTCAGAACTTCTCATAAAGCAGTTGACAGCTGTGATTAAGAGGGTCTTTGCAAAATTACATTTTATGCATCAGTTACAAGCTTACCTGGATAGTGAGGCCCTATCTAGTCACCCATGACTTAGTCACCTCTCATTTAATCTACTGTAATGTATTCTATATGTTTGCCCTTGGAGACCACCTGGAAACTTAATAGGTCTGAAGCGTGTGGTGAAGAATGCCTTTAATTATCCCCATGCCTTTGTTTCAAGAGCAGCAGTAGTTAGCAATTCAAGATGATGGTTGTCCCCAATAAAGCCTTACATAATTTGGGGCCTGATTGTCACTAGGACTGCTTAGCTTCCCATTAGTTTCTGCCCATCCAATGAAATCAAGAAGGAATCCCAAAGTGCACTACTCAACAACATCATTCCCACCGAGTCCTAAAATAAGTTCCTTGTTTGTTAATATTCAAGAAAGCCATAAAAACCTGGCTATTGCAAAGAATTTGAGGTGGGAAATTATTGTGAAATGAAAATCCATGCTATTTGTTGCTCTTAATGTATTATTTTTTGCAATCATAATTTATTGTTTCATATTATTTCTTTTGTTATTTTATATAATGTTTTAATCCTCTCACTGGGGATGATTTTGGAAACTGTGCTGCGTATCCATGGATTAAAGCAGCCTATAAGCCTAAATAAGAAATAAAACAAGGGAAAAAAACTATGAAATCCTGGGGAAAGGCAGTGATGGGGGAACACCTTTAAACCTAACCACATTTTATCAACTGCTATTTAAATACTTTGTCAAGAATCCTAGAAAAATAATCTTTTTAAAGCCGCTTATGAGTATTAATTTTATTTGTATTGATTTAAGCAACCTCTAATGTGTCTTTAGCACATTCAAGTGTAGCTGTAAGATGTCCATTAGTATGCATACAGAGGATGGCATACTGATGGAAGAAGGAAACAAAACTTTTATCCTCCCTAAGGAGAGATCAAACACAGTCTCAAAAATTGACTAAAACGAACACAAGCTTAACTGATTGAGCTTGAATTTCTTCCTGCCTTTCTTCTCTTGCATCAATTCTAAAGTATCTAGGCTTGGTGAATGAGAAAGGCAAAAGAAGGCATGTCACTCAGAAGGAAAAAGGAATGAAGCAAGACACAAGGATTATTTCAGCAGTCAACCTGGACATTTTCTATCTACAGATTATTTGGATGGAAAAACTAAACTGAAATAATGCTTCAGTAATTCTCACGCCCCAAAGAACTGTTATTTGACAAGCATTTGAATAGGATTTATTTGTGAATGACAGTAATGTTTGATGGATTGAGAGTAGGAGCAGAGGACACAAAACCACTTAATTTTGTCTATATGGGGGTGATGAAGCACAGGAAGTTAAACACTGGCATTCTAAGAGCCTTCGCTGACATGATAAATAATGTTTTGACTAAGTCAAGACTCCTTTTATATTGTTATTATCCTCTTTTTCAAATCCTAAAAGGTCAACTGTCAGAAGGAGTCCAAGTTTTTTTTTCTCCATTTAAGTTTTTATTTACAAACATATGTAGAAAGGGAGAGGAGAAGAAGAAAGAAGGGAGAAGGAGGAGAAGAAATTGTAATTTCCAGTCTTTCTCGGGACTAGAAATTGGAATGATTGATTGATTGATTGATTGATTGATTTATATCAACTCATGCTAGGCACACATGGTGCCCGGGGGTGGGTTCTATTTACCTTTACTAATGGTTCGCATCGTGCCTCCACGTGTGCTCTTCTGCGCATGTGCAGAAGAGTTTTGATAAGGTTGGGTCAGTGGGCGGAGCCTCCCGCCACTTTTACTACCGGTTCTATAGCACTGGTCCAAACCAGGGGCAACCCACCACTGAATGTGCCTACAATCCTCATTCATTCTGTTCAGTGCTTATGTACCTATCCTTATGGCATGATTTTAGACTGCTGGGATTGAGCGATGGAAGCTCACATACTCTCACAGAACCAGAGTGCAAGACCATTTCTGGTTGGCAGTTCCAGCACCATTAATCCTCTGCGCCACTGCTTTCCCTTTAATGAATTGTCTTTTTATGTGTCAAGGGAGAAATCAGTGTTTATATAGAACAAGCAGAAGTCGAACTGGTTGGTGGAGACATGTAGATATCTCTTATAATATCCAACCTTATTCTTTAAATGCTGTCTGCAGTTTAAAATGCTGGGAAAAGGTAAGTTTTCCACTTCTAAATAATGAATCTGATGGTATTAAGAGTTATAATAGGGTATCCCTGAACTTCTTGAGTCCCACAATTAACTTTCAAGATCTAGTAGTGAAAATAAAACTCTAAATTAGAGGTTTTACATTGAAAGGACAAGATGTACCAGTTTATATAAAGAAATGGCAAAGGTTTTAATGAGGCAAAGGAAGAATTGATCTTTGAAAGCAAAGCAAACGTTTAAAAGTTGTTAAAGAAAAGAGCTTATGTTCATCATCTCAATAGAAGAATTGGAGGTCTTCCTGGAACTCACAAAATACTTCTTTTGAATTCTTTATTATATTGTTGCTATCAACAGTAAACTTTGGGAACTTTAAATCTTTGTGAGTTCAGAGTTCACAAGACACAATCCAAAGTTAAGGCAGTGTCAATCAAAAACAAAGCAGGAATCACAACTACCAGGAAACATGCAGTTAGAAAATGAACACACTGTTCCTAGCATTATCTCCAGCTATCTGCTGTGCTAAATAGCCATCCTCTGGTGCAACCCACCACTGAATGTGCCTACAATCCTCATTCATTCTGTTCAGTGCTTATGTACCTATCCTTATGGCATGATTTTAGACTGCTGGGATTGAGCGATGGAAGCTCACATACTCTCACAGAACCAGAGTGCAAGACCATTTCTGGTTGGCAGTTCCAGCACCATTAATCCTCTGTGCCACTGCTTTCCCTTTAATGAATTGTCTTTTTATGTGTCAAGGGAGAAATCAGTGTTTATATAGAACAAGCAGAAGTCGAACTGGTTGGTGGAGACATGTAGATATCTCTTATAATATCCAACCTTATTCTTTAAATGCTGTCTGCAGTTTAAAATGCTGGGAAAAGGTAAGTTTTCCACTTCTAAATAATGAATCTGATGGTATTAAGAGTTATAATAGGGTATCCCTGAACTTCTTGAGTCCCACAATTAACTTTCAAGATCTAGTAGTGAAAATAAAACTCTAAATTAGAGGTTTTACATTGAAAGGACAAGATGTACCAGTTTATATAAAGAAATGGCAAAGGTTTTAATGAGGCAAAGGAAGAATTGATCTTTGAAAGCAAAGCAAACGTTTAAAAGTTGTTAAAGAAAAGAGCTTATGTTCATCATCTCAATAGAAGAATTGGAGGTCTTCCTGGAACTCACAAAATACTTCTTTTGAATTCTTTTATTATATTGTTGCTATCAACAGTAAACTTTGGGAACTTTAAATCTTTGTGAGTTCAGAGTTCACAAGACACAATCCAAAGTTAAGGCAGTGTCAATCAAAAACAAAGCAGGAATCACAACTACCAGGAAACATGCAGTTAGAAAATGAACACACTGTTCCTAGCATTATCTCCAGCTATCTGCTGTGCTAAATAGCCATCCTCTGGTGCAACCCACCACTGAATGTGCCTACAATCCTCATTCATTCTGTTCAGTGCTTATGTACCTATCCTTATGGCATGATTTTAGACTGCTGGGATTGAGCGATGGAAGCTCACATACTCTCACAGAACCAGAGTGCAAGACCATTTCTGGTTGGCAGTTCCAGCACCATTAATCCTCTGTGCCACTGCTTTCCCTTTAATGAATTGTCTTTTTATGTGTCAAGGGAGAAATCAGTGTTTATATAGAACAAGCAGAAGTGGAACTGGTTGGTGGAGACATGTAGATATCTCTTATAATATCCAACCTTATTCTTTAAATGCTGTCTGCAGTTTAAAATGCTGGAAAAAGGTAAGTTTTCCACTTCTAAATAATGAATCTGATGGTATTAAGAGTTATAATAGGGTATCCCTGAACTTCTTGAGTCCCACAATTAACTTTCAAGATCTAGTAGTGAAAATAAAACTCTAAATTAGAGGTTTTACATTGAAAGGACAAGATGTACCAGTTTATATAGAACAAGCAGAAGTGGAACTGGTTGGTGGAGACATGTAGATATCTCTTATAATATCCAACCTTATTCTTTAAATGCTGTCTGCAGTTTAAAATGCTGGAAAAAGGTAAGTTTTCCACTTCTAAATAATGAATCTGATGGTATTAAGAGTTATAATAGGGTATCCCTGAACTTCTTGAGTCCCACAATTAACTTTCAAGATCTAGTAGTGAAAATAAAACTCTAAATTAGAGGTTTTACATTGAAAGGACAAGATGTACCAGTTTATATAGAACAAGCAGAAGTGGAACTGGTTGGTGGAGACATGTAGATATCTCTTATAATATCCAACCTTATTCTTTAAATGCTGTCTGCAGTTTAAAATGCTGGAAAAAGGTAAGTTTTCCACTTCTAAATAATGAATCTGATGGTATTAAGAGTTATAATAGGGTATCCCTGAACTTCTTGAGTCCCACAATTAACTTTCAAGATCTAGTAGTGAAAATAAAACTCTAAATTAGAGGTTTTACATTGAAAGGACAAGATGTACCAGTTTATATAAAGAAATGGCAAAGGTTTTAATGAGGCAAAGGAAGAATTGATCTTTGAAAGCAAAGCAAATGTTTAAAAGTTGTTAAAGAAAAGAGCTTATGTTCATCATCTCAATAGAAGAATTGGAGGTCTTCCTGGAACTCACAAAATACTTCTTTTGAATTCTTTTATTATATTGTTGCTATCAACAGTAAACTTTGGGAACTTTAAATCTTTGTGAGTTCAGAGTTCACAAGACACAATCCAAAGTTAAGGCAGTGTCAATCAAAAACAAAGCAGGAATCACAACTACCAGGAAACATGCAGTTAGAAAATGAACACACTGTTCCTAGCATTATCTCCAGCTATCTGCTGTGCTAAATAGCCATCCTCTGGTGCAACCCACCAAGAGGGACGAGGCTGCCACCTCATGAGTAGTCAGGCTGATCTTAACTGCTCCTGTGTCTCTTCTGCCCTACCTGTTCTGGGATCCTAACTGGCTGGAGTTGCAGTTTTCCTCACCTGAAACCTCAGGGCTCTCCTGATGCAGCTGTGCTTCAGTCAAACCACTCTCAGCTGGCTACTCGGAGCCATTGACCAACTCCTTTCCTGATGTGCCAGGGACTGGTTCATCCTCTTCCGAACTGACATCTGGAGAGGTGTCTGGGGAAGCATCTGGGGGAGTCATCACAATTTATTCTAGTATTTTACCATACTGAGGTATTTATTTATTAGAAGTATAGACTGTCTTTTTCTCAACCTTCAATTTTGTAGGTGCAACAACTCCATCTGGTAGGTTTGGTTTAGATGTAGAAATTAGTCCAGAGACCTCCAGTTGGTTTTAAATATTGGCCATATACTGTAGATAATGTTTACTGCATCTTCAGGTCTCTGGAAATGCCAGCTGAATAACTGAGAATCCAGTCAGAGATATAGGAAGTCTCACCAGATTATAAATATCAGCAGGATCTTCAGTTATTACCGTATATACTCGAGTATAAGCCGACCCGAATATAAGCCGAGGCACCTAATTTTACCACAAAAAACTGGGAAAAACTATTGACTCGAGTATAAGCCGAGGGTGGGAAATGAGGCAGCTACTGGTCAATGTAAAAAATAAAGATAGAGCCAAGTAAAATAACATGAATATTTATTTGAACGAAAAACAATAAAAGTGCAAAAGGGGGAAGGAGGATTCCCAGCTCTAAACAAAGGGAAATCCCGGAATGCCAGCGCGAAAGGTGGTGCTCGCGTTCCTCCTCCCTTGCTCAAAAGCCCCAACATGATATTGGAATTGGATGCCATTATATACCTGCTGAGGGGATAATTTGAATAACTTGAAAGATATAAAAGCTCTAAACATATTTGTTTAAAAATCTAAAATCTATACTTAAAATAAATGAATATAAAGTAATAAAGTTCTTTAAAAGTTGTAATTCACTTTGCTGCTGAAAAGAAAGGAAGCTTAACACCTTAAATGGTATTTATTAACTGAAATATCATCAAATCAAATATATAATGAGGTATATTATAATGACCTTTGTTTTCAGAAAGAAGCATGATGGAAGTTTTTCAATAAAGGGGAAATATAGAAAAACTTAGTGTCATGCTCATATATCATCTTTACAGATGTTGTTAACACTATACTATGGCAGCATATGATGGTACAATGTTTCAATCAATTTCAGGATGAAAACTCATCAATGAGGAGGAGGAGTATAATTTATTAACCTTGTATGATATCAGTTTCTCAAGGACTCTAGAAGGACCCGAGGAAGAAATCTCTGCCCCTCCCACTTTCCCTTTCCAACCCAGCCTTCCAAGGGGACCCGAGAGGAAGAAATCTCTGCCCCTCCCACTTTCCTTTCCAACCCAGCCTTCCAAGGGGACCTTTGAGGAGAAATCTCTGCCCCTCCCACTTTCCCTTTCCAAGGCAGCCTTCCAAGAGGACCTCTCGAAAAGAGCGAAAGCTTTCTCCTGGTCGTTTACCACCACCATACCCTCCACGCCGCCATCCTAGGCTGGGTTAGAAACAAGGAGGGGGAAGTTCAAGGACCACATCGATGGCACGAGCTCAGATTGCCGGCTGGGGATGATGGGCGCTGCAGTGCGATCTCGGGAGAGACTAGGGGGGAAGAAAGAATGACTGTTTCCCCACACCCTAGGATTGGGGAAAACATTGGCCCCCTTAGTTGCGGGAGAAGGGTTGCGCTTCAAAGCGGTCGCCCATCCACCAATCCATCCTTCCTTCCTTCCTTCCTTCCATCCTTTTTTTTTTTCCCAGCGAGCGGTGCGTGTGTGTGACATGCAAGCAAGACGTCTCACGGGGCATGTGAACTGGGTATGTCTAGTTTAGGGGTGACATGATAGGAACATTCCAATATCTCAGGGCTGCCACAAAGAAGGGGGAATCAATCTATTCTCCAAAGCCCCTGAGGGCAGGACAAGAAGCATGGGTGGAAACTAATCAAGGAGAGAAGCAACCTAGAACTAAGGAGAAATTTCCTGACAGTTAGAACAATTAACCAGTGGAACAACTTGCCTCCAGAAGTTGTGAATGCTCTAACACTGGAAGTTTTAAGAAGATATTGGATAAGCATTTGAAGTGGTATAAGGTTTCCTGCGTAAGCAGGGTTAGACTAGAAGACCTCCAAGGTCCCTTCCAACTCTATTATTCTGTTTTTTTGTTCTGTTTTCTTTCTAATCTATCTATCTATCTATCTATCTATCTATCTATCTATCTATCTATCTATCTATCTATCTATCTATCTATCTATCTATCTAATTAGCTAGCTAGCTATCATTATCTCGCTACAAAAGACAAAACCTAAACACGAAGTTGTAGCTGAATAGCCCTACATAATTTAGCTTTTTCCAAGCTGGTGATTTCCAAAGGCTTTGAAATGCGACTTTCCTCATCCTCTGCCAGGATAAGCTGATGTGCTCAGAAGGCTGGGAATGGTGGCATTTCACATTTCTTGTGGGCAGAAGGTGGACCCCTATGTTTCCTTGAAAACACCTCCCAATATTTATTAGAGTGACTTCTCTCCCAGAAGAAAGGTGCAGCGCTGTTTAACAATCCCGTCAGCTAAATCCTATCGAGTCAAAGGCCAGTCAATGGGGCTAGGATGAATTCTGGGTCACCAGGGACCCTTTTTGTGCCCGTTCCCCAACCAGGGCGGGCCAAGCAGCCGCTCTTTAGCGGCTCTGGAATGGATGTTGAGGTAACCCAAGAGGCAGCCTCTTTTCAACTCCCCGCCTTTTTAAACGCGTCCTGCCGGGCGGCGACAGGGACGCGGACACCAAAAGCGGCGCCTGCTCTTCTCCGCTTTTATTTTATTTTAGTATTCAATCGGCAGCAGAGGCTCGAGCCTTCTGGGGCGCCGGGAAAAGGAGCCGAGGAGCTGCAGCAACGTTGCAAGAGAGCAGAAAAGAGGGGTGGGGAGAGAAGCAAAAGAAGAAGAAGCAGCAAGCTTTCCAGCCGACTTCGTGTGGCGCGAGAATCCGATCCACCGCCTCCTTCCCCGGCCGACAGGGCTGAACTGCCGCTGCACCACCACTTCCCAAAACAGATTTCCAGACTTGGAAGCAGCCCGCCACGAAAGGAGGAGGAGGAGGAGGAAGCGGCGGCGCCGGCTGCTCCTGCTGCTGTTTCGCGCTCTCCGCCCCCTTCCAGCGCCTTGACGCAGAGCGAGAGAGAGCAGAGAAAGGAACCGCGCCGTCCGACCGGCTGTGTGTGTGTTTGTGGTGGGGGTCTCGTCCCCGGCACCCACCCACTCGCTCCCCTTTCCTCTTCGGCGGGTGGGCTGATCTTAGAAGCCGCGCTGTCCGCGGGGCCGCCGCCTCCTCCTCTTCCTCCCCGCCCGCTCCTCTTGCACGCCCCTCAACCCCCCCATCCCCCACCCTCTCCGCGTGAAGGTCACCTCCTCCCTCTTCCAGGCGGCGGCGGCGGCGGCTCCGAGCGGAGCGCCACAGCCGGCAGCTCCGCTTCCCTCCCACCTTCCTCCTTGCTAAAGGGCCAAAGTCGGCTCCCCGCCCGCGCGGACCGAGCCAAGCCGGTCGCAGTCCAGCCGAACGGTGAAAGCGACATGCCGGCGCCACTCCGCTTTCACCGCTCGCTGACTGCGACCGCTTGGCTCGGGTCCGCAGTAACTCCGCCAGGCTGTGCCGCGAAGAAACCATTTAAAAGCCCGCCACTGCTCTTCTCCTCCGTGCTTCAGAAGTTGGGCTTTTAAATGGTTTCTTGGCACAGCCTGGCGGAGTTACTGCGGACCCGAGCCAAGCCGGTCGCAGTCCAGCCGAACGGTGAAAGCGACATGCCGAGCGCCGCCCGCTTTCACCGTTCGGCTGGACTGCGACCGCTTGGCTCGGGTCCGCAGTAACTCCGCCAGGCTGTGCCACGAAGAAACCATTTAAAAGCCCAACTTCTGAAGCACGGAGGAGAAGAAAGAAAGCCTGGCGGGCTTTTAAATGGTTTCTTCGGCACAGCCTGGCGGGAGTTACTGCGGACCCGAGCCAAGCCGGTCGCAGTCCAGCCGAACGGTGAAAGCGACATGCCGAGCGCCGCCCGCTTTCACCGTTCGGCTGGACTGCGACCGCTTGGCTCGGTCCGCAGTAACTCCCGCCAGGCTGTGCCAAGAAACCATTTAAAAGCCCAACTTGAAGCACGGAGGAGAAGAAAGCCTGGCGGGCTTTTAAATGGTTTCTTCGCGGCACAGCCTGGCGGAGTTACTGCGGACCCGAGCCAAGCCGGTCGCAGTCCAGCCGAACGGTGAAAGCGGAGTGGCGCCGGCATGTCGCTTTCACCGCTCGGCTGGACTGCGACCGCTTGGCTCGGTCCGCAGTAACTCCCGCCAGGCTGTGCCGCCAAGAAACCATTTAAAAGCCCAACTTCTGAAGCACGGAGGAGAAGAAAGCCTGGCGGGCTTTTAAATGGTTTCTTCGCACAGCCTGGCGGAGTTACTGCGGACCCGAGCCAAGCCGGTCGCAGTCCAGCCGAACGGTGAAAGCGACATGCCGAGCGCCGCCCGCTTTCACCGCTCGCTGACTGCGACCGCTTGGCTCGGTCCGCAGTAACTCCCGCCAGGCTGTGCCGAAGAAACCATTTAAAAGCCCAACTTCTGAAGCACGGAGGAGAAGAAAGCCTGGCGGGCTTTTAAATGGTTTCTTCGCGGCACAGCCTGGCGGAGTTACTGCGGACCCGAGCCAAGCCGGTCGCAGTCCAGCCGAACGGTGAAAGCGGAGTGGCGCCGGCATGTCGCTTTCACCGTTCGGCTGGACTGCGACCGCTTGGCTCGGGTCCGCAGTAACTCCCGCCAGGCTGTGCCGTGAAGAAACCATTTAAAAGCCCAACTTCTGAAGCACGGAGGGAGAAGAAAGAAAGCCCTGGCGGGGCTTTTAAATGGTTTCTTCGCGGCACAGCCTGGCGGGAGTTACTGCGGACCCGAGCCAAGCCAGTCGCAGTCCAGCCGAGCGGTGAAAGCGGAGCGCGCCGCATGTCGCTTTCACCGTTCGGCTGGACTGCGACCGCTTGGCTCGGTCCGCAGTAACTCCCGCCAGGCTGTGCGCGAAGAAACCATTTAAAAGCCCGCCAGGGCTTTTCTTCTCCTCCGTGCTTCAGAAGTTGGGCTTTTAAATGGTTTCTTGGCACAGCCTGGCGGGAGTTACTGCGGACCCGAGCCAAGCCGGTCGCAGTCCAGCCGAACGGTGAAAGCGGAGCGCGCCGCATGTCGCCACCGCTCGCTGACTGCGACCGCTTGGCTCGGTCCGCAGTAACTCCCGCCAGGCTGTGCCGCCAAGAAACCATTTAAAAGCCCAACTTGAAGCACGGAGGAGAAGAAAGCCTGGCGGGCTTTTAAATGGTTTCTTCGCGCACAGCCTGGCGGGAGTTACTGCGACCCGAGCAAGCCGGTCCCAGTCCAGCCGAACGGTGAAAGCGGAGCGCGCCGCATGTCGCTTTCACCGTTCGGCTGGACTGCGACCGGCTTGGCTCGGTCCGCAGTAACTCCCGCCAGGCTGTGCCGCCAAGAAACCATTTAAAAGCCCGCCAGGGCTTTCTTTCTTCTCCCTCCGTGCTTCAGAAGTTGGGCTTTTAAATGGTTTCTTCGCGGCACAGCCTGGCGGGAGTTACTGCGACCCGAGCAAGCCGGTCCCAGTCCAGCCGAACGGTGAAAGCGACATGCCGGCGCCACTCCGCTTTCACCGTTCGGCTGGACTGCGACCGCTTGGCTCGGTCCGCAGTAACTCCCGCCAGGCTGTGCCACGGAGAAACCATTTAAAAGCCCAACTTCTGAAGCACGGAGGGAGAAGAAAGAAAGCCCTGGCGGGGCTTTTAAATGGTTTCTTCGCGGCACAGCCTGGCGGGAGTTACTGCGGACCCGAGCAAGCCGGTCCCAGTCCAGCCGGACGGGGGAAGGGGGGCGGCGGGCGGCATGTCGCTTTTACCGTTCGGCTGGGGTGCGGCCGGCTTGGGTCAGGTCCGCAGTAACTCCCGCCAGGCTGTGCCAAGAAACCATTTAAAAGCCCAACTTCTGAAGCACGGAGGAGAAGAAAGCCCTGGCGGGCTTTTAATGGGTTCCCTGGCGGCACAGCCGGGCGGGAGTTACTGCGGACCCGAGCAAGCCGGCCCCAGCCCAGCCGAACGGTGAAAGCGGAGCGGCGCTCGGCATGTCGCTTTCACCGTTCGGCTGGACTGCGACCGGCTTGGCTCAGGTCCGCGCGGCGAACTGCTCAGCCTTGGGCAAATCCCGCCGGACGATCTCGCCGCCTCTTTGGCGTCTCCTGTGCGGGGTTCCCGGCACATCAAGATGACTCGAGTATAAGCCGAGGGGGCGCTTTTCAGCACAAAAAACGTGCTGAAAAACTCGGCTTATACTCGAGTATATACGGTAGATTAAAATAATTATTAAAAGGATGGTAGGCCTCAGGTTGAGATTGTATTTCTATGAAATATAAACTTCCTTCCTTCCTTCCTTCCTTCCTTCCTTCCTTCCTTCCTTCCTTCCTTCCTTCCCCCTTTTCTGCTCCCCCCTTTCTCTCCTCTCCTCTCCTCTCCTCTTCTCTCTCTATCTTTCTTTATTAATCTCCCTTTACTTTTACATTTGTTTTAAAGTAGGGAAAATTGAAGAGAAAGAGAGGGAAAGAAATTCAAGTTTGATTTTTTTTTTCTTTCCAATAATATCCTTCAATTATTAGAAGTATTTTTTTCTGTGCCTACAATTTATTTAAAGATGTATACATTAAGAAAGACATGAGTTTATTTCACATAAATCATTCTAAAGCCTAATAAAAGCCTGTAGTCAAATATTTATTTTCTGTAAACACAGAAGTGGGAAGAGGTCAAAGCTAGTAAGATTCTTTTGTCAGAAAATGCATTGTCTGCAACCAACCATGATGATTATAACATAGGGTTAATGACATCATCACACAAATTTAGCCTTTCAATAACTGCATCCTAATGCAATTATATAAACCATGAGATAGCATTACATTGTGATGAATATTTCCTTACTTGCCTCTGTGGCAAAATTAATGGTCCAAATCTAAATCTGAAAATTTTGCCCACAATTTCCCAATTCTGTCTGTTCATTTATTCAAGCATTTATTGCATTCTTACAAATATAATTCATACATTAAGTCATTTAGTAGTCCCTTTTCTTATTCTTCAACTTCATATAAATGTCATGACAAATTTTCTCAGGTTTTTGCCATTTGGGTTTTTATTTATCTTCTTCATTTATCCTTCTGTGTTGCCATGGAGAATTCAGTACAAGTGCCCCAGTGTCTGGTTGTATGTCAGTGACATCTGTAGCAAACCACAATGATGTCAAAATAATCACTCACATCCCATTGTTCAATGCAAGCATATAAGTCCCATCATTTAAGAACAATTCTGCTTGAACAATTTTATCCCGGTGCAAAGGTGTTTTTGTTAGACTGTTTGCAGATATTTTGACAAGATTATTGAAATTCCTTGTACTGATTGTACATTCCTACTTTGGTGTAGAATTAATTGACCCAAAACCAGGCAATCAGAAAAAAATATATCAATAAAGGAGAATATTTGTAGCTTGGGGTTGAAATGATGAGCCCTTGGTAGTCTCTGAGCTTGGTTGTTTTTTGTAGACGTGCAGTGCACTGATGATGTTACCTAGTTTGGATGATGAAACAACTGGAAGGAAACAACCAAGCTGACAGTAAAGTTGGCTGTGAATACCAAAATTTCCTTCTATGAGCATAATGTTGCTCTTTGGTGGCATGGAAACATTATGGTAGCCATATATTATTTTCCAGTGCCATATGAATCATGTTATTTGGAACCATAAAGCAGCTGAAAGAAATTAACCTTGGAACCGCATCTTTCATAATGTAAATGGTAAAACACAGTAATGTACCTATTGTAAGTTTTATTTCTCCACATCTACTTCTTTGATATATCACAATGGGAGACTGAAATAGAGTGGTCGAGATAAAACTTTCTCTGCATTCCTACTAATCACACATTAAATTTAACAAAATGTGAAGGAGTAGGGGAGAGAATCTCCACACAATGAAGTGGAGATCTTAACTACGAAGCAAACTCTCATGAGCTTTTACATCAATTTCTTTTTAATGCTTGCTTCTAGAGGGAAAAGATCTTATATTTCTTTTGCTTCATAAAGAAGGTGTGAGGTTCATCGTTTTAAAATGTTGTTGTGAGACACTGTAAACATGTTTTTAATCAGCGGGAAGGCAGATTTTATCAAGTTAATTAAATAAATATTATTTGTTTTAGAGTTGCTCAGAGAAGACGTGATACCAAAAGGTGAGGAAAACGTAAGGTATTTACAGGTAAGATGAGCAAACAATCAACACACATAATAAGGGAAAGAGACACTACTGCTGCTAGGAACAATTTCCTCGGAAACATGCAGAGGTGTTCAGAGCAGTCTAAATCTAGTCTGTGTTTTCATTTATTATTCAATTTCCTCAAAAATTTTACAATTATTAGTCTGAAATTCATGTTATAAAATCTATAATTCAGGGGTGGGTTCTAAATCTTGTTACTACCGGTTCTGTGGGCGTGGCTTATTTTGTGGGTGTGGCTTGATGGTCATGTGACTGGGTGAGAGTGGCTTGGCCGTCATGTGACTGGGTGGGTGTGGCCAATAACAATAAATAATAAAAATAATAAACAAAGTATACAAAACAATAAGAGGTGCCAAAAACCAACTTTCACACTTTACACACACACAACACAACACAACTGACTCACACACAATGTAAAAGCAGCTGCACTTCACCCAAAAGGGCCCCTGCAACAAGCAGGAACCTCACAAAGCCACAAAAAGCTCAAAAACCAACTTTCACACTTTACACACACACACAACACAACACAACAGACTCACTCACACACACACACACAAAATGCCACATACAGCTTTGTGAGATTCTGTGTGTTTGTGTAGTTAGAGTGAAACACTACAGAAACACACCAAATCTCAGAAAGCTACACAAATATTTTATTATTTTATTTATATTTTTTAGATCAGGGGTCTCCAACCTTGGTCCCTTTAAGACTTGTGGACTTCAAGTCCCAGAGTTCCTCAGCCAGCAAAGCAGTTGCTGACTGATCAGATGGATTCTAGGCAGCTTTGTGGACTTCAATTCAGAGTTCCTCAGCAGGCAGAGTTCCTCAGCCAGCAAAGGCACATGGATTGCAGGAAGGCATAGTCAGTTGCAGCTGATGCAACTGATTGAAGAAGTGAAGGAAAGCGAGCCCGAAAGGAGCTTACTTAATTAGTAAGTGAGGAGGGGGGATTGGGTGGGCCAGAGGAAAAAAAGTTTTTAAAAGGATCCTCTGAGGATCCCTGCTCAGCCACGCGATCATCAGAGGGTTTTTTTTTCTTTTAAAAGCCTTTTTTTTTTTGGCTGAAGAAAAGAGGCTTTTAAAAGTATAAAAAACACAAACCTCTGATGATCAGAGAACCAGTTTGGGGGTGTGGCCAGCCAGCCATTACTACTGGTTTTCCAAACGCCAGCAGAGTTTTACTACTGGCTCTACAGAACCGGAGCGAACCGGGGGTAACCCACCACTGCTATACTTGCTACCATTTGTAGTGTCCCTAATTTACTTTTAAAAAGGAACTGATTTCATATACCCTTTAGGAGTCACAGTGCTTCTTTCTCCAACATATACCTTTTTAAACTGAAATGTTTGAGATGAGAGTGATAGACAGAAGCAGACTTCATTCATTGTAACAGAAACAGAATCCTTTTTCTATGAAATCACATCCATAGAAATCCATTGTGGATTTCTTTTCCGTCCCCAATCATCATGAAATTACCTTTGCAATGGAAATGAACTGAACCATTTCAGTAAAAATGACTCCTCTGAAATATTGAGTACAGATATCATATGATAAAATTCTGAAGAACAGAGTAAATGGCACTGTTTAGATCAAACAAAAATTGTGTGTGTTCAGACAGTACTTCCAGCCCTATGATTTTATAATTGCATCCACTTATTCAGCTGTTCAGCAGTGGGTATTCATATTTTTAATAGTACATTCATGAGATTTGGGCTTAATATATAGAGACATCAAAGATGTCACTATGGAAGTTAAATAGATCTCAGGGTGGTCATACAAGATGAAGTCAGTATGAAGTTTTTGTACAAACAAGAAAAAAATGCCGTTTCAGGTGAGGATAAAATTTGGTGAAAGTTTGATTGCTGTAATCGAATTTGGGAAAAAAATGTGATGAAGTTTGATTAACTAATATAACAATGCACTTTTATAGGAGTTATGCAGGTTTTGCAGTTCATCGTTTGGAGATAAAGTACAACCTCTGGGTCACAACCATAACTTTGGTCACAAACCGATTTGGTCATGACCCAAACCTAATTTTGGAAATTTGGCACTTACAAAAAAAAAAAAAAAAAAAAAACAGTGCAGAAGGGGAAATTGGCCACCAAAAAATAATAATAATAATTTTTTGGTCAGAACCTGATTTGGTCATGGTCAGAAGCGTTCGTGACCAGAGGTTCTACTGTACTCTGTCCTAACAATTGAAGCAATGTCCTGAGTGTATGCATAATAATAATAATATAATTTTATCATGGATAGTTTTCATAGCATTGCATTTCTCATAAAATGGGTGAATTAACAGGGATTCCTAATCAGAAGAGTTCAGCAGGAAGTACTGAAAGAGTGACCACAGAAGGATGTGACCTGAATTGTAAAGGATAAAAGATTTTCTCCTGATTAGCTGATGATTGCCGGGGTGTTTCCTAAGAGTTACTGATTGTCAGTGTGGGCGATTAAATGATTTTGTCCTTATAAGTAAGCATAAGGGGTGATCATGTACAAGTTTTCTAAAATAAGAATTTGTACTTGGCTACTATGATAGCTTGTATAAAGAAACTAGAAGAAATAAGAGCTGTTCTACTAGAGATACCCTATGAAGCAAAAGTGAAGATGAATAGAGATTTGCAATGTTTATAGTATTTTTATTTTCCTTCTTGGCATATATTTACTACAAGCACTAGTTCATAGAGGTCCTTGAAAAAGGTTCCAGTGATTATACTTCAGCTGATGGGAACCTATAAGCATTTACTAATTGAAAGAAAGATTGCTTTACAATAGAAAGTAACAATAGAAACAACTCTCCATACAGAAGCAAGCATAGTAGATGAGACAAGCAAGCAGAAGCAAAAGAGAAGCAAAAGTGATAGAAGATATTTGCAAATATTCAGAAATAATATGGTGCCCATTCAGATGAAATGTTATGGGGAAGAAACAGAGATTTTGAGAAGGAAGACAAGACAGAGATCACACAAGTATAACACTTATTAATAGTAGTGTCCCACAAGGAAGTGTTCTAGGACCAACACTCTTCATACTATACATAAAAGACCTTGTGATCACATTATAAATAACTGTGTTCTCTTCACCAATGATGTTAAAATATTTAACTCTACCAACAATGCTGCTACCCTTCAAAAAGACCTTGACTTTGTGTCGGAATGGTCAAAAAATTGGCAACTCCAAATCTCAACCAACAAATGCTCTGTCTTACACATTGGCAAAAAGAATCAGAACACAAAATACAAGCTAAGTGGACATGACCTTGTAGATGACCCTCACTCTGACAAGGACCTTAGAGTACTCATATCAAATGATCAAAGTGCCAAAGCCCACTGAAACAACATCGCCAAAAAGACATTAAGGGTTGTAAACCTAATCTTGCGTAGCTTCTTCTCTGGTAATATTACACTACTAACCAGAGCATAAAAACATTTGCTAGACCAATTCTCGAATACAGCTCATCTGTCTGGAACCCACATGCAATCGGACATTAATACAATTGAGTGCATCCAGAAATATTTGATAAGAAGAGTCCTCCACTCCTCTGCTCACAACAAAATACCTTATGCCACCAGACTTGAAATTCTGGGTTTAGAAAATTTAGTACTATGCCACCTTCGGTATGACCTGAGCATAGCTCATAAAATCATCTGCTACAATGTCCTACCTGTCAATGACTACTTCAGCTTCAACCACAACAATACACAAGCACACAACAGATACAAACTTAAAGTGAACCGCTCCAAACTTGATTGCAGAAAATATGATTTCAGTAACAAAGTTGTTAATGCCTGGAATGCACTACCAGACTCTGTGGTCTCATCCCAAAATCCCAAAAACTTTAACCTAAGATTACTGTTGACCTCATCCCATTCCTAAGAGGTCTGTAAGGGCCTCTGCATAAGAGCACCAGCGTGCCTACTGTCCCTGTCCTAATGTTCCCTTTAATTGTATTCACTTTATGTATTTAATTCATGCTTACACTTATATATATTATCTAATATGTACTCGACAAAATTTAAAAAAAAGACAAGAGTCTTATTTATTTATTTATTTATTTATGCATACTTTTATACTGCCCTATCTCCCTAGGGACTCAGGGCGGTGTACAGCCATATAAAAAACATATAAATATACAAAATAAAACATTCATCTAAAAAACTTATTATATAGGCCAAATATTTAAAATAGACATATAAATAATAAAACCCAATTTAAAACCAAATCTAAAATTTAGACATTTAAAAATTTAAAACTCTAGTCCAGTCCTACGCAGATAAATAGATGTGTCTTAAGCTCGCGGCGGAAGGTCCGAAGGTCAGGAAGTTGACGAAGTCCTGGGGGAAGCTCGTTCCAGAGGGTGGGAGCCCCCTCAGAAAAGGCCCTTCCCCTGGGCGTTGCCAGTCGGCACTGCCTGGCTGACGGCACCCTGAGGAGTCCCTCCCTGTGAGAGCGCACGGGCCGGTGGGAGGCATTCAGTGGCAGCAGACGGTCCCGTAAGTAACCCGGCCCTATGCCATGGAGCGCTTTGAAGATCATTACCAAAACCTTGAAGCGCACCCGTAAAACCACAGGCAGCCAGTGCAGTCTGCGCAGGAGGGGTGTTACATGGGAGCCACGAGGGGCTCCCTCTATCACCCACGCAGCTGCATTCTGAACTACCTGGAGTCTCCGGGTGCTCCTCAAGGGGAGCCCCATGTAGAGAGCATTGCAGTAGTCCAGACGAGATGTCACGAGAGCATGAGTGACCGTGCATAAGGCATCCCGGTCTAGAAAGGGGCACAACTGGCGAACCAGGCGAACTGGTGAAAGGCTCTCCTGGAGACGGCCGTCAAGTGGTCTTCAAAAGACAACCGTCCATCCAGGAGAATGCCCAAGTTGCATACCCTCTCCATTGGGGCCAATGACTCGCCCCCAACAGTCAGCCGAGGCTGCAGCTGACTGTACCAGGATGCCGGCATCCACAGCCACTCCGTCTTGGAGGGATTGAGCTTGAGCCTGTTTCTCCCCATCCAGACCCGTACGGCCTCCAGACACCGGTACAACACCTCGATAGCTTCGTTGGGGTGGTCCGGTGTGGAAAAGTACAGCTGAGTGTCGTCAGCGTACAGCTGGTACCTCACACCGAAACCACTGATGATCTCACCCAGCGGCTTCATATAGATGTTGAACAAGAGGGGCGAGAGAATCGACCCCTGAGGCACCCCACAAGTGAGGCATCTCGGGGCCGACCTCTGCCCCCCCGTCAACACCGTCTGCGACCGATCGGAGAGATAGGAGGAGAACCACCGATAAACGGTGCCTCCCACTCCCAATCCCTCCAACCGGTGCAGCAGGATACCATGGTCGATGGTATCAAAAGCCGCTGAGAGGTCTAATAGGACCAAGGCAGAGGAATAACCCCTATCCCTGGCCCTCCAGAGATCATCCACCAACACGACCAAAGCCGTCTCAGTGCTGTAACTGGGCCGGAAACCGGACTGGAACGGGTCTAGATAGATGGTTTCCTCCAGGTACCGGGGTAGCTGACATGCCACCACACTCTCTACAACCTTCACCGCGAAGCGAAGGTTGGAGACCGGACGATAATTACCTAACACAGCTGGGTCCAGGGAAGGCTTCTTGAGGAGAGGCCTCACCACCGCCTCTTTCAAGGCAGCCGGAAAGACCCCCTCCAACAAAGAAGCATTTGTAAGCCCCTGGAGCCAGCCTCGTGTCACATCCTGTGCGGCCAGCACCAACCAGGAGGGACACGGGTCCAGTAAACACGTGGTGGCATTCAACCTACCCAGCAACCTGTCCATGTTCTCGGGAGCCACAGGGTCAAACTCATCCCAAACAATCTCAACAAGATGGCTCTCAGACATCCCACCCGGATCTACCCAATTTTGGTCCAGACCGTCCCGAAGCTGAACGATTTTGTCGTATAGATAACCACTAAACTCCTCAGCACGTCCCTGCAGCGGGTCATCCCGCTCTCCCTGTTGAAGGAGAGAGCGAGTTACCCGAAACAGGGCGGCTGGGTGGTTATCTGCCGACGCAATGAGGGAGGAGACGTAGCAACTCATTGCCACTAGGTAGGTCTTAGTATAGGACCTAACTAGCATCCGATCAGCCTCCGAACGACTGGACCTCCAGGAACTCTCTAGGCGTCTTCTCCGGCGTTTCATCTCCCTCAGCTCCTCTGAGTACCAGGGAGCTGGTTGAGACCTACGCTGGGTCAGAGGCCTCAAAGGCACGACACGATCCAAGGCCCCCGCCGCGGCTCGTTCCCAAGCCACAACAAGTTCCTCAGCCATGTCGTGAGCCAGACCCTCAGGAAACGGCCCAAACTCCGTCTGGAACCTCTCCGGGTCCATCAGGCGCCTGGGACGGAACCAGCGTATTGGTTCCGTCTCTCTGCGGTGTTGAGTGGCGGTCAGAAAGTCTAGGCGAAGGAGGAAGTGATCTGACCATGACAAAGGCTCAATGACTAAATCCCTCAAGTCCATATCCTTCAACCACTGACCAGAGATGAAAATCAAATCCAGAGTGCCACCCCCACTGTGAGTAGGGCCATCAACTACTTGAGTCAGGTCCAAGGCTGTCATGGAAGCCGTGAACTCCCGAGCAGCTGAAGATGACAGGCCGGTCGATGGCAAGTTAAAGTCCCCCATGACAATAAGTCTGGGGGTCTCCACCGCCACTCCAGCCAGCACCTCCAGGAGCTCGGGCAGGGCTGCTGCCATGCCTCAAGGAGCCAGGTTCGTGACAAACAAGCCCATCTGACATCTATGACCCCACCTCACAAAGAGGGATTCACACCCGGCAATCTGAGGTACAGTGGTCTCCCTCGGCTCCAGACTCTCTCTAATCACAACCGCCACCCCTCCACCCCTACCCTGGGCCCTTGGCTGATGGAATGCTCGGAAACCCGGCGGGCACATTTGAACAAGGGGCATGCCCCCTTCTGCGCCCAACCAGGTTTCCGTAATGCCCATAAAGTCCGCAGCACCCCCCTGAATAAGGTCATAAATTAGGGGGGCCTTATTGGCCACGGACCGTGCGTTGCACAACATCAGCCGAAGGCCCGGGCTCTGAGGGTCTTGACCATCCGGGGAATGGGAGGAGTCTGAGGGCTCGTGGCGCGCGATTGCCTGCAAGCATCGAGCGTGCGCCCCCATAGAACGATATGAGCCCCCACTCCCACCATATCTGCCCCTCCCCCTTACCGTGGAAATAGGACCACCCTCTACCGGTGGAACACAAACTCCCCCCATGACCCTCGGACCTATTAACTTACTGCCACGAGCATACGCAGGAACTGGACCCCCACCCGACGGGTTTCCCCCAACACCCGCCCTTTCCCTCCCACCCCTTAAAAATGCCCTATCTAAAAAACCCCAAAGGCTCTTCCTCTTCGCATGCCACCTCTGTGGGTCCCAAGACCCATCATTGAGGCCGGCCCTCGGTAACGAAGCGGGCCATTCCTGCGAGGCGGGGGCACCTCACAGGCGCAAGAGTTCATGTGCAGCGTAACGCATAGAAAAGTACGAATCGGTGAAGGATGATAAGATGGCAAAATCCCAGGTGGTAGGACGTTAGCAGAAGATGGAACCTCCAATGGATGTCCAGTTATCAAGGAGGACAAATAAAAGCTGGAACCAGATAATAAAGATGATAAAACCAGAACAGGTAGACTGACAGCCTCCATGGTAAACCTATGGATAAAGTTCCTACAAAAAGATCTTAATAAAGTAGAAATTACTATCAGTCTGTCCATAGTCCAGTCCAGAAACCCATGGGATATAAAATGAATGACATCACAGTCCCCACCATCGATGTCCGTTGTCAATTTCTCCACCGAAGCCTGTCATACCGCCCCCCGCTAAATATTCCAAGAGCGGGCTGCGGGCTGCTAAGGCCAAGACCTGTCCACAGCCAGCTACTGACTCCAAAAGGCCACAGGTGATGAAGGATGAAGATGAAGCCAGGCAGAGAAGGCGAATGCAGGCCGGGAAAACCTTCACCCCTTCAATGATCAAAAGTCAGGGGCGGACAACTATAGGCTAGGAAACAATCCTTCGCCCCTTCGATATTCAGAAGTCCGATGTTCAAAAGTCTGATGGGGTGGGGAGGCAGGCCATCAATAGAGGATCAGATGGAAAACGCGATGTAAAGTGCCAATAGAGGGGAACAAACCGCAGCCACGCCTCAGGCCTCGCCTCAGGCCTCGCCTCAGGCCTCATCTCCCACCACGGCCTCACCACGCCCACCGCCGATGGAACCGCGGAGCAGAGGACACCGCTGGAAAAGACGCCTTGCAGCCCACCAAGGCCTCGCCAGGCGCAACAAAGCGCCGATGGGGCAAACGGGCCGGAATTAATGCCGCAGCTGGAGTCGGGCCAAAATCGAGGCCGGAGCCTGCAGCAAACAGCGGGCCTCCCTCGCGCCCCGAAGATGGCCACCATCATCCGATCCGCCGCTCTTCCCTCGGCCTGTTCTTGGCCACCGCAAATCCGAGAGGATCAAAAAACCTCTCCTGCGGCAGCCAGAAAGTTGATACAGCATACCGAGGGACAGGAGCAGCTTGGTGAGTCACCCATAGTCCACCATTCCAGGGAAAACATCCAACGCTGATTCCGATTCCTCTAGCAGACCGCCATACTTGCGCATGCGCAGAGCCCTTAGTAGTAAGGTATGCAATTATTCAAATGCAAAGGAGGAACTGTGATACAGATATCAGTTCTGTTTGACCTCTACATTTTCTGGTCACATGATCATTCCATGAAATGCTTCAGGAGAAGTACCACTGAACAAGAGTTTTAAGCTACCTATACTCAGAACTTGATTCAAAAAATGAACTAATAAAGAGATAGATGAATGTGAAAGAGGCTTAAATTGCTTTCTCTCTGATCTCTGCATGACAATATTGCATAATTTATTGGGTGACCAATGTAGGTAGAAAGTAACAATTTTTCATATTGTGAAAAAGTACAATTGTTACTCTGCTGTTCTGACATATCTCTAAGGACTGCAGACCACAGCTATTAGAATAGCTGTTCAGTATACAAATTTGAAATAATTAAAAAAAAAAGAACTACTGACTGTCTACATCCACATTTTTTTTAAAAAAATGTACTTTAAAAAAGAATAGGTATACTATTTTCTGGGCATCTAATTCTTAACTACAGCTAAAGAAAGACAATTGCTACAGGATCATGTAAAAACAACTTGAGTTAAAAAATTTCTGAAATCTCTAAGTAGTAATCAACATTACACACTTGTCTTTTGGTGAGATTTCATGGCAAACTGGGTATCTGTGAAGGAGTGGAGATAGCATTGCTGTAAGATTGGTAACAAAACAGTTTTTTTCTGGCCAGTCACACCTCTCTGGATAAAGGAAAGATTTTGAGATTTCCACTTGCACCCCGGACAGCAGCTCCTTGTAAGTAAACTGCATGATTTTCACTTTCTCATTAATGGAGCAGCTGGAGTCAAGGGATTTCCCACCAAGCTCACAGCTGCAACATAGCCTTACAGTCATAAAATCCTACTGAACTTCATTTCTTAACTGCTTTTGGAAATTACTTCTTAACTGTTTTTCAACTAGGAAGTACATTTCAATTGACCAGTCTGTTAACATGCACTAGGTGAATTCACTTTAACCCTTCATGAAAAAAGTTCTAAAGATAAGTTTAACAACATAAAAAGTACCCCTCCCATCTCGATGATGATGATGATGATGATGATGATGATGATGATGATGATGATGATGATGATGGATCATCGCACAGTCAGCCAGATGTTCAGAGTGGATTTGGCATTTTTGTCTACCTATCGAGTCCTTACCAAAGACCTGGGATAGGCAGATCTGGATGTTTGATGGTGTTACAGAAATCATCGCAGGATGGAAGCTGTTCCCAGTAAAGCCATACTTTGCTGATGGCAAATTTGTCAGTGCAAATTGTAACATAACATAACAACAGAGTTGGAAGGGACCTTGGAGGCCTTCTATTCCAACCCCCTGCCCAGGCAGGAAACCCTACACCATCTCAGTCAGATGGTTATCCAACATTTTCTTAAAAATTTCCAGTGTTGGAGCATTCACAACTTCTGCAGGCAAGTCGTTCCACTTATTAATTGTTCTAACTATCAGGAAATTTCTCCTTAGTTCTAAGTTGCTTCTTTTTTGATCAGTTTCCACCCATTGCTTCTTGTTCTACCCTCAGGTGCTTTGGAGAACAGCCCGACTCCCTCTTCTTTGTGGCAACCCTGAGATATTGGAACACAGCTATCATGTCTCCGCTAGTCCTTCTTTTTATTAAACTAGACATACCCAGTTCCTGCAACCATTCTTCATATGTTTTAGCCTCCAGTCCCCTAATCATCTTTGTTGCTCTTCTCTGCACTCTTTCTAGAGTCTCAGCATCTTTTTTACATCGTGGCGACCAAAACTGGATGCAATATTCCAAGTGTGGCCTTACCAAGGCATTATAAAGTGGCACTAACACTTCACGTGATCTTGATTCTATCCCTCTGTTTATGCAGCCCAGAACTGTGTTGGCTTTTTTGGCAGCTGCTGCACACTGCTGGCTCATATCTAAATGGTTATCCACTAGGACTCCAAGATCCCTCTCACAGGTACTACTATTGAGCAAGGTACCTCCTATACGGTACCGGTGCATTTTGTTTTTTTTGGCCTAAATGTAGAACCTTACTTTTTTCACTGTTGAATTTCATTTTGTTAGATAGCGCCCAATGTTCAAGTCTGTCAAGATCTTTCTGTAACTTGAGCCTATCTTCTGGAGTGTTGGCTATTCCTGCCAGCTTGGTGTCATCTGCAAATTTGATGAGTTCCCTATCTATCCCCTCGTCCAAGTCATTGATGAAGATGTTGAAGAGTACTGGGCCTAAAACAGAGCCTTGGGGTACTCCACTGCATACTTCCCTCCATGTGGATGTAGTTCCGTTGAGGACTACACGTTGAGTGTGGTTGGTCAGCCAGTTACAAATCCATCTGGTGGTGGTGCTGTCTAACCCACATTTTTCTACTTTATCTAGTAGTAGGTTATGAGCTACTTTATCTAGTAGTAGGTTATCGTTGTGTTCAAGTGGTGCTCCAGTTGTTTTGGGATTGCACCCAAGGCAATATTATTATTGGTACTATGCTTGCTTGCCTTTGCCACATTGTTCTATTTCTATTTGTAGGTCTTTGTATTTTGTTATCTTCTCCAAATCTTTCTCTTCTCTTCTATTGTCTCCAGGCACTGCCACATCCATTATCCAGATTTTTTTGTCTTTCTTATCAACAACTGTTAAGTCTGGGGTGTTTTGTGGCAGGTGCCTGTCTCTTTGAATTCTACAGTCCCAGAGCAATTTAACTTCTCTATTTTCTACGGCTCTCTCTATTTTATGAGCCCACCAGTTCTTGCTTGCTGGCAAATGATATTTCTTGCAAATCTTCCAATGCACCATTGTTGCTACTTTGTCATGCCACTGCTTGTAATCAGTCTGGGTAATCTTCTTGTAGCAGCTTACCAGATGGTCCACTGTTTTTTCAGCTTCTTTGCACAGGTGGCACTTGCTCTCTGTTCCTGTCTTCTCAGTTCTGGTTTTGCATGCAATTGTCCTTAAGGCTTGGTCTTGTGCAACTAGAATTAGTCCTTCGGTCTTTCTTCAACTTTCCTGCTCCTAGCCATTGCTAGATCTTGTTATGATCTGCTTTCCCTGCTATTTTTTAAAAATGTACAGGTTATGTAGTGCTTTGTCTTCCCATGCTTCCATTCTGTTCTTCATTTGGTCTTTCTTGTAAGCCAGTTTGGCCTCTCCATCAGTCAGTAAGCCTTCCTGATATATTAACTTCAGTGCATCTTCATTATTGTCCTTCAGATATTCTTCCAAAGTCATTTTTCTTCGTCAGCCATCTGATGCATTTGCAACAATCCACGTCCACCTATTTGCCTTGGTCTGGTCTTGGTAGAGTCTCTCAATGTGAGGATGAAGGGCATGATTCATTGTCATTATTTTTCTGGTCTTCCTGTCCATTGGTTTTAGTTCTGGTTGAGTCCATTTCACTATTCCAGCTGTGTATCTAAGGACTGAAATTGCCCAGGTGTTGATTGCCTTGATTGTGTTTCCTCCATTGGACTTTAAGATTTTCTTCACTCTCTTGATGTTTTCACCTCTATTTTTTTTTCTTGACTTCAGTGTGCTTGATGTTGTCAGCTTGAAGGATACCCAGGTATTTGTAATAATCATCTTCATCCAGGCTCTTAATGTTATTTTCATGGGGCATTTTGATTCCTTCAGTTTTCACTATTTTTCCTTGTTTGATTGTGAATCTGGCACACTTGTCAAATCCAAATTCCATTGCAATACCTTGGCAATATATATGGACAGTGTTGAGCAGCTATTCTATTTCAGATGCAGTTTTTCCATACAACTTCAAATCATCCATGTAAACGAGGTGGGATAATCTGGCAAATGTTTTTGATGTTTGACAACCATGGGCTGAGTTATTCTGTATTGTTTACAGAGGAAACAGTGCAATGGCAAATAGTAATGGTGGCAGTGAATCTCCTTGAAATATTCCTCTCTTGATATTAACTTCTTCCAGTCTCTCACCATTGACCTGCATCTGTGTCTTCCACTGTGCCAGCAACCTTTGTACAAATCTTGTGATGTTTCTACTGACTCCTGTTATTTCGAGTAACTTGATTATCCAGTTATGTGACAAAGAGTTGAATGCCTTTTTGTAGTCAATCCATGCTATATTCAGGTTGGCCTTTCTTCTCTTGCAGTTGTCCAAAATCATTTTGTCAATTATGTCAGTGTTATGTATCTTTAAATATTTTGGCGGGAAACAAGCACGTTGCTGATTGGTTGAAGCCGCCGGTTAAACACTATATAAAGGGTTGTTTTTCCCCAGCTTGGTTGCTGGGTTCACCCTATATTAAAGAGCTGTTGTCACTACCCTGGTCTCCAGCCTCGTTACTTCCCGAACTTAACACTGGCGACGAAGGTGGGATCTCGAGGCTAAGGAGCACCAGAACCGAGCTGAAGCACGGAAGAACCGAACCCAGCAAACACAGGGCAGACACGCAGAGATGGCCAGTTACACTCCGCCCGCACCGTTTGACCCAGCTAGAGAGAAATGGGGAACGTATATGACCCGTTTCGAAAGCTTTCTAGAAGCCAACGAACTGCAAGGAGTTCCAGACAACCGCAAAAGGGCATATTTCTTGAGCCACTGCGGTCCCGAGGTCATCGACATCGCGGAAGCCCTGGCAGAGCCAACGCCGGTACAATCGGTATCGTGGCAAACTCTGCAAACCCTGCTAAGAAACCATTTCGCGCCAACGCCGTCCAAATACGTGCGGCGTTTCGAATTTGGAGAGCGTCGACAGCTAGAAGGCGAATCCATCGGCGACTACATGGCCGCCCTGCGGAAAGCCTCCAAAGACTGTGGGTACCGAGACCTGGACGAGGTGCTGCTGGAGCAACTCATCAGGGGGGTCAGAGACATGCGTTTGCGGAGGCGGCTGCTATCGAAAAGCAATCTGACGCTGGCAAACGCCCTGGACGAAGCCCGAGCGCATGAAATGTCCACCCAAGCGGCGGAGACACTGCAAAAGCCTCTCACACCAAAGGCGAGCACAAAGTCAACCCCGGTGCACCAGGAAGAGATCCAGACCGAATCCGACGGTGAGGATGAGGAAGGGGTCTGCCGAACCGAGAAACGCGGAAAAGAGGACCGGGACGAATGCGGAAGTTGCGGAGGTCAACACCAGCGCCAACGCTGCAAGTTTAAGGACGCAACATGTCGGCGGTGCGAGAAGAAAGGGCACCTAGCTCAAGTCTGTCGAGCTCCCCAACCTTCCCGCCGAAAATTCAAATCGGCCAATCAGAGCGCGGGATCGGCAAGGCGACCCGCGATTGGCTCAAACAAAAAAGGCGCGGATTCGAACCAAACGACTGTGGTCATAGGCCGCGCCTCAACCCGAGTGGAGAAGAAGATCTTCACCAAACCCAAAATAGAAGGAGTACGGTGCCGACTGAAGTGGACACGGGTCAGCGATCACCATCATGTCCTGGGACACTTTGGCGGTCACTGCCATCAGTCGCGAAGCGCCACCTGCAAACACATCGGCTACGAGTCCACGACTACCAAGGGAATCGCATCCCTGTTCGAGGGACCACCTCTGTCCGAGTCGAGTACGGACCACACAAGAAGACCCTACCCATCACGATCGTCAAGGGGACCCTGCCCAGTTTGTTGGGACTAGACTGGTTTCGTGCACTGGGCATGGGAGTGACTGGCATCTACAGAAGTGACTGTAACCTGAAAGACATACTCATGAACGAGTTCGAAGATGTCTTCAAGGACTGCCTGGGCAAGTACAAGGGGACCCCTATTTCCTTCAACTTAGACCCCCAGGTAGCTCCCATTAGGTTAAAGGCAAGGAGAGTCCCTTTTGCCCTTAAACCTAAAATTGACAAGGAGCTAGATAAGCTCATAAATCAGGGGATTTTGGTGCCAGTCGATCACGCAAAGTGGGAGACGCCAATCGTCACCCCAGTAAAACCAGATGGGTCAATTAGAATCTGCGCTGACTACAAGGCGACGTTAAACAAAGCCTTACAGAAAAGCGCTTACCCGGTTCCCGTGGTGCAACACTTGCTGCACTCTTTGGGGCAAGGGCAAGTCTTTGCAAAGTTAGACTTGGCTCAAGCCTACCAACAACTGCCCGTAGACGCCAACACAGCCGAAGCCCAAACGATTGTAACTCACAGGGGGCCTTCAAGTGTACCCGATTACAATTTGGGGTGAGTGTGGCACCGGGCTGTTCCAAAACTTAATGGAACGACTTCTGCAAGGGCTCCCAGGGTAGTTCCTACTGATGATGTATTGATATCAGGAAAACGAGAGGAATTGGGGAGCGTTGAGAAAGGTTCTGGGCATTTTCCGTCAGCCGGACTAAAGGTTAAAGTGAACAAATGCCAGATAGGGGTAGAATCCGAATTCTTGGGCTACCGAATAGACAAGAAAGGAATTCACCCCACTGAGAGCAAGGTCAAGGCAATCAGAAAGGCTCCAGCGCCCAAAACAAAACAGAGCTACAGGCATTCCTGGGCTAGTGAATTTTACGGTCTTTTAAAAACAAAGCGACCATTGCTGAACCGCTGCATAAGCTTCTAGGGAAAAATACTGTTTGGTCTTGGGGAAAGTTGGAAAGTAGGGCTTTCGGAGCAGTAAAAAACCTGCTCTCGAGCGATAGCCTGCTCATCCAATATCATAGCTCATTGCCCCTAGTGCTGGTGTGCGATGCCTCCCTTACGGGTGGGGCTGTGCACAGCCACAGACTTCCAAACGGCACAGAAGCCCCTATAGCCTTCTACTCCAGAACGATGTCCTCCACAGAGAGGAACTATAGCCAGTTAGATAAGGAAGCGCTAGCAATTGTGTCAGGGGTAAAAAAATTTCACGAATATGTTTTTGGGCGAGACTTTGAAATTGTGACTGACCACAGACCGCTGTTAGGAATACTGGCTGGCGATCACCAACGCCTGTGGCACTTTCGCCACGATTGACCCGATGGACTATTTTCTTAGCCGCTTATTCTACAAGCTGCAGCATCGACCAGGAAAAGAAGTGGGGCATGCGGACGCGTTAAGCAGATGCCCACTACCAGGGGCGATCAAGACCCCACTCCGGGACGCCCATCCTGCTTATTGACTCTTGACTCTGGCCCAGTCACATCTAAGGAAGTGGCTCGGCATCATACCGACATTATGTTAAGGACTGTACCGGTTGGGTACAAGAGGGTGGCCGCTGCGCCGGGCGAACGTTTAAGGAATTTGTAAAAACGTGATGAGCTCTCGGCTCAAGGGGGTGCCTGCTATGGGGTGATCGAGTGGTAATCCCGGAGAAATTGAGGGAAAGGTATTGGACCTCCTCCACGAGGGTCACCCAGGGATCGTAAGGATGAAGGGGCTAGCAAGAAGCTATGTGTGGTGGCCACTCATGGACTCAGAGATTGCTGAGAGGGTAGGAAATGCCAGGCTTGCCAAGAGTCCAGACCTCTACCCCAACGGCCCCAGTCAGGAATGGGAAAACCCCAAGGGCCCTGGTCAAGAATCCACATTGATTTTGCTGGCCCTTTCCACGGCCAAACCTTCCTAGTGGTTGTCGACGCTTTCTAAATGGTTGGAGATCATACTCATGAAATCCATGACAGCCGAGGCAGTAATCGCAGCCCTGCGCCACCTATTCGCAACCCACGGGTTGCCTGACACCTGGTGTCCGACAACGGCCCGCAATTCACGGCAGCCCAGTTTGAGGAATACTTGGCAGAGGAGGGCATCCGACATGCCCTCTGCGCCTTTCCACCCTGCGCCGAATGGCCTTGCAGAGCGCCCGTCCGGAGCGCTAAGGAGGCATTGTCCAGGCTCAAGCCAGGTGACTGGCAAACAAAGATAGATTTCTTTCTGGCCGCTCAGCACAGAACCCCAAGCACTGCTACAGGCAGAAGCCCAGCCGAATTATTGATGGGACGGAAACTCCGTGCCCACTTGACCGCTTGAATCCCCATTACACACCAGAGGGTTACAAGGGGAACTAGAAAAACGAGAGAAATGGGCATAGGCGATCGAGTGTGGGCCCGCAACTATGGGGACGGCCCAAGTTGGCTAGCAGGGCAAATCATAAAAGCAACCGTCCAAAGTCATACTTGGTTGAGTTACAAGACAACCGAGTATGGAGGCGCCACATAGATCAGATAAGGAAACGAATAGCTGAACAACCCGAGCTAAATGAGACAGATCATGACCACTCCTTATTTGAACCCACAGCTGACCATAACCCGGGGGGGGCGCAAGACTTAGCTGAGGTCCCGGAGGTCCAGCGACGCCATCAGGGTCCCGAGGAAACAGCAGGAAAATTCAAAAGTAATCCAAGGCCGGATGGCCAAGAAAAAGAGTCTGCAGTAATCCAGGGCCCGATGGCCTAGAGAAAGAGCTGGGAGGAGGAAACAGCCCCTCCGACCAGCTCAAAACACCACCCAGGACTGAACCGCGCAGGTCCGAAAGAATTAGGAGACGCCCAGGTTATTTGCGTGACTACGTCGAAAAATAACATGTAAATAATATGTAAATAGTGGTAAAGTGTTTTCTGGGAGGGGAGGAGTGTTATGTATCTTTAAATATTTTGGCGGGAAACAAGCACGTTGCTGATTGGTTGAAGCCGCCGGTTAAACAGTATATAAAGGGTTGTTTTTCCCCAGCTTGGTTGCTGGGTTCACCCTATATTAAAGAGCTGTTGTCACTACCCTGGTCTCCAGCCTCGTTACTTCCCGAACTTAACAGTCAGAGTATGAATATTCATGGACTGGAATAGATCAGTCAATGAATAGGCATGGTCACAGGCTCAGTCAATGAAGGCTGTTTAGAAATAGAAACTTAAGCTAGAAGTCTGGGCGTGGCTTAGGCAACTGAGTCTGTGCAGAAGCTTAAGTGCCCTGTATAGAGGAGGCTCTCTTTGTATTAAGCTCTGTGGTCAGCTGTGAAATGAAACAAGCCTAGGCTTGTCTGCTCTGCTGAAATGAAACTAACTTTTTTCTCTTGCCTTGTGTTTTTCTTGTAACTCTTGAAGAAGAATCTATATTAGAATTGTACATTTATCTTCATATGCTATTATGTATAAAGGTAAAGGTAAGGTTCCCCTCACACATATGGGTTAGTCGTTGCTGACTTTAGTGGGTGGTGCTCATCTCCGTTTCGCTGTCTGAAGATGTCTCTGTGGTCATGTGGCCGGCATGACTCAACGCCAAAGGTGCACGGAACGGCGTTACCTTCCCACCAAAGGTGGTCCCTATTTTTTCTACTTGTATTTTTACATGCTTTCGAAAGTGCTAGGTTGGCAGAAGCTGGGACTAGTAACAGGAGCTCACACCATTACACGGCAGCACTAGGGATTCGAACCATCGAACTGCCGACCTTTCGATCGACAAGCTCAGCTGTCTTAGCCCCTGAGCCACAATAGCCCTTAGCTATTAGGTATATAAAGAAGTTAATGAATCAGTCTGCCAGTGTGTGCTTTCTGGATTTAATTTCTGCAACAAATTCTGACAAATTAGGAGGTGAACTTTTGTTCCTCTGCTTTTGGGGTAGTTTCCTTTCTGTTCAAGTGGGAAATGATTGTTTCCAACTAGATGCTGTTGGATTGTATCAGCTACCATACCAGTTAGCTGGTATGGTATCCAAAGTTATCCAAAGTTGTTGGTTAGCAACAACTGCCTAGTGCTGCTCCTTTTGGTAGATTTTTCATTATCAAGTAGGTTTTCTCAGATGTTAGCCACTATTCAATTTCACCTCCTTGTAGTATATTGTTAAACTGCTTAGCAATGAGTGAATATAGACCAGTTAGATGTTTCAACCAAAAACATGCAGTTCATCTTCAATTGGTGCTGACCAATTCTTGAACTTCCTTCTCTTTTCTCTACCATTTCTGCTATTATTACTATTTCTTTCATTTCAACTTCTTTTTCATTCTTATCTATCTCTTTTAACCAAGCCGGGTTTTACTTTGGATTATCCCATATACCCAGAACTGTACTGTTTTTTCCTTGTTAGGTACTAAGTGATTCATTGTGCTTTTTCCATTGATAGATTGATAGAAATATTTCTAATTGGATTGAAATTGGGGGTTCTGCTTATAATTTGCAATTTGAGTTTCATATCTGCTGATCTTCTTGGCTCTAGCTGTTATTTGCTGCTTTATTATTTCCACTGCTTCCTTGATCTTCCTTGTTTCTAAGTGGTTTTTCTTGATTAGGTATTCTTTGGTTTTCTTCTATTCAGCTTCTTTTCTTTCATCTGTTCTAGCTTGCTTGCCTCTAATCTCAACATGCTGATCTTATTTTCCAGTGTAATTTTCCATTTTTGTGGTGTTCTGTTTGGGTTTTTCCCCCCTACTTCTCTGTTGATTTTGCATCCCAGGTATTCAGTTATAACTGCAGCTGTGCTGTACATTTATTGATTTGTTTCTTGCAGTGAGTTGGTTATACTTGATATTGCAATATTTGCAACTTGTAATATTATGCTAGCTGTTTCTTTGGAACAAGCTTCAATGCAGGAAGCCTTATTCTTATGTTTTTGTATTGCTCTAGATGCTCAGTTATTCTTTGTTTCAATTATTTTACTTCTTTAGTTATAGGACTTTGTTTTTCCTGAGGCAAAGGAGAGGATGCCTGATTTCCAAATGAAAACTATAGTATATCTCTGCTGGATTCCTCTATTGCCAACTGCCCCAGTTTGCCTTTACATTCTAAGCTACTTCTGGAAAAGCTTTAATTTCTTTGCCCTGGGTAAACTTTTGCAGTTCTTCCAATTCTGCTTCTGTGAATACTTTATTTCATATTATAAACTAACATCTACTTGCTATTTCTGTTCTGTTATTTCTGATTCTGGACAATGATCTTCTCAGAACTGGTGCATTCAGTTCAAATATCTTTTTCTTGTTGGATTTTATATGTAATAACAGATAATTATTTCTTTGTTTTCAATCACTGAGTATTTGTGACAGGTAAACATTTTTTCTTCCAGTAATTCTGCAGCTGCTAGGCCTGGTTTCTCAGCCAATTGTTCTGAGTCCTGTAGTCTACTTTTCATCAGATATCCAAGAACTCCAACATCTAGAGAGAACCTTGTTAACCCAGGCGACATCTGAGCTGGTATAGCTTTCTGAAATTTACATACCATACCAAATTTACATACCAAAACCATATTTTGAATGGGAGATACACTCTTTGTCTGACTCCTCTGATGAGACCTATTCAGTATGTTTGAACCTCTGGTACAGCCCTCACCTTCCTCAGAGCACACAAATCCCACATTCGTGTTAAGGTCATGCTGGGGGATCACTGGGGGCTGATGATGATGATGATGCTATTGTTGATGATTGTTATTGTTATTATTATTTTGTATAAACAGCAAAAAAGTGACTAGTGCATTGCTTTTGGAAAGTTCATTAATATAACTCAAGAGGGATTTAATATAAGAATTTGAACATTGGTCATTGAAGAGAACAAGAGGGAGCTAAAAATTGCAATTACATTAAGTGTTTAGGAACACTTAAATTAAACTGATTAATACAGAATGGATCAAAATATTTTAATATTAGACATATTTTAGGATATTTTTGAATAGTAGACTCAAAAGTTAATTTTAAGAGTTTCTGCTTCTATAAATAGAGTACATTTAAAAGCTGTTTAGGAAGAGAACAAATTTTACCAGGCAAGATTGAGATCTATCTGAAAGTAGATTTAAACAATGATAAGCTATAAGAATGAAGTGGAAAAAGATGCTAATTGAGTGTACAAATGAAACCAACTGAAGTCTTAATAATTAAAAAGAATATACAAATGGCACACCAAAAGAGTGACTTAGATAACTTTCTTATATTGGATTCACAAAAAAGACACACTAAGTCCTAAGGAATTTTGTAAGAAGGGAAAGGACCAGTGGTGAAATGCTACTGGTTTGCACCGGTTCGGGAGAACTGTTAGTGATAAAAACTACCGCTTCAGGTGAACCTGTAGCAAAAAAAAGCTACCTGTTCCTCCGAACCAGTATTTCCAACGATCAGCTGTGCCACACAATTTAAAATCACTAGAAAGCATGAAATCCTGCTTTCTAGTGAATCTAAATCATGTGGCACAGTGTACCCCCCCCTTGCTGTTCTACTTATCTTCCTAAGCCTCCTTTTTCTGTGCAAAGCACGCATTTGGTGCATACTGCGCATGCATGCACATGCAGCGTGTGTTTGGTGTGCACTGCACATGTGCACGCAGAACACGTTTGGCGCATACTGGTGGCAAACTTGTTCAGATTTCACCACTGGAAAGGACAAAGAAAAAAATGAAAAGAAAAGAAGTTCTGAGATATTATTTGAAGGAGTTAAATAAAAGAGACGCGGTGGCTCAGGGGCTAGGACGTTGAGCTTGTCGATCGAAAGGTCAGCAGCTCAGCAGTTCGAATCCCTAGTGCTGCCGTGTAACGGGGTGAGCTCCCGTTACTTGTCACAGCTTCTGCCAACCTAGCAGTTTCGAAAGCACGTAAAAATGCAAGTAGAAAAAATAGGGACCACCTTTGGTGGGAAGGTAACAGCGTTCCGTGCGCCTTTGGTGTTGAGTCATGCTGGCCACATGACCACGGAGACGTCTTCGGACAGCGCTGGCTCTTCAGCTTTGAAACGGAGATGAGCACCGCCCCCTAGAGTCGGCAATGACTAGCACATATGTGCGAGGGAACCTTTACCTTTACCTAAATATCAAAATTGTTAAACATAAAAGACAGAAATATAAAGTGGGTTTAACTGATCAAAATTAAAATAGACATGTTGTTATTGTTAATACTTAATGAATTTTTGCTATCCCAGACTGAATGACCATATTCCTGGGATTTGTTTATAGACAAAAGATGAGATGAGACATGAGAAGAAGTGGTAATTTGTTGTATTTTAGAAGATGGTGACAAAATGATAAAATTGTTTATGCCTATTGTGGTAAAGAGGAAATTAATTATTTATCTGCATTTTCTTTCTCTTTGTTATATTCTTACTTTTTCTTTTCTATTTTTCTTTTTTTTCTTTTTATTTGCACTTTATATCTTTATTTTCTTTTTTGCGGTTTGCCTTTATTTGTATGAGTGTAATCTTTAATACAATTATTATAAATAATATAATAAATTATTAAAGTACTGCATACTTGGTACTGTTCTTATAGGAGGCTAATTTCATTTATAAATGATTTAATGTCCTCACATTGTTATTACTGCACATTCATTTAAGAGTCGGAAGAATATTTCATATTCTTGTACAAAGAAAAGAGACCAGCAACACATAAAGACAAGTTGAAAAGGAAGGGTTTCCTTTGGGATCAGCAGATTAGCTAGATTCAAGGTTGATTTAACATTAACATCTACTGACTTTATCTCTGGAAGGAAAAAAGAATACTTGTCTTATACATATAAGAGATGAAGCTGATACACTAATAAGCTGTTTAGCTGTGATATTGGCATAGAATAAAGGAAGGGTCATAATATTCCTGATTATCTCCATAAGAATCATGGAGAACTGGTGACTTTCCTGATTGCATGAAGACACAACTGCTCTGGTGGATCAATAGAAAAGCTCATCTAGTCCAGCACCCTATTGAAAAGATACTCCTGAAAAGTCCATAAGCAGGAGATGAGAGCATAGTCTTTTCATAGCTTGGTTCCCTAGCAACTGGTATGAAGGTAAAAACCTTGCTTAACCAGACCTCAGCTTGTTTAGATTAGCATGGGTATGAGAAACCAACAGCAAAGCATGGTCGCAACAGCACCTTCCTTATCACAAGCCTCTATCACAGTATTCAAAACTAAATTCTTTCAGCATTACAGATAACTGTATATATACTAAATGCTACTGATAATAATAGTCACTATTATTCATTCACTATTTCGATTGAAACAACATAACAGATTATTGTTGGATATCATAAAATCTCTGTTACATATTGCTGCATCATTTGATTAATAGATAATATTGCCTTTTCCAAATCAGATAGATCACACATTTGTGACCACCATTCTTTGACTTCTGGAATAATATTATTATTTCCATTTCTTAATATAATTATTTATATCCCCCCCCCCAAATTAAGCTGTCTTAACTTTTTAAAGGTGTCCAGACTGTAAGTTAAGAATATGTTTTGTTTTACAGAATTCCAAATTTTTAACTATGCACTGTGAGAATCAATGCTTCCCTTTTTTTTGTCCCTCTATCTCCCATAGTGGAGATACCCTAATAACTCTACAATGGGCTATCACACAGCTAACAATGTCTTTCTATGCCATTTCCCCCACACCTTGCATATTTTTAACATCTCTCACATGTCCCTTACTTACCTTTCTTTCTTTACACAACTTTACAGAATAACAGAGTTGAAAGAAACCTTGGAGGTTTTCTAGTCCAACCCCCTTACAGGAGACCATATGCCATTCCAGAGAAGGGGGCTGTTCAGTGGAGCTCCAGCAACCATCTGAAGGCAATCTATTTCACTGGTTAATTGTTCTCACTGTTAGGAAATTTCTGTTTAGTTCTAGGTTGCTTCTCTCCTCGATTAGTTTCCATTCATTGTTTTTTGTCTTGCCTTCTGGTGCTTTGGAAAAAAGGTTGATACCACCATCCCTCTTCTATCTGGCAGCCCCTTACATATTGGAACACTTGCTATCATATCACCTCTAGTCCTTCTTTTCGTTAGACCAGACAAACCCAATTCCTGCGAACCATTCTTCATATGAAGAGCCCCAATGCTGCAGTGTTTCCTTGTGATGAAAGTAGGATTTTTTACTTGATACACTTACCCTCAATTGTATCCAAATTTTACCCTGATATGTTTCTCTCAGTGATTATGGTCATACAGATTGATTATGTGTCATCACATAATCAATCTGTATGTAATACAGATTGATTATGTGTCATCAATTTGTTGTTGCTCTTAATGATCACATAGATGATTTTTTTTTCTCTATTGCAATCCTGGTCTTTTAGATCTCCCAACATTACCACTTTAACTGAGTCTATCCATCTTGCTGCTTGTTGTCTTTTTTATTTCTTCCTTCTACTTTTCCAAGCTTTAGAGCCTTCTCTAGAGTGTAAGATTTTCACTATTGGGCGATTGATTTTAATTTATTAGCTGCCCAATTCCAATTTGTAATATGTCCAAAGTAGGAGAATTTGAGCTTTGTCATTGTATATATACAGTACTATGGTCAAGTGAAGAAAAACAAAAATGCTGGTGGAAAAGAACAATTCCATTCTATAGTAGTAATGTAGAAGATTAATTATTGGCATTAGTACTAATCCAAAGAAGCCTTATAGGCATGTCTACCTGGGGAAAGGATTTTAGTTTGTTTGTTTTTTTTAAATTATTGTGCTTTCAATAGCCCCATCTATGACCCTACTTAGGTATAATTCTAAAAGCAACAGGAAATAAAAAATAATTTTTGCTATCTTTCTTTTTGCCTTCTCCTTGTATAGCTGAGCAGTTTTTGAAATCTCCTCCATTTCCCCTTCCACTTTCTAAGCCTTAGCTCCCAATGAATTGGCCCCAACTTGTAATATTCTTGTAATATTGTTTTCTGAATACATACACAGACACACATTAAATTGCATGGGCTAGTCTCCAAATTGCTTTTCCTTTTTCCAACTGAATCAGATACAGTATGTTATTTTTATTCATAGATTATTAATGGATTTTTTAAAATTTTGTATTGCTTCATTTAAATATTCTTTCAACTGTATTCACAATAAATCGGGCTCATTATCTGATTGCCTTTCCACCATTAGTCTCATACATTAGTTAATCAATTGCATTGATTCACCCTTAATTGTAGTTCTATTTATAGACTTAAAGGACACATAGGTCTGTTTAACGCTTTACATCATGTCAAGGTCCTGACAAAATTGGTACTGTACTAGGTCCCAAATTATAATATCCTTTTCTGAATATATATACTTACATACATACTGATCAGGTAGCAACATATAGCTGCCCTTGACTGGTCGTAAAAATGTATGCAAGGTCAGGCCTGGTTAGGGCTTAAATGGGAGATTATTTTGAAATATTAGGAGTATAGACACTCAAGTAGCAACGTATTTGAAAAGAAAGCAGTAACTAATCTTTTCCGTATTTTTCACCCAAAATTTCATGTGTGGGGTCATAAATTTATCAGCAGTTTGACCTTGTCTCCAAGGTTTCTGTCTCACTACATTTATACCTATAGAAATATGCCATAGATAAACTTGTATCCTCCCCCTCCTCCTCCTCCTCCTCCTCCTCCTCCTCCTCCTCCTCCTCCTCCTCCTCTTTCTCTGCATCATCATTGTCATTGACATCATTCATCGTCAATCAAAAATAAAAGCTTCTTTACTGAAGATTATGGACCATAATCCACCACACTACTTCAATGTATACTGGTAGATAGATATTTTTCAACTTCCAAGTGTAATGCTTGAAAAAATAAATTGATTTCTGTACCTCAAAATCTTGGAGTACCTGCATCTATCTTTTCCTAGCTATCAATTTAACTCCCACACCACACTGAGTGTCTCTTCCATACTTCCACCTCTTACAATACTAGGCAGCACAGTATCAACAGTAGAGATCTTCAAATTTCTAGGTTCTACCATATCACAAGATCTAAAATGGACACCCAACATCAAAAACGTCATCAAAAAAGCACAACAAAGAATGTTCTTTCTGCGCCAACTCAGAAAGTTCAAACTGCCCAAAGAGCTGCTGATCCAGTTCTACAGAGGAATTATTGAGTCTGTCATCTGCCCCTCTATAACTGCAACCCAACAAGACAGACACAGACTTCAGAGGATAATTAGAACTGCAGAAAAAAACAATTTCTACCAACCAGCCTTCCACTGAAGATCTGTATACCGCACGAGTCAAAAAGAGGGCTGTGAAAATATTTACAGACCCCTCACAACTTGGACATAAACTGTTTCAACCCTCAAAATGATGCTATAGAGCATTGCACACCAGAACAACTAGACACAAGAACAGTTTTTTCCCAAACACCATCACTCTGCTTAACAAATAATTCCGTCAACATTGTCAAACTAGTTACTAAGTCTGCATTACTATTAATTTCTCATTGTTCCCATCACCCATCTCCTTCCGCTTATGACTTTATGACTGTAATTTTGTTGCTTGTATCCTTTCGATATATATTGATGTTAATTGATTCCTGATTGCTTATTTGTACCCTATGACTATCATTAAGTATTGTACCTTATGATTCTTGATGAACATATCTTTTCTTTTATGTACATTGAGAGCATATGCACCAAGACAAATTCCTTGTGTGTCCAATCACACCTGGCCAAAAAAAAAATTCTATTCTATTCTATTCTATTCTATTCTATTCTATTCTGTTCTATTCTGTTCTGTTCTGTTCTGTTCTGTTCTGTTTTATTCTATTCTATTCTATTCAGTACATGGGTATCCATATCTATCTCTATCTAATAGCTAAACAATTCACTAACTAATCATCATGGGTGAATACTATAATCAGTGGCCCTAATCCAGATTTAAATACATTCTATTAAATCCAGTAAAAAAAAAGTTCTATCAAAAGCTGAAAAGGCAGTTGTTTTCAGTGGGAGTTCATTGTGACCATTATGACTAGTGGCCTCTTCAGGACCTTTATACTTGGCAGAAGTTAAAGCATTATGTACACATAGAAAAAGCTTTTGCTTAGAAATACCAGTCTTTTGTAAAGGATTATAATGAATAGTATGCTTCTATATTGTCCTGGCTCTGTAATTCAGGACTGACTTAGAGAATTCCCACGATCTTTTTATTCTTTCAAGCCTAACAACAAGTGGCAAAGACATTATAAAAAGGAGTTTAGGACTCTTTTCATCAGCAGGACAACTGTCCTCAAACAGAACAGAATGAGTCCAAATGTGGTATGGCGTCAGAAGCCACCCAAAAAAGAGAAATGAGTTTAAAAGTGGGCTGCACCTGACTGAGAGTTTCAGAGACAGAAAAAAATCCAGGTGGGAGAAACAGTTCAGCTGTAACCAACAATATGGCTGATTCCCTCCATATCCTCAGGTCACATGTCTCCAGAGGAACATATTTTATTCATTAGGCTTGTATTTTGCCTTTATTTTGTACAACCCAAAGTGGTATATTTAATACTTTCTCTTTATAGCTATCCCAGGACAGCAACCTTTGAAATGGGTTGGGTTGAGAGATTGGTCAAAACCACCAGGTGGATTCTATGCCTAAGGGAGGCCTAAAAGTTAAAACTCATGATCTCTTAGTTTCCAGTCCAGCACTCAACACATACACTATACCATACTACACTAAGTTTTTCAGTTCAAACAGCAAAGCAAGAACAGAGAGCAAACACACAAAAAGGTAGCACACAACACACACGCGCGCACACACACACACACTTTTATTCTGATTTCCCCCCCCCCCTGCTACACTGCTTATACCTTGATATAGTGCATACTGTTGTAATAAATAACTAATCACACCAAAGAAAACACACTGGCTGAATAAAAAAGGGTTGAAAATTCTTTCAAAGCAATGAGATGTTGGAGACATCAGGACTATGTATCCATTTGTTAGCATAACTTTTGAAAAAGCAGAACTAGATTAATTCTGATGGTGAGAGAAGCCAGCAGAAGAATTAAGGTTGAACATGAGCTAGATCACTCCAAACATAGATCCGAGGCAACAACTTAGAAGGCTGCTTGTTGATTTCTTGTCATCACATCTTAGGGTAGAATTGGAAAAAAAATTGTAAACCACCCAGTTGCTGGGAATTGGGTAGCACGTAACATTTATAAATTATTATTATGGTTTGTTGCATAGTCTGCCAGATGTTTTGATTGAGTTTGGCAATTTTATCCACCTAGTGAGTCCTTCCCAAGTATTTGAAATGAGCAGATGATGATGGTGATGTTGGTGATGATGATGATGGTGGTGGTGGTGGTGGTGGTGATGATAATGATGATGGTGATGACAATGATGATTCTAGAAGCCATCCACTGCAGACTTTTCTATCTTGTTATTCTTTCCAACTGATTGAATTTCTTTTGGGGGGTGCGGAATGCCCAGGATTCAGACCATCAGTAGAATAATCCTCTAAAACAGAACTGGATTGAATTTGGCATGGGGGGAAGGGCAAACTGGTCAAAGAACAATCAGTTTTTAAAATGCAACCCAATCCAACCATGAGCAAGAGAGCAAAAAATAACTAGAAAAAAATGTTCAATATATCCTTTCAGCAACGGCAGGTAGGCACAGCTTGAAATGTTGCCTAGATAGCATCAACTTACCAACCCTTTCTTCTTCCTTCTAGTCACATGGCCAAAAGTGAAGCTATTGCTAAAGAAATGGAGGGAATTTCACTGAGTATGCTATCCCTACCTTGTTTATTTGGACTGAAGATACTTGTTCTTTGCTTAAAAGAGACACAATAGGCTTTCTAACTGGCAAGGTTTATTTGAATATGTCCAGCTATTTAATAACAAATTAATCAGTTTAAATATTTAATTCCCCTTTCCCCACCTCAACATGCATATTTATCTGGAAGAATTCTGAAAAGCTCGGGGAATTGCGGTTGTAAATTTAGCTCCAATGTTATCTTGCCTGGCTGAGCAAGAACAAGTATCTGCTTTTGATAATTGTGGTGGCAACAGATCTAGAATATTAAGAAGTGTTGGCAGCTACAATACATTCAAGCAGTTGTCATCCCTGGATAAACCATGTTCTCATTGGTCAGTTCGTTACTAAATGCTCCTAATGTTTTGGATTTTCTTTTCCCTGCAAGCTTTGGGAGAAAAAAGATGAAAGGAATTAAGCAGGATGTGAATTGAAGTGGAGTATATTTTCAAGGAATGTCAATCTTCAGAGAAAGGCTGAGTTGTCAATGGCTTACACTAAGTATCATAAAATAGAAAATTAATCTTGGATAACAGAAAATAAAGCCTTGCTTCATTGTTGCAAGGCTTCTTAGTTTTTTAAATGAACAGAAAGGCAAATCCTTCTTGTGTTTCTTGAGTACCCGAGAAACTGGTCTATTACTACAGTAATAGCTTTTTTTCTTTTTTTCTTTTTTTTACAAATTTGAAAGATAACTATGTCATTGCCACTATGTTTTCTAAAATTAAAGCTGAAAGAAGGATCTGTTGATATGTTTCAGCTTGTCATTAAAGGGACTGTGTAATACTTTTAATGAAAAGTTGGAAGTGCTGGAGGACCATAAAGGGGAAGTAGATGTGCACGTACAACCCTACATGACAACTAGGAGCAGTATTGGATGCAATTGCACCAAGCATTCTATAGAAGTGGCCCCTTTGAAATGTTTAGCAATATACTTTACAAAACACAGCCCTTTGGTTGCACAGCCCTTTTCATTTACACAGTAATAATGAAATCCATGTAAAACTCTAACAGTGAAAATGGCGACATCTAAATTGGATAAATAGATAATAATAAATATATCTGATAAAAAAAGGTAAAAACTCCACCGGAACAGTCAAAAAAAGCTATCTAGTTTATCTTACTGTTCTCATAACTGCTTACAGGATCCTGTACATAATTGCCTAGCCCTTTTTTAATCTTGGCCAACATCAGTATCTCTTATAATAGTAAAAGGAGTCCCTCCAGATTTTACTCCACTAGTGATTGCTGACTATAGGGATGGTGCTCATCTCTGTTTCAAGGCCATTGAACCATTGAGACTAGGTTTTAATAAACCTTTCTTTTTCTTTTTTCAGACCATGCATGTCATAAATGTTGGCCATGGGTTTTCTGTGGTAAACCATATCTGCGAACTGGTTGCCACATCTGGGCAAACTAGTTGTACAACTACTTTCATAAATCTGAAGAAGGAATTCTGACATTTATGCATTGGTCATTTCTTTCACAGAGAAAGGTCCATAGCACCTGCTTGATATAATATAATCTTATTAATTTACTCCTTGTTCTGATGCAACCTTCAAGTAAAAAAAAAATCACCTTGATTGCACTTCTAAAAATTTCTTATGGATGTTTTCTAATGAATGGGTCTAACTTTAACCACTTTAGCATTTGTTATTTTACAACCCTAATGCTAAGTTTAAAAATGGGCAGTTCGATCACGCCTTCATTGGTTTGTATTAGCTTCCATTTTTCTCATTCTTTCATCAACTTCCATCTCATTCCATTCCAATGTCCATTTCTCATTCTTTCGTCAACTTCAGTTTTCTATCAAGCCAGCAGAAGGCTTGGGAGAAGTACTTCAGTTTTCCAAATATCACATCAGCTGACTTACAGTAGATGAGTTCACATATTCTAACGGTAGCTCTTGTTTTAATAAAATAGCTGGTCCTGAGTTCAGTAAGTTGATTTCCCAGGGATCTCCCTTCAGCTTCTATCTAATATATTTTAAATAAGCCTGCTATCAGCTTATCTAGAAACAAGAGGCTCTAAGGGACAATTTCCCTTCTCCTTCCAAATATCCAGTATTTATATATATATAGTATATATTAGCCTGTAGTTATGAACAGCTAAACACAGCTTTACTTTTCCTACTATAAGAAACCAATGAATGAACATACATATAGTACATGCATGCATACAGAATGCTACAATGCACCAAATTAACTGTGAACGTGAAACTCCATGGAAAGGAGTCCTTCTGAACATTTTATTTTTATTTTTTATTTTATTTTATTTTTTTATTTGTCATAACAATATATACAAGCGTTGCATAAAGGTTTATATAATATAAGAACGTATATATGAGGAGAAACGAGGTACTATAAACATATATATACATAGGGGAAGAAACAATAGGACAGGAACGGTAGGCACGTTTGTGCTCTTATGAACGCCCCTTAGAGTCCTCTAAGGAAAGTGGTGAGGTCAACCGTGGACAGTTTTTGAATAAAGCCTTTGGGGTTATGAGAAGAAACAACAGAGTCAGGTAATGCATTCCAAGCATATACAATTCTGTTGCAGAAATCGTGTTTTCTGCAATCTAAACTGGAGCGGTTGACATTGAGTTTAAATCTGTTGGTAGCTCTTGTGATATTGTTATTGAAACTGAAAAAGTCATTGACAGGAAGGACATTACAACGGATGATTTTATATGCTAAACCCAGATCCTGTCGAAGGCGACGAAGTTCCAAGTTTTCTAGACCCAGGATATCAAGTCTGGTGGAATAAGGTATTTTATTGGTTTCGGAGGAGTGGAGAATTCTTCTCGTAAAATACCTTTGGACACGCTCAACTGTGTTGATGTCAGATATATGGTATGGGTTCCAGACAGGAGAGCAGTAATCAAGAATTGGCCTAACAAATGTTTTATATGCTCTGGTCAGTAGCGTGGTGTTTTTTGAAAAGAAGCTACGTAAAATTAAGTTAACAACTCTTAGAGCCTTCTTAGCTATATAGTTGCAGTGGGCTTTGGAACTTAAATCGTTAGATGTAAAAACTCCAAGGTCTTTGACAGGGTGGGGTCATCTGAGACAATGTCCATCAAGCATATACTTTGTGATTGGGTTCTTTCTTCCAATATGCAAGACTGAGCATTTACTGGTTGAGATTTGTAGTTGCCAAATTTTAGACCAAGCAGTTAGATGATCAAGGTCCTTTTGAATTGTGGATGTATTGTCAGTGGTGTTGAAAAGTTTGACATCATCAGCAAAGAGAACACAGTTACTTGAGATATGATTACAAAGATCATTTATGTATATTATAAAGAGAGTAGGTCCAAGAACGCTACCTTGAGGAACACCACCCTTGACAGGAACAGGATTTGATAGAGCATTACCAATTTTAACTATTTGTTGTCTGTTTGACAGAAAAGCAGATATCCAATTGTGTAAGGGTCCTGAAATGCCATAGGATTTTAATTTTAGGAGAAGTTTATCATGTACTACTGAGTCGAAAGCTTTGCAGAAGTCTATGTAGATTGCATCTATTGTTTTGCCTTGATCAAGATTTGTAGTCCATAGGTTTTTACAGTGAAGAAGTTGTAAATTGCATGATAATTTTTTCCTGAAGCCAAATTGTTTATTTGAGAGAAGGTTGTGTATTTCTAAGTGCAAGGTAATGTATTGGTTGATGATGGATTCCATAACCTTGCAGGCAATGCAACATAGGGAGATTGGTCTATAATTATCAACTAAGCTGGTGTCACCTTTTTTGAAAACTGGAATGACTGTGGATAGTGATCAGAGATTGGGAAGGGAACTGGTAGTAAAAGTTATATTAAAGATTATACTTAGGGGTTCTGCTAGATTACTAGAGAGTTTTTTTTAAAAAGTAAGCACAAAGTCCATCAGGTCCAATGGATAGAGATGGTTTCAATTTACAAAGAGCTTTACCAACATTATCTTCAGTAAAATCAATATTTGTTAAGTTGACATGCTCATTGCTTGTACAATTTGGGAATGTGGGATATGTGCCATCACTGTTGACAAAAACTGATGCAAAGAATTTGTTAAAGAGGTTTGCTTTAGTTACTTCGTTATTGTATTCATTGCCATTAGAATCTTTTAGTGGTGGCATGGATCTAGAGTTTTTAAGCTTGTTGTTGACAAAATTATAGAAGGCACGACTGGAATTAGTGCGCAGAAGATCCTCTTCTTGCTTGGTGTGGTAATTTGTGCATTCAGTTTTTATTTGGTTGCATATAGTTCTGTAGCGATTTTTAAAATTAGCTACATAGCCCTTTTGTTTCTTTTCAGAGGATCTTTTTAGATTGAAGCTTTTTTATTGATATGGGTAGTTTGCTTTTCCTGATCTTGGTGGTAGTTTGTGGTACGTATAGTTTGATGACTCTGTTGATTTCGAGTAGGAAAACTCTATAGTGGTCATCAGCAGTTATACAGGATTTGAGAGGCTGCTTCAAAAATGAGTTCCTTTGCAACAGACTTAAGCAATCTCCTTAAAGATGAAGCATATTTTAAAGGCCCAGAATATATTGAAACAATATATTTCTTCCCACTCTTTTGCCGAAATGCCCATTCTCTCTCCATAGGATTGTAGTAGCTGTTTTTCCTCTAACTCTCTGGTATCTCAGTCCTTCCTTCATAGGATTGCTGTAGATACCATAAGGGGCGTGCATAAACGCACAAACGTGCCTACCGTTCCTGTCCTATTGGTTTTTTTCTTCTTCTTCCTATATATATATATGCCTATACCTCCTTATATTTACTCATATATGTGTTTATATACTATATAATCTTTTTGTATGATACCTACATATATTGTTGTGACAAATAAATAAATAAATACCTTCCATACTGGCCCACCTGAATCCAGTCTGTTTTCTCTTGTCTTGGCTCTGTACATACTTACTTTTCCTCCAATGGAAAACTACTGAGTGCTTGTTCATGATGAAACTGCCAAGTTTGATCAAGCTGCCAGTAAATATGAACCTTGCATCTCCTAATTCAATTCGCCTTGTAACTGAGAAGCTGGGCACCCTACTGCAGGGAGAAAAGTATGGGCTTGATTCCTTTTACTTTTTTTATAAAGATTTTTTTTCCTTTTTGTTTTAAAGATTTGACCTTTATTCCCTGCATCTCTGTAGGCTTCCTCCTGCCTAGCTAACCATTCCCATTGCTTTATCTTTTTCCTAGCCATTGACCTGAACTTATGCTGCTTCTCTTTTTTCCCCCTCCCCCGTGCATGTGTCTTATTATTATTATTATTATTTATTAAATTTTTATACCGCCCTTCTCCCGAAGGACTCAGGGCGGTGTACAACCAGGATAAAACTCAATATATATACAATTAAAACCAGAATTTAAAACGCAGCAAATTGCAAAAAAGGCCGACATTAAAATTTAAAAATTTAAAACCCTAAAACAATAAAACCCAATTTAAAATAGTAAAAACTATAAAAACTATTATGCCAGTCCCGCTTGAATAAATAAATATGTTTTTAGTTCACGGTGAAAGGTCCGAAGATCAGGCACTTGGCGTAAGCCAGGGGGAAGTTCATTCCAGAGCATCGGAGCTCCAACAGAGAAGGCCCTACTCCTGGGGGCCGCCCGCCGACACTGTTTGGCGGACGGCACCCTGAGAAGACCCTCTCTGTGGGAGCGTACGGGTGGGTGGGAGGCATAGGGTAACAGCAGGCGGTCTCGTAAGTACCCGGGTCCTAAGCCATGGAGCGCTTTAAAGGTGGTAACCAAAATCTTGAAGCGCTGTCTCCCTATGTTTGAGGCCTTTTTCCCTCCATAAGTTCCAGAGATTTTTATACATTTTCTGAGTTCTACTTCTTTTCTCTTTATTTTTTGGGAGAGATTTCCCCTCTAGCCCCCAGTTCCGATTTCCTTGCAAGGTCCATACTGCATTCCAAGGAGTCTCCCATCTCTCCCTTTGACTTCTACCCATTTACTATTATATCTATGATGGTGATGGGAAATTTGATATATACATATACATTTATTTGTTTTCTGAGGTTTTGTGTGTGTGTATGTATATGTATATCTGTATATAAATTGTTTCCTCTGTTTCTGACTTGGGCAAACAAAATTCCTAGAAGCTTTCACTTCCTTGCTTCTGGCAGTTTAGAATCTATTCCTATAACTTTACGATTCTATAGGAATCTAAAATAGATCAGGCTATATCGCTGTTTTGGACCGCTGAATTAGATTTGGTTGTACCTTAAAAAAGTCTAGTCAGTTTTCTATGTTCCTTGCAGTGGTGGGATTCCAAGATTTTTACTACCGGTTCTGTGGGCGTGGCTTGGTGGGCGTGGCATTGCTTCGTGTGCATGGCTTGGTTGGCGTGGCAGGGGAAGGCTACTGTAAAATCTCGATTCTCACCCCACTCCAGGGGAAGGTTACTGCACAATCCCCATTTCCTCCTGATCAGCTGGGACTCAGGAGGCAAAAAATAGATGGGATGGATAGATGTCCAGGCAGAGGTGGTATTTACCGGTTCTTGGAATTACTCAAAATTTCTGCTATCAGTTCTCCAGAACTGGTCAGAACCTGCTGAATACCATCTCTGGTTCCATGAGCATATTCAGTCCTCTCTCACTGCTTTAGCTTTTCATCCAGGTTTTGTTTTTGTTACATATTTTTGCTACTTTAAAAAGTGATGGAAATAAACAATGGTTTTCCTCTCCTCCAAAATCTGCTAAATAAAACTTCATCTTATGCATAAATGATGCCCATTTGGATACAAGAGTATAGAATTTCCAATAGTTTGCTATGAAAATATAGACTATTTATCTAATAGTTGCTGGCCATTATGTTAAAAGATTTCAGTCCATGTAATTTATGTACTCTGCAGATATTATTATGGTGTTCCTTTCCTTGATATTATATACTTCTAGAAATGTGAACAAGTGTAAATTACTATTGATTAAGTTCCATAATTTTAACTTCACCCTGTTCCTAAATCTGTGAAATGCAATAACATTCATTTTGTTGATTTTATATAGCATTATGGTAATAATTTAAAAACCACATAAACCCAAAATATTGTGAGAGCCCTTTACAGTCGTGTTTGCAGTTTAACAACATAATTTGCACATTTTTTTTCCCAATGGGAAAAAGAGAGTTAATTAAATAAAATAGCACATAAAGCTTGAACTTGTTTTTCCAGCAGGGTTTTGGTTTGAAATTGATCTGATCAGATAAGTTTTATAGACAGATAACATCAAGTCAAATGGCAACGGAGCAGACAATGCGTACTAATTAGTTTCAGAGCTTTAAGCAGTCAGATAACTGCTCACCTCTGGGAGATAGCTACTCAATATTGTTCACACTACTCAACATTTTTATGTCCCATTGAAAGTAGAAAACATTTAAATAAATCCTCGGGATCTGACTTATATCTCTTACCATATGCTTAGCCATTTGCAACTGCATCTGAATGTTCTAATTTTATTTCCCTTACCCATAAACAGGAAATGCATCAGGAAGTTTCTCTATCATTTTAACAGAAGAGGAATATCTGGCTAATGCTCAGACGCTGTAATAAGAACAAATAGTTGCTATCCTGCATTTTCTCACTTAAGCATAATCATTTGGGAATGGCTATCTATGCTTTTTAAATACTTTCTTGCTAATTAAGTTCATAACACTGCTTTTTTAAAAAAAAAAAACTTTCTTAAATAACAGCGTAGCACTCCTACTGTTCTAAACATTAGAATTTATCTAATGGTTATTCATAACTTTATACTTAGAAGAACTGACCAAAGTTATTAATAATACTATTTCAGTTAGTATACTAATTAGATCTCCATGAATAATAGAATTTGATATACTGAAACGCTATGCCTTACAGAAATAAACCACATTAATATTCCAGTTATTTAAAATTTTTGTGTCAATTTAATTGGTGTTTCTTCCACTGACTCCACAAAGCCAAATCTTTTCATTGCCAATGAAATGAGGAGGGATTTGATTTGAGAGCAATCCCAACTCTTGTCTGTATGACTTGTCTTTTCCTCAATCTGTTCTGGAGCACTGAGCAACTCTTTAGAGCAAATTTTGACGTAGGACTTGGCTTCATCTGTCTCTTACTCTGCTGTAGATGGAAGACTGTACTTGATCAACAGGAAGGAAGGTGTTATGTATTCTTGTCTGTACCTTTAAATATTTGAGCGGGAAATCAGCACGTTGCTGATTGGACGAAGCCACCAGTAGAACTGTATAAAAGGAGAGGTTTTTCCCCAGCCTGTCGCTGGGTTCACCCTATATTAAAGAGCTGTTGTCACTACCCTGGTCTCCAGCCTCGTTACTTCCAGAACTTAACACTGGCGACGAAGGTGGGATCTCGAGGCTAAGGAGAACCAGAACCGAGCTGAAGCACGATAGACCCGAACCCAGCAAACACAGGGCAGAAAAGCGGAGATGGCCAGTTACACTCCGCCCGCACCGTTTGACCCGGCTAAAGAGAAATGGGGAACGTATATGACCCGTTTCGAAAGCTTTCTAGAAGCCAACGAACTGCAAGGAGTTCCAGATAACCGGAAAAGGGCTTATTTCTTAAGTCACTGCGGTCCGGAGGTCATTGATATCGCGGAAGCCCTGGCAGAGCCAACGCCGCTACAATCGGTGTCGTGGCCAACTCTACAGACTTTACTAAGGAACCACTTCGCCAACGCCGTCCAAATACGTGAGGCGGTTTGAATTCGGAGAGCGAAGGCAGATGGAGGGCGAATCCATCGGTGACTACATGGCCGCCCTAAGAAAAGCGTCCAAGGACTGCGGATACCGCGACCTAGACGAGGTGCTCCTCGAGCAACTCATCGATATCCGTTTGCGGCGACGGCTGCTAGCAAAGAGCAACCTGACGCTGGCCAACGCCTGGACGGCCAGAGCACATGAAATGTCCACCCAAGCGGCGGAGACACTGCAAAGCCTGTCCCACCAAAGGCAAGCGAAGACAACCCCAGTGCACCAGGAGGAGGTTCAGACCGAATCCGACGGTGAAGATGAGGAAGGGTCTGCAGAACCGAGAAACGCGACAAAGGGGACCGAGATGAGTGCGGAAGCTGCGGTGGTCAACACCAGCGCCAACGCTGCAAGTTTAAGGACGCGACATGTCGGTGGTGCGGAAGAAGGGCACCTAGCTCAAGTTTGTCGAGCGCCCAACCTTCCCGCCGAAAATTCAAATCGAATCAGAGCGCTGAATCGGCAAGGCGACCCGCGATTGGCTCAAACAAAAAGGCGGATTCAAACCAAACGACTGTGGTCATAGGCCGCTACCGACCAGTGGAGAAGAAGATCTTCACCAGACCAAAAATAGAGGGAGTACGGTGCCGGCTCGAAGTAGACACGGGATCAGCGATCACCATCATGTCCTGGGACACTTTGGCGAAGTCACTGCCGTCAGTCGCGAAGCGCCACCTGCAAGCACAACGGCTGCGAATCCATGACTACCAGGGGAATCGCATCCCTGTTCGAGGGACCACCTCCGTCCGAGTCGAGTACGGACCACACAAGAAGACCCTGCCCATCACGATCGTCGAAGGGACCCTGCCCAGTCTGTTGGGACTAGACTGGTTTCGTGCCCTGGGCATGGGAGTGACTGGCATCTACAGAAGTGACTGTAACCTGAAAGACATTCTCTTTAACGAGTTCGAAGATGTCTTCAAGGACTGCCTGGGCAAGTACAAGGGGACCCCTATTTCCTTCAACTTAGACCCCCAGGTAGCTCCCATTAGGCTTAAGGCGAGGAGAGTCCCTTTTGCCCTAAAACCAAAAATCGATAAGGAGCTTGATAAGCTCATAAATCAGGGGATTTTGGTGCCAGTCGATCACGCAAAGTGGGAGACGCCAATCGTCACCCCAATAAAACCAGACGGGTCAATTAGAATTTGCGCTGAATACAAGGCGACGCTTAACAAAGCCTTACAGAAAAGCGCCACCCGTTCCTGGTGCAACACTTATTGCACTCTTTGGGGCAAGGGCAAGTCTTTGCAAAGTTAGACTTGGCCCAAGCCTACCAACAACTGCCCGTAGACGCCGCACAGCCAAGCCCAAACGATTGTAACGCACAGGGGGCCTTCAAGTGCACCCGATTGCAATTTGGGGTGAGTGTGGCACCAGGGCTGTTCCAAAACCTAATGGAACGACTTCTGCAGGGCTCCCAGGGTAGTTCCCTACTGATGATGTCCTAATTTCAGGGAAAACATAGAGGAATTGGGGAGCGTTAAGAAAGGTTTTGGGCATTTTCCGGACAGCCGGATTAAAAGTCAAGGTAAACAAATGCCAGATAGGGGTCGAATCCGTCGAGTTCTTGGGCTACCGGATAGACAAGAAAGGAATTCACCCGACTGAGAGCAAGGTCAAGGCAATTAGAAGGCTCCAGCGCCCAAAACAAAGCAGAGCTGCAGGCATTCCTGGGGTTAGTGAATTTTACGCGGTCTTTTAAAGAACAAAGCGACCGTTGCTGAACCGCTGCATAGCTCTTAGGAAAAATACTGTTTGGTCTTGGGGAAAGTCGGAAAATAGGGCTTTTGAAGCAGTAAAGAACCTGCTCTCAAGTGATAGCCTGCTCATCCAATATCACAACTCATTGCCCCTAGTGCTGGTTTGCGATGCCTCCTTATGGGGTGGGGCTGTACTCAGCCATAGACTTCCAAACGGCACAGAAGCCCCTATAGCTTTTACTCTAGAACGATGTCCTCCCCAGAGAGGAACTACAGCCAATTAGATAAAGAAGCACTAGCCATTGTGTCAGGGGTTAAAAATTCCACGAATATGTCTTTGGGCGGATTTTGAAATCGTGACTGACCACAGACCGCTACTAGGGATACTGGCTGGCGACCGCCCAACGCCTGTGGCACTTTCGCCACGCTTGACCCGATGGACTATTTTCTTAGCCGCTTATTCGCATAAGCTGCAGCATCGACCAGGAAAGAAGTGGGCATGCAGGCGCGTTAAGCAGATGCCCACTGCCAGGGGCCATCAAGACCCCACGCCGGGACGCCATCCTGCTTATTGACTCTTGACTCTGGCCCAGTCACATCTAAGGAAGTGGCTCGGCATCATACCGGGACATTATGTTAAGGACTGTACTCGGTTGGGTACAAGAGGGTGGCGCATACCGGGCTTAACGCTTTAAGGAGTTTGTTAAAAAGGATGAGCTCTCGGCTCAAGGGGTGCCTGTTATGGGGTGATCGTGGTAATCCCGATAAATTAAGGGAAAGGTACTGGACCTCCTCCACGAGGGCCACCCAGGGATCGTAAGGATGAAGGGGCTAGCAAGAAGCTATGTGTGGTGGCCACTCATGGATTCAGAGATTGCTGAGAGGGTAGGGAAATGCCAGGCTTGCCAAGAGTCCAGACCCCTACCTCCAACGGCCCCAGTCAGGGAATGGGAAAAACCCCAAGGGCCCTGGTCAAGAATCCACATTGATTTTGCTGGCCCTTTCCATGGCCAAACTTTCCTAGTGGTTGTCGACGCATTCTCTAAATGGTTGGAGATCATACTCATGAAATCCACTACGGCCGAGGCAGTAATCGCAGCCCTGCGCCACTTGTTCGCAACCCACGGGTTGCCTGACACTCTGGTGTCCGACAACGGGCCGCAATTCACGGCAGCCCAGTTCGAAGAATACTTGGCAGAGGAGGGCATCCGACATGCCCTCTCTGCGCCTTTCCACCCTGCGCCGAATGGCCTTGCAGGCGTTCCGTCCGGGCGCTAAGGAGGCATTGTCCAGGCTCAAGCCAGGTGACTGGCAAACAAAGATAGACTTCTTTCTGGCCGTTCAGCACAGAACCCCAAGCACGGCTACAGGCAGAAGCCCAGCCGAATTACTGATGGGACGGAAACTCCGTGCCCACTTGACCGCTTGAGTCCCCATTACACACCAGAGGGTTACAAGGGGAAATAGACAAAACAAGGGAATTGGACATAGGCGATCGAGTGTGGGCCCGAACTACGGGACGGCCCAAGTTGGCTCAGGGCAAATAATAAAACAACTGGCCCAAAGTCATACTTGGTCGAATTACAAGACAACAGAGTATGGAGGCGCCACATAGATCAGATAAGGAGCGAATAACTGAACAAATTAAGCCACAGGAAACAAATTATGACCCTCCTTATTTGAACCCACAGCTGACCATGACCCGGGAGGCGCAAGACTTAGCTGAGGTCCCGGAGGTCCAGCGACGCCATCAGGTTCCCGAGGGAAACGACAGGAAAATTACAAAGTAATCCAGGGCCGGATGGCCAAGAAAAAGAATCTGCAATAATCCAGGGCCCGATGGCCTAGAGAAAGAGCTGGGAGGAGAAAACAGACCCTCCGAACAGCTCAAAACACCACCCAGAACTGAACCGCGAGGTCTGAAAGAACTAGGAGACGCCCAGGTTATTTGCGTGACTCATTTAAAAATAACATGTAAATAAAATGTAAATAGAGGCAAAGTGTTTTCTGGGAGGGAGGAGTGTCAAGGCTTCTTTGATTGGCACTTGGGTGAAGAGGGATATGACATCAAAGCTCACGAGTAGGTCACTGGGCTGTAAGTTTTGTTTCTTTATGATATCTATGAACTGGAATGAGTTTTTTACATTTGAGGCGATGGATTCTGCATAGGGCTGTAGTTGTTTGGCGAGAAATTTGGCTAGGTTTTGTAGAGGTGAGCCTATGGAGCTGACTATGGGTCTGAGTGGGGGTTCCTTCTTTGTGTATCTTGGGAGGCCGAGAGCTTAGGGCATCTGGATGATTTCTCTGGGAATGATTCTTTGTTGGATTTCTTCGCTGATGGGGGAGGCTTTTATTTTGGATCTAGTGGTTTTTTCTAGGTAGGTGGTGGGGTCTGTTTTTAGGGGCTTGTATGCAGTCCTTAACACGAGGAATGACACCAGACCCACACTCACGAGGTCCACAAAGGATGTCACCACCACACATCCACCCAGAAAGCAGACCCAAACCCACACTGATCAGGAAGCACGACCAAGGACCAGAAGCCAGACCGCAGCTGCAACATCAGCCATTTCAAACCCCTCCAATCCATACATGCAGAAGACTGACACCCACTACGAAGATGTAGCACGACCACGAACATGAAGGCAAACAGCAGCAGTGCAGCTCACCAGCTCAAATCCCCCTGCAACTCAGACTAATCTGAGCACAACCAAGCCCCCACCCAAACAGGACACACCCCCAGCCAATCAGAGCACAAAAAAAACCCCATCCAATCAGAGCACAGCCAAGCTCCCACCCAATCAGTTCAAACCCCCACTAGCAGTTAAAAAGGAAGAAACAGCTGCAATCACACATTGCTCCCAGAAGCACGAAGCTGAAGCCTGAAGATGACGAATGAGACTTTGTCGAAACGTCGCCAAGACACTTCCAATTTTACGCGGGAGAAAACCCGAATAACCAAAGACCTATATACATTTATATATATATACACACACACACACACACACACACACACACACGTGTGTGTGTGTATGTATATGTATATCTATATGTATATGTACATACATGTGTGTGTGTGTGTATGTATATGCATATCTGTATATAAATTGTTTCCTCTGTTTCTGACTCTGTTTGTTTGTTGGGCAAACAAAATTCCTAGCAGCTTTCACTTCCTTGCTTCTGGCAGTTTAGAATCTATTCCTATAACTTTACGATTCTATAGGAATCTAAAATAGATCAGGCTATATCGCTGTTTTGGACTGCTGAATTAGATTTGGTTGTACCTTAAAAAAGTCTAGTCAGTTTTCTATGTTCCTTGCAGTGGTGGGATTCCAAGATTTTTACTACCGGTTCTGTGGGCGTGGCTTGGTGGGCGTGGCATTGCTTCGTGTGCATGGCTTGGTTGGCATGGCAGGGGAAGGCTACTGTAAAATCTCGATTCCCACCCCACTCCAGGGGAAGGTTACTGCACAATCCCCATTTCCTCCTGATCAGCTGGGACTCATGAGGCAAAAAATAGATGGGATGGATAGATGTCCAGTCAGAGGTGGTATTTACCGGTTCTTGGAATTACTCAAAATTTCTGCTACCGGTTCTCCAGAACTGGTCAGAACCTGCTGAATACCATCTCTGGTTCCATGAGCATATTCAGTCCTCTCTCACTACTTTAGCTTTTCATCCAGGTTTTGTTTTTGTTACATATTTTTGCTACTTTAAAAAGTGATGGAAATAAACAATGGTTTTCCTCTCCTCCAAAATCTGCTAAATAAAACTTCATCTTATGCATAAATGATGCCCATTTGGATACAAGAGTATAGAATTTCCAATAGTTTGCTATGAAAATATAGACTATTTATCTAATAGTTGCTGGCCATTATGTTAAAAGATTTCAGTCCATGTAATTTATGTACTCTGCAGATATTATTATGGTGTTCCTTTCCTTGATATTATATACTTCTAGAAATGTGAACAAGTATAAATTACTATTGATTAAGTTCCATAATTTTAACTTCACCCTGTTCCTAAATCTGTGAAATGCAATAACATTCATTTTGTTGATTTTATATAGCATTATGGTAATAATTTAAAAACCACATAAACCCAAAATATTGTGGGAGCCCTTTACAGTCGTGTTTGCAGTTTAACAACATAATTTGCACATTTTTTTTCCCAATGGGAAAAAGAGAGTTAATTAAATAAAATAGCACATAAAGCTTGAACTTGTTTTTCCAGCAGGGTTTTGGTTTGAAATTGATCTGATCAGATAAGTTTTATAGACAGATAACATCAAGTCAAATGGCAACGGAGCAGACAATGCGTACTAATTAGTTTCAGAGCTTTAAGCAGTCAGATAACTGCTCACCTCTGGGAGATAGCTACTCAATATTGTTCACACTACTCAACATTTTTATGTCCCATTGAAAGTAGAAAACATTTAAATAAATCCTCGGGATCTGACTTATATCTCTTACCATATGCTTAGCCATTTGCAACTGCATCTGAATGTTCTAATTTTATTTCCCTTACCCATAAACAGGAAATGCATCAGGAAGTTTCTCTATCATTTTAACAGAAGAGGAATATCTGGCTAATGCTCAGACGCTGTAATAAGAACAAATAGTTGCTATCCTGCATTTTCTCACTTAAGCATAATCATTTGGGAATGGCTATCTATGCTTTTTAAATACTTTCTTGCTAATTAAGTTCATAACACTGCTTTTTTTTTTTAAAAAAAAAAACTTTCTTAAATAACAGCGTAGCACTCCTACTGTTCTAAACATTAGAATTTATCTAATGGTTATTCATAACTTTATACTTAGAAGAACTGACCAAAGTTATTAATAATACTATTTCAGTTAGTATACTAATTAGATCTCCATGAATAATAGAATTTGATATACTGAAACGCTATGCCTTACAGAAATAAACCACATTAATATTCCATTTATTTAAAATTTTTGTGTCAATTTAATTGGTGTTTCTTCCACTGACTCCACAAAGCCAAATCTTTTCATTGCCAATGAAATGAGGAGGGATTTGATTTGAGAGCAATCCCAACTCTTGTCTGTATGACTTGTCTTTTCCTCAATCTGTTCTGGAGCACTGGGCAACTCTTTAGAGCAAATTTTGATGTAGGACTTGGCTTCATCTGTCTCTTACTCTGCTGTAGATGGAAGACTGTACTTGATCAATAGGAAGGAAGGGACTGAATCTGCTATATAGTAATAAAAAACTGTTATTATTCCTTAGTTCAGAAGGCTAATTCTATTTCATGCTCATTTTGAGTAGTGTCACTACTGTGCATATATTCACCATACTGATCTTCAACTATTTTTTTATGTTCTGTATAGAGTATCATCAGCATTGTATGAATATACACCTGCCTGCCTATATATACACATATATAAATGATCTGCCTGTATCATTTGTTTATAAATTCAGAAATTATAATACTGTAATAGGATGTAGAAATCAAAATCTGTTGCATTAGAACAGTCATATTTATCAATAATATACCAATAACAATAATACATTTCATATTATTTTGTAAGAAATTTATTCTGTCAATTCAGCCACTATAATTAAACTATTATTTTCTAACTTCGTTGTCCTGCAAATTATTCTGGCATCTGGTTCTTGGTATTGTCAAGATGATTAGACTATTAGTTACTTCTTAAAATTTTCTCCTAGAGAACAATATAAACATTATGTTCATAAAGAACTGATTACTGAATCTGTAATGTTCTATGTTTTGTGTTTAATTTTTTTTCAAGAGAACTCCAATATAGAGATTGAGCAAAAAGTACAATTGGAAAAACAATTTTATCTTTCTTGTGCCCCGATTTCCATGGAACTCCATAGATTATATTACTAGATTATGTGCCTGGTTGTTCAGCCTGCGGGGTTTTTAAAAGAACTTCTGCTATAATGTATTCAGTGGAGTAGGAGTAGGCAGAAAGAGGAAGTAAATGTGTAGTTGGTACCTGTCACCAATTATTGGATTGGATCCAGTTAAAACATTTTGTGGCTAGAATGTCTTTTTTTTCCCCCATTCACAGAAGGAACTAGAACACAGCAGAGACTCCCAATAGAAGACGAGGCAATGTAAATAAATATTAGAAATTCTCCAGTCAGTTGCAAATTCTGACTGAAATTCTCCAGTCAGTTCTCATGTTGCGCCAATGAATTCTTCAGCATTTTACAGTGGCTTTTTGAAAGGAATATAGGGAACCACAAGGAGAAGGTGGGGAAAAAAATCACATATTGCCTCTCTCTTTTCCCTTCAATATAAATAGAACTCTCTTGCTTGGAGAACTCCTGAATGTTTAAAAGTCTGTAGAGATTCTCTGTCATCCAGGTCATGATTGTCGCAAAGGTGCTTTTTCAGGAGGCAACTGGACTTTCTTGGTTTTTTTTCCTTTTCTTTGAAGATATTTCACTTCTCATCCAAGAAGCTCTGACAGGATAGTGAGGAGTGGAAGGATTTATATCCCTTGCAGACAGCTGGTCATTTGCATCCTTTTAGAGCAGGGGTCTCCAACCTTAGCAACTTTAAGGTTTGTGGACTTCAACTCCCAGAGTTCCTCAGCCAGCTTTGTTGGCTGATGAACTCTGGGAGTTGAAGTCCACAAGCCTTAAAGTTACTAAGGTTAGAGACCCCTGTTTTAGAGGGTAGTTGAAGCACTAAAATGTCCTCAAGGTCACCTGAGTAGTGCTCCTGGTTCCTGTAGTCCGCAATTTTTTTCCTCTGGAAATCCATTCCTACTCCCACATCATTCAAAGGGTGTTCATCCCAAATTGTACAGCTAAAAGTCTATAGAGATTCTTTGTAGACATTTCAAAGAAAAAACCAGAAAATCCAGTTGCCTCCTGAAAAAGCATCTTTGTGACAACCATGACTTGGATGACTGAAAATGCCTACAGACTTTTAGCTGTACAATTTGGGATGAACACCATTTGAATGATGTGGGAGTAGGAATGGATTTCCAGAGGGAAAAATATTGCAGACTACAGGTGACCCTGAGGACACGGATAAACCTCCAAGTGCTTCAACTACCCTCTAAAAGGATACAAATGACCAGCTGTCTGCAAGGAATATAAATCCTTCCATTCATCACTATTCTGTCAGAACTGAAGAAGTTTCTTGGATGAGAAGCAAAACTTCTTCAAAGAAAAAAAAACAGGAAGTCCAGTTGCCTCCTGAAAAAGCACCTTTTTCACATCCTGCATGTTTACTTACTTCACCAAAGGATCACTTTGGTATGGATGTTAATCTGCTTTATAAAGGGAATACCATATTTTTAGAAGATTGTCAGATGACTGCCTGGATAAGTCCCTACAGTTTTCTTGGCAAGGTTTTCCTGGAATGGTTTTTTTGTTGCCTCCTTCCTAGGGTTCATAGACAATGCTTGGCTCAAGGTCACTCAGCTGGGTTTGTGACTGAAGAGGGATTAGATCTCACAGTTTGCCAGTTTGTAGTTTGATGCTTTCTTCGCTAGACCAAACTGGCCTCTTCTGCTAAAATTATAAATATTGAACAGCATCCAGAAGTGAACTCATGTATAGCAGTAGCATTAAGACAACATTTGAAGCATTTGCATGATGAGCAGAAGGTAGAGTTTCACAGTTGCAAGATGTGGGAGAGATAATCCTAATAAAATTTATATACACAGAGAATAATAGAGTTAAAATGGACCTTGGAGATCTTCTAGTCCAACTGCCTGTACAAGCAGGAAACCCTATGCCATTTCAGACAAACGGTTGCCCAATCTCTTCTTCAGAACAACCTGTATTATAGACTGTTATTCATTTTTTAAACAACAACAACAATGGAACTCTAGCATGCTAAACTAGATGAAATGTTCACATTCTTTCCAAAGGAAGTCCTGCATAGAGTATATTAGCCAGAAAGGAACAGTAGACTAGCCTGAGGGTATCTAACATGGTAGGATTCATGTGGACATAAAAAATTAATAAACAATGCTCTCATCACAATCTTTCCAAACTTGAAGTAATAAAAACATTGTTGCAAAATGTTTCATTTTCTATTATTATTTATCTATGCAAGGAACAATTAATGGTGACCAAGTTAGAGAAGTGTTATAGTCAGTATTAAGAATAGCCAGAAGCACTATTCAGAAGAACTCAGATTTACTATCGTAGAGTTATCAAAGAAAACTTTAACTCACAGTATGAACCCTCATAAGATGTGGTGGTTCAGTGCCTAAGATGCTGAGCTTGTCGATTGAAAGGTCAGCAGTTCAGCTGTTCGAATACCTAATACTGCATAAGGGGATGATCTCCCATTACTTGTCCCAGCTTCTGCCAACCTAGCAGTTCGAAAGCACGTAAAAAATGCAAGTAGAAAAATAGGGACCACCTTTGGTGGGAAGGTTCTGTGTGCCTTTGGCATTTAGTTATGCCGGCCACATGAGACGTCTTCGGACAGCGCTGGCTCTTTGGCTTTGAAACGGAAATGAGCACCGCCCCCTAGAGACAGGAACCTTTATCTTTACCTTATGAACCCTCATGATATTTCTTGAGGCACTGGACTTTTCCAACTTAATGTGTTGCCTTTTGCTGCCAAACCAACTCCTGAGCAATACACAGAATATTAGGTCCTTTCCTGTCTATGGTTAAAATCCTGACCATCCTATATCACTGAGTCTTTTCTAAATACAGGTAGTACTTGGGTTATGACAGCAAGTGGAATCAGAATTTTGATCGTTAAAAGATGGATGTATAAAGTGAAACTTCGCATACAACATCATTTAATGATCACAATTCTGGGAATCCTGATTACATTATCTCAGGACTGGGTGGGTCATTAAGCAAGGACTTCATGTGACCATAAGATGGGAAATCTCAGGAAAGCAGGCCAATCAGTAAGAGCTACAAATGTGTGGGCGGATGGTGCTATGATGTACTATCAAGTGCTTTGGAGCACAGGCAGGCTGATGGGTGCTGCAGGCAGACATTACAAAACATAGGAATTGGGTGTTCTGGGCAGTCACTATGGAGCATGGGCCGGTGGGCAAAAATGTGGTGGTTATGGCATGGAAGAGCAGGCTGTTTGGCAAATATGCAGGCACTTACTGTATTCTGCCTTGTTTCCCTCCCATTTGAGCCTTTCACCCAGCATCAACACGGCAAAATTGCCAATAAAGCTCCAACCTTGACATAGGGAAGATGGGAGAAGCATGTTTTAAGAGTTCTACAACCACAAGTAAACTGAGTACAACAGCCAAATCAAAAAAGGTGTTTTTTCTTCAGAAGGAGAGAAGACTGCAAAAGGAGTGCAGAAGCCCAGGAACATAAAGCAATGTTTAAAAAAAGGTAAAGGAACTCTCCATGCTAGTCATTAACAGAAAAAGAAGAAATCTCAGAGAGAGAGGGGATTTAAGGCAGAACAGAGTTAAGAAAAAAATGTTGATGCATACTAGCAAGACTATATAGAAATAGCATATAGGTAATTGTAATTGTCAGGCTCCAAAACCCAAAAAAGTCTCCTTTATTGTTCCTCACCTATAGATAGAAATCAAACACCTATAGATAGAAATCAAACTATTTGTATCATTAAAGATATAGCCTGAGAACTCTAGAGAGGAGCTATCTTGACGTTCTTCCTCCCAATCAAATTATCTAAACTTTGCTGAAGTTTAGATAATGACAGATTCTCAGTCATCTAGGTCATGGTTGTCCCAAAGGTGTTTTTTCAAGAGACAACTGGACTTTCTGTCTTTTCTTTGAAGACATTTTGCTTTTCATCCAAGAAGTTGCTAAACTTTGCTGTCTTTCTCTTCTCTGGACTGCTACTCCTCCATCCTTGAAATCTGGACTACATTTTACCAAATTAATAGAGATAGTGGATAATAGTAATTGAATCTAGTACATTGAATAGTAATAGTAAAAAGTATGGTAATTGTCTTGGTAATAATACGGTAATAATAACTGTCAAAATTGTCATAGTAACAGTATAGAGATAACAATAGAAAAGAATATGGGAAGCACTCATGAATCGCTTTTGGATGTTTCTTTCTACAAAATAAAACATCTCTTCAATTCTTATACAGAGATATAAAGAAGCAGAGTGCAGTGTTTTTGTGCCTTTCTTGAGTCTGAATCAACCTAACAGGATATGGGTTTAAAAATGTAACAAGAAAGAGTGCTTTGGGCAGAGGTGGGTTTCAGCAGTTTCTGACCAGTTCTGGAGAACTGGTAGTGGAAATTTTGAGTAGTTCAGAGAACTGGTAGTAAAAATTCTGACTGGCCCCACCCCCATCTATTCCCTGTCTCCCAAGTCCCAGCTGATCGGAAGAAAATGGGGATTTTGCAGTAACCTTCCCCTGGAGTGGGAAGGGAATGGAGATTTTACAGTATCCTTCCCCTGCCACGCCTATCAAGCCACACCCATCAAGCCATGCCACACCCACCAAACCACACTCACAGAACCTGTAGTAAAATATTTTGAAACCCATCACTGGCTTTGAGGTCTCCTGCCAGCTTCTCCCTGGACTTTGCTGGTGGGAACTAGAAGGAAAGATCACAAAACATTATCATGTGACAAAGGAGACTGCAACCATTTATATAAATGAGAAGATGTTAGAACATGGAACATAGAATCCTAGTTCTGGAAGGGACTTCAGAAGAGAAAAAGTCAATCCCCTCTTCTTCGGGACTGCTTCTCATGTACTGGAAGACAGTTATCATGTCCCCCTTACCCTTAATTCTTCTCTTCAATAGGCTAGACACAACTAGCTTCCTCAACCATTCATCACATAATTTAGCCTCCAGACCATTATACAGGGTCAGTTGGTCTCAGAAATAAGTTAATGTTTATATTTGGAGGGGAAAAAATCAACATAATATTAGAGCGAAGGGGGGGGGCAATGTAAAGTTTATTATGTATATATATATATATATATAGGTCAAGCACTTCTGTTTCATAACTTATAAAGGAACATAAATTCTCTTTTGATATTTATGGATGAAGGTTTGCTGATTCATGTGGCACAATTAATGGAAATGTCCTAAATTTGTGCAGAGAGACAACCTCAGCATTTTTTTAGTCAGGAGGTTTGACAACAATATATAAAAGCAAAGTACAGGAGTAAAGAGAAAAATAAACACTTGCATAAGCAAAATCTATTCAGAACCATAAAGCTGCTGGCAAATTAAGTAGCCCAACATAGCCATATTGTTCATTAGTCTTACCACTAAGATTACTCCCCACCCCTCAGAAGTGGTTGACATTAGCTATATAGAATGAGATTATAGGATTGAGACATATTCATATATTTGGGTTTTTTTCCCCTTGCTATATTACATTTCTTATGCAACCAAGCACCTATAGTTATTAAATATATTATGTACTCTTTTACAATGGGCAGATTTTACTCTTCCATATATTTTGTATGCCGGTGCTTCTGACAAGCAAAATCTTGTGCTTTTTGCTTATATGAAAATGTGAACCATAATTACAGTCTTAGTCTGGAATAACATAATGCATTTTGTTCAGCCATTAAGAGAAAAAACATGTAAAGTTTATTTTTTATTTTTTTTATTTTTTTAAGATAAAAACCGACATTATTAAGTATTATCAAGGCAGCAACTATATTGGCAGGGAATTTGGAGTTTTAGTCTTCTTATGCATTTTGAAAGTCCCCAAGATGCGCAAGATTCTCAGTATTTTATTGTATAGTTAAACTTATAGCTAAAATGTATGCCAATAGTTATGTTATATCAGCAGGTATCATTCCCAAGTCCACTGATGCATGCAAAATGGTGTTTGATGTGGAAAAGTAATAACTCATACATTATCCTGGGCATATAAATCCAGTGAGAGATGGTAATTTCAAGCATCTAAGTACAGAATAGTGAAAGTTAAAAAGAGAGATAAACCTAGTCTTATAATGCAATGGCAGTGTAATGGTATGTGGGAATGACCTTGGAAAACAAGAGGAAAAAATGCAGCTCCCTCCAGGATTACGACAACTACCCGACCTCCGGACCTTCAGACGGGAACTGAAGATGCTATTGTTTCAGCGTGCAGGACTAGCCTAAGATAAAAGGTTTTAGCATATCTTAATGGGGTTTTTATAGGTTTTTTATTTTTTAGTGATCAGGCCATGATATTATCTAGTTTTAATTGGGTTTTAATGTTTATTTATTGTACTGTTTTAATATGCCTGTGAACCGCTCTGAGTCCTACGGGAGATGGTGCGGTATATAAGTTCGATTAATTAATAAATAAAATAAATAAAAGTGTAGACAACAGTCTGATAAGAGGAAGCTGAACTTGCAGAAGGAATGGGGGGTATGGCAAACATCTCAAATGGGATCATCCCTAGTTTCTTGGACTGTAAAGGGGACAAGTCAGGAGAGGACAAGTACTTGTAGATTTAGAAGATTATGTTATGTAACCTCACAATAATGTTACAGCTAGTATTTCTGGGCATGTTTCTTGTCTAAACTATCTTGCAAGGATGACATATGTTTTTGTGTCACCAACTGGGGCAGAACAATCTTCTGCTAATTACAGTTTCTAAGGTTTTGCCTGTGATAGTGCAGACATTAATAAAGGAGAATATTTGTAGACCAGGGTTGACGTGAAGGGTCTTTGATGCTCTCTGAGATTGCTTGTTTTCTTGCAGACATTTCATTACCTAACATAAGTTATAGGTAACATCAGCAGTAAGGAGTGCTGTTTGCTGTCAGTTTATATTCTAGTAGTTTGCCTGTCAGTGTTGGTGGGAGTGGTGTTAGTGTTTCTTTGATTGGGCTGTTTGCTGTTGACTTCTTTGCTATTCTTGATTGGGGTATTGTTTACTTGACTGTTGATCTGATGTTAACCTTGGATGTTAATCTATGGTGATATGGATGCTGAATGCTGGTGGAGAGGCATTTGGGTCTTTTTGTATAGAAAAGTCTTTTATATAGACTTTTGCATAGTCTATATAAGTTTTTAATGTCTATGGGTCTATTAATGGCTGATTTGTCAAAGTGCCAGGCTTCTAGAAATTCCCTGGCATTTTTGGAGTTGGCTTATAGACTATGCAAAAGAAACTATCACCCAGACAAAAAAGGAACAAAAAGACCCAAGCACCTCTCCACCAGCAAACAGCACCCAGATCACCATAGATTAACTACGGGTAATGAAACATCTGCAAGAAAGCAAACAAAGTCAGAGAGTACCAAAGACATTGTTTGCATTCCCAGTCACTTTACTGGCATGGTGAGTTAGGGATAAAAGACAGGAAATGAAATGAAACTTTCGGTGTTTACATTTTCTGGCTTTCTCTAGAGGCATTTCCCCAGTTCTCAAATATTGTAATGATGCTCATAATTTATCTACTGCCCTTCATGAAGTATAATATAGGCATCATCAGGTTTTCTGGGTTAGGTATGGATCAGTTTAGAGACATAGTGTCCATTGAGTTTGGGGTAGCTTTAGTGATCAATTCATTACTAGATCAAGTTAAGGGTTCCATGCAGTTGAATGGTTCTTGAAATTCAAGAGCACATAGGGAAAAAAATTAATTGGGATGTATCCAACATTGGTGACACTTGTCCCATTGACAGAATCACTTAGGTGCTTTACACTGAGCAAATACAATGTACAAATCAACAATCAGCAAATCTTGAGTAGGGTCCCTGGGGCACAAAAGAGTTGCTGGCATTTCCTAAGTTCAGATAACTTGCCTTAGTCTGTTTTGCTCCTGAAGATGTTAACACTCTTCCCTTTTACTGGATTTTTCTCAGATACCTTTAGAGGCTTTTTGTGAAATGAAAAAAAACGAGGGAAGTTGGATTTCTTTTGGTGGGAGCAATTTGTAGGTCATCTTCTGCATTACAGGACCATTGAACTTGAACTTGAAATGATGATGAGTTGCATTCCAGATGTAGGTGAAGGAAGAATAGTCATTGCTAAGCTAGAACTATGACCTGCATTTTTTCTTTTTTTCCTCATTATCAACAACTTCTTCATTAATTTGGGCATATCTGAAGTCCTTTTAGATGTCTCCCATGAAATACCATGACAGTTATGCTGACTTCTAAATTCTTTATTTGCCTCTTGTGTTTTGTTTGGTAATTAATCATTTTTCCTCAATTCAATCTCTTCATCAATAACCTAAACTTCCTTTTAATCTAAAGTGGATTGTCCCATGACAAACCCAAATATTAACTAATGAAGTCCACTGGGGTCTCTCATTCTCCACTAAAAACTTCATACCAATAACTGTGAGCGTATTCAAACTGAACAGATTGTTATTAGATGCAACGAAGTGTATAGAAGAAGAAAGTTTACAATATATATTAGGAAAAATTGTGAATGTCAGTGAACATAGATCTCCCACAGTTACCAGCAAATAAACGAATAAAGTTCACATTACTATCTGTAACGTGATTCTTTAGTCTAAAATAAATCCTACATTAACGCTTCCTAATTCTCCAGTGGTGCCCTTCTATCCTAAGCACACTTCTGTGATTTAGATACAACATTCCTCTTCTGTCCAGTTGCATTATACTGAATATCTTCTGTGCTATATCTTTGGCACAGTCCTTAACATGCCCCTAGCAATAAAACGACACCATTGGCAACACAAATGTCTAAAACTGTAAAACCGTAGCAGTGGTAATGAAGCAGCATGTCCAAAGAAAATGTTGTGTTTGTTCATGCTTAGGGCAATGTAATTATGGAATGTGTACATTTTATTGGCATTACAATAGTACTAGATTCCCAAAAGTTGTCTGGTTAAAAAATTCTTTTCTTGTATTTGATATTTAATGTATTTTTAAGGTTTTCTTAATCCAATTCTTTGAGCTTATAAATTCTTATTTACATATCATAGATAAGGCTAACATAATCAGACTTTGGACTTGCGGTGTCTGTATTGGGCAAAGTCAGTAAAAAATGTGTCTCTACAAATCTTTCTAAAATACAGGAACCTCAAAAATATGGTTAAATGTAGCTTAAGAGAAGTATAAGCAGGTGATCTAGTGATCACTGTAAGACAAGCAATGTGATTCAGTATATAATTGTTTGGGGTAGGTTTTTTGGGAGAGAGAGGGGAAGAAGAAAATATTATCACTGAGATTTTTCTTCTCTTTTTTCCCTTTGTATGGCTCCTGCCAGCGTAAAGATTCTCTATGTCAGGCCTGAAAGCCATCTTTTGTATTAGGCCTTCAGACCTGCCACATTTACTATTGTGGGAAACTGGGAGGGGGGATTGTATGGAGCATGGGTGATATATACTCATAATAATATTCCTTTCTCAAGAAGTCAAGGCCAACTTTTCCTGTACCTGGAAGGCTGGAACCTGGAGGCATCTCCAGTGTGTATGATGCTTGATTGGAACATGTGATGGGCTTGTGGGTGTTGGGCAGGGATTTGAACTTTTCCTTGGGTGGGGAAAACCTGGAAGTTTTCAAATTCAGGTTTTCCCAGATGTGCCAATCTGACATCTCTAATAAAATGTAAATTTGAGGAAACTCAAGCCTAGGAATTTTCTTTTGTTGAGGGTATTACTTGAAACCCTGACACTCTACTGGATTTCAATGGGGCATTGTTATTATTCTATGTTAAAACATTCCACGTATGATCAAGCTCTTACAAAAATAAAATGCATGCCTTTGGTTGCAAATATCCTCCTCTTTAAAACACACACACACACACACATACACATCACACTTTCCAGGATTTGGAAGGACTGGTAAGGTGATCTCTTTTCTGCTTCCTTCCATCTGCAAAGGTCAGCAGGACATCCCAGCAGAGATATCCTGATTTCTAGTCTTTTGTTTCCAGATATAGTTAACTATGGCTGACAGACACACTCAGCAGCAGTTCTAAGACAAGATGCCAGTAACATATCTGAAGCCAAGAACAGGTAGAGGGAATTGAATTAAAGGATGTTAGTGCCAAATTAATTTTAATCCAGACAGGGGAAGGGGATCTTTTTAACAATCAGTGCAGACTATTAAGAACAATAAGATACCCTGTTTTCCCCCAAACAAGGCATCCCCTGATAATAAGCCCAGTCGGGCTTTTGAGCGCATGGCAATAAGACCAAGCGCTTATTTCAGGGTTCAAAAAAATATAAGAAAGGGTCTTATTTTTTGGGAAACAAGGTAGTGTTGTATAAAATGTTACTTGGAAACATTGTATACTGATTAATTATTATGGCAATGATACTAAATAACTATGGGAATGTTTCATATAGTAACTCTAGTAATTTAATGTCAGCACGATGTTTCAGTTACTGAATAACTTAACTTAAAACATTAATACATTCCTCCTGCTCCTATCCAATTTCTAGCTTACTTCTACCCACTTCTGGTAATGTTGTCCCTGCGTGCTCAACAACACTGAATATTTCCTCAGCCCAAAAATATGTTCAGCACCATACTTTAATGCAGTATTATGCACACACCATACTAAATAAGCCATTTTTATTATAATTATTCTAGTTGGAAAATATGTGGTAGTGGGGAGAGACAGAGCAATGCAACTGATAATATGAAGGGTTTAAGAATAAGAATTGATAGAATAAGCTGGACTTATCCCAACTCCCTTCAGACATTATAAATCCTTCTTGGAAGGAGTATTGCATTTTATTTGTTAAGCTCCATAGGGAAGGGGAATAAATTATATATATATATATATATTTGATAGGAAAGGATCAATATGAGATCTGCATTAAATGTTCAGTATTCAAGAGGTGATGGATCTATTTCCCAGTTATTTAACTGAATGATAAAACATGAATAAATTGTGTGTATTATCTCTTTCAGTTATGCTTGTTTGTATGAATAGAGGAGGGGGATATACCGTGAAAAAAGAAGGATACTTTTCTGCAATTGGAAGAACTAGGAATATGTGAATATGCCTGTTTGGAAGGAGAGCAAACTTTGTTGCACATCTTAGCTTTAAGGAGAAAAATCTGTGTATTTCATTTGATGTCTACCTTTCCAGTGCATTTACGTTGTTCAGAATAGTAATATAAATTAAAAATATCATAAAAGTGATAAATAGAAATACAAGTAAAGGTTAAACTGTAGCTTAGCTGTTTCACCTGGCTGATTTGATCTAGTTCAGGTGAGTAGGTTGTTTAAAATAATAATAATAATAATAATAATAATAATAATAATAATAATAATAATAATAATAATAATAATAATAATAATAATAATAATAATATCACAACCTGCAATAACAAACAACTGCACTACTCGGAATATCTATATGATGTTCCGAGTAGTGCAGAATTTTAAGGTGTTGTTTTTTTTGAAAATAAACCACATACAAATCATTTTTGAACAAGATATCAGTCAGGTACATAATTAAACATAATTCACATTTCACACACACACCCCATTGTATCATTTATCCAATATATTTCCCTTTCCCTCTTAATATTTTATTATTTGCACATTTCTATCATAAAATCTGTTCCTTCCCCCTATCCTGAAATCAGTGTTAAATCAAGTCTAATCCCCATATTTTTTACCCCCTTTCTTGCCCTTCCCTTCTTCATTTAAAGTATTTATCCCCATCACAATTTCCTTCAATCACCATCTATAATCCTTACATTCCACAAAATATAACAATAAATGTCCGTACTTTCATCAACAACAAAAAAAGTAAAATAAAAGAGACAAAATAAAATCTAAAGAAATTTTCTCTTACATTTTGTCAATTTCAAAAAGATCTCCCATCACCAATAACGATTCCCAAATTATCCATTCTTAATAAAAGAGCAAAATAGAAAGAAGCAAACATTTCTTATTTTTCAAAAAAAATTCCATAGTTATATTCAAATATTCTATTGGAAGTTTTATCTTAAATTATTTCAATTTCATTACTTATGCTTAGAAAATTTCATTTTTTCTTAATTTAAATTCCTTAACATTTCTTTCCCTCTATTCTCACCATTTTTATAGTCCTCTGATAATCTTTAATACAGGCTTTAACTTTATTTTTAATATCATACATTTTATATTCTTCACTAAAATTGCTGCAAGCTAGTCTTGTTTTTTAGAACATTGTTAATATTCCAGTTCTGTAGTTATCTCTTGCATTCTTGCTTAGATGTCATTTGAATCTCTGCTTATTCTTTGATGTTATAAATCTTAAAGGTCAGCCATCTGGTTACAAAGACCTTTCTTGAGCTGTCTTGCAATCGCAAAGACATATGCATCTTCCTTGGAACTGTCCTGAGATCACAGAAACATTTCCATCTTGTATTTCTTCCTCTGCCTCTACATGTCAGTCTTTAGTCTACAGTTACAATCCACAATTAGCAAAGTATTCATTTTGTTTCTGTAGCACCACACCTCTGTTTCAGATTGTTTCCTTTTTTTCCAGATTTGTCCCGTTATAGAAATTTGTTTATAGTCCTTTAAATCCAAATTTACAGAGAATACAGAAACTTGGAGGTATTCAATTAAAATCTATTTAAAATTTTCTTTAAATCCTTTTTTTCTTCCTTCTTCCTCTTACATATAATCTTTAAATAATCAATAAAAATTCCAAAATTCTCCAAAGTCTGTTTTAGTTATAAAAAAAAGCTTATTTTTTTTCTATTTAATTGGGGCTCTAGACTTCAATTCCAAGCCCACTTTTGTCAGAATTTAGGTATTGTTTCATTTATTTCCTTCCATTTTCACTTCCTGTTTAATTTAGCTGCTGTTTCATGATTATTCTTTTAAGGCTTATGTCAAAATTACTCAAATTGCCTCTTCATGAGCTGGTATTAACTCACCCAGCTTCAATATCTTATTCAGTGTTTGCTCTTTATCCTCCTGTCCATTCTTGTGGCCATCCTGACTTTGGGCAGCTGATGGTGGCTGATGGTGGCTGCGGTCCTCCTCGCTGGGTTGACGGAAAAAAGCCGGAGCTGCAGGGAATTTGCAATTTTCCTGTTCGCTCCAGTGGCTCCCTCATTCTTCGCTGACTCTGTGGGGCAGCTATAGTCTGAAACGGACCCATACCGAGGGGATTTTCGGCGCTCACCCTGGAGCTTTTGGGGTTTGTGACCATTCCGTCGCTACGCTGGTCACGCCTCCTCAGAACATCATATATTTTAAGAAGATACTTGGTTAATACTTAGGATGCTGGCAGCAACCTGTATCAACAATCAGAACCAGTCAATGATATTTGTGACACATTTTTTAATGTTCAGTTGACTTAGTTTCATGTTTAATGAATAAAAGAAATCATCATCATCATCTGATAAGATATAACATTTTCAATGGGGGAAGTGAATTTGGAAAGACATTTATTTCAGGGAGGACAAAAGTCTTGCATCCAACTGACAGCAAGAAAGTGATTGATGCTAAAGCCCAATGGCAACTGTGAAAGGCACATGGATTTCAGAATAATGACATATTCTATATGTCATGATGTCGTTGCATAAATGATGAAATTATGTAGTAATATAATTGCATACAAGCATGTAAGATAAAGTATTTGTGTTTTGATGTAATGCCACATGTATTGTTATTCACCCACTTTGCCAACTTCATATGAATGATATGATGAAAGAGTGACTTTCCATCCCACTTGATTAAAGGGCCCCAGCTGGTATTAGAATGAGAACCAGAAGGATAGAGTGCCAAGGGATATCCTGCTTTGGCTCTGTGCTTCACTGGGCAGAAACATATTTTAAAAGACCTTCCACTAAGTTTCTTCTACAGAAAGGCGATTTGAATGGTAGGTGCAATAGCTGGAAAGGAGTTGGGGAAGCTCAAGTCTACAACAGCATGCAGAAGTTAAAAAGTGCTATGAGATGGTCTTGTTCCAAAATCTCTGGGGACCCCCCACCCTTTAGAATGGAGGAAGAAACATTATTTTCTAACAATCTATATATTTTGTTGAGCATGGCACTATATGGACTCTTCGTCTGAAAATTCTGGTACAGATTGGAATATTAGTAATACTGTCTGTGGGACAGTATTTAGACATTTAGAAACAATGTCACTAGGGTTAAATGCTTGATCCTATTTGATCCACACAAATTGATATTGATTCAGGGATGCTACCTACTTTCTTTGTACACATCTAGTTGTTCAGTGCAGTCTGAGAAATTAATGTAGTATCTAGATATGATCTTGAATGCTTTTGCTTTTGGCTGGGTTAGGTTTCAAGTAAGCCTGTGAATATACCTTAATTTCCATATTTAACTTTAAAAAATGGTGTAAAAGATATTATCGTCTCAATCAGATATAAGAATCCAACAGCAGTAATTCCCTGTTGAAGGAAATAATTTACCCTTTGTTTACCTTGAATTGCATTTATATTACTTGAATGTGCTTTCCATACTGGATAGCTATTTTCCTACCTATTTTAAGCAATGGTTGCACTTCAGCATAACAAATAAAATAAAAACATAAGTTTCTTGGTATGTTTTATTTATGCTTTTATTTTGCTATCAATGGAAGAAAGGTTTTGTTTTGTTTTTGTTTTGGCAGAAATATAATTGAAGATAAAGCTTCTTTAAGTGTTCACTAAATTAAGCAAAAATTAAATATGTATAGTCTTTGTCAAAAGGCTGTAGATATGCTTGTTTGCTTGTCTTGAAATAGACTGAAAATTTCACCAGTCTGTTCTACAAGTTCCGAGGAAGCCTCACTCCTATGGAGCAAGGACAGATTCTTGGACAGCATAGAAGAATAACAAGAATTCAGTGAGATTCACCCACTGACAGGTTGATGGAATATTTATTTTTATTTATTATTCATTACATTTATCTCCTGCCTTTCCTTCTGGAGTTCAAGGTTGCATATGTATAGCATTTCCCGTTCAATTTTATATCACATCCACATCCTGTGAGGTCATTGAATTGACAGATAATAACAGGCCCAATGTCATTCAGCATCTAAACCTCCTATCTTAATCATTATGGCACATGGCTGTCTAGAAATCTGCTAGAAAGGTTTCATTTTTGGGGAGACCTTTTCCCCTTTTGGGGAGAAGATATTAAATTCTTTTTTAAATTTTTTTCTCTGTCCACTGTATACCTGTATATTATTATGTCAATGCAATATTCAGAATGTTTACAGGGAAAAATTGAACTGATTATAAAATCTGATACCAATAGCATGTTTATCACTTGATTTTGTGAATGCTATACAAATGAGCAACGTGGCTTCTTGTGGGATAATAAAACCTTCCATAAATTATAGATTGTACACATACTGATGTTTCTAATGGCTGTTACTTCCACCTGGGAGAAACTGTTTTCTCTATCAATTCTTTTCCCATAATGTATTAAGTACAGGAAAGTATTCAGAATTAATATTTTCACTTTTAAAAAAGTGTTGAAAGAAATGAGAAAAAAGAGTGGCAAAAGCAATACAATAATACATTTGAATTGAATCTGATTTTTATCAAAAAGTAAAACCACCAGGCTGTACATTTGGCATAATGGTTCTTACTGAGAGTATGTAGACAACAAGGAAGATGATCTTAGTGGAGGTATGAAGACTCTTTAGCAAGACAACAAAAGCTAAAACTTTTTAAAGTCCAGAATGGCCACATATAATAATGTTCAAAAGTGGTTCAAACAGACATTAATTCATTGTTAATTAATTGAACTTTAGGGAAGACAAGGAAATACATCAAAATCAGACTTGCAAGATTTATTTATTATTTATTTATTTTATTAAATTTTTATACCGCCCTTCTCCCGAAGGACTCAGGGCGGTGTACAGCCAGAAATAAAATACAATATATATACAATTAAAACGAATTAAAATATAGCAATTACTAAACGGCTGATAGTTAAAAAAGAATTTAAAATTTAAAATATTAATAAACCCCGATATAAAATCAAACTATTATGCCAGTCCTGCTTGGATAAATAAATATGTTTTTAGCTCACGACGGAAGGTCCAAAGATCAGGCACTTGTCGTAGGCCAGGGGGGAGTTCATTCCAGAGCGTCGATGCTCCCACAGAGAAGGCCCTACTCCTGGGGGCCGCCAGCCGACATTGTTTGACGGACAGCACCCTGAGGAGACCCTCTCTGTGAGAGCATACGGGTCGGTGGGAGGCATAGGGTAACAGCAAGCGGTCTCGTAAGTACCCGGGTCCTAAGCCATGGAGCGCTTTAAAGGTGGTGACCAGAATCTTGAAGCGCACCCGAAAGACCACAGGAAGCCAGTGCAGACTGCGGAGCAGAGATGTTACGTGTGAGCCACGAGTGGCTCCCATTACTACTCGCGCAGCTGCATTCTGGACTAACTGCAGCCTCCGGGTGCACCTCAAGGGCAGCCCCATGTAGAGAGCATTGCAATAATCCAGCTGAGACGTAACCAGAGCGTGAGTGACTGTGCATAAGGCATCCCGGTCAAGGAAGGGACGCAACTGGCGAACCAAGCGAACTTGGTAAAAGGCCCTCCTGGAGACGGCCGCCAGATGTTCATCAAAAGACAGCCGTCCATCCAGGAGGACGCCCAAGTTGCGAACTTATTTACTTATTGTAGTCAATCTCAAGAAAAGTAGATTTAGCCTTTCTGTGGAGTTAGTTCTAGTTATGTCCTGAGCAATGGTGGTATTCAGCTGGTTCTATCCTATGTTGGCGAACTGGTAGCAGTGGCACTGGGAGGCTCCGCCCACCACTCCAGATGTCATCCCATTTTTGATATTCTGTGCATGCACAGAAGGTCCTGCAAATGCACAGAGGTTGCATGTGTGAGCAAACTAGTAGCAAAGGTAAGTGAATACTACCCCTAGTCCTGAGATTGACAGAGTAGAAGATGATTTGGCGTGTAACTGTTTGGGTAACTGGATAGACTTTTACAAGGCATCAAATTTGTTCTATGGATAATATGCATTCATTGTTGAGTTTTAGTTGCCATAACTAATATGGATGATGAACTGTAGGCTTCTTTGAAAGGAAATTGTCAAATAGCATTCAAAGTACACTGCAAATGTTTGATAAAAACTAGTTAACTTTAATTAGTGTTCCAAAATAATTCTTGTCACTGATCCTCTCTCAGTATAATGTGAATAAGTTCCAATGATTTATGTTGAAAAATAAATACACCATGGCAATGGGACAAAACTAAAATTTTAATAATGTATTTTCTTACCATTCTGAGACAGGAGAGATAAAAAGCTATTTTTGCCAGTTTGAAGAATCATGCAACTTTATATATAGTGAAATAGGACTTATAGATAGTGGCATCTGCCAAGGAGAAGTAGTTTTTTGTTAAAGTCAGGTTAGTGATTGCCACCAAAAAAATGGAGTTCTGCTGTTTGTATGTGCATACAAAAGAAGTGGAACTTCAATTTTCCATGTATAATTTCCATCTTTATTTTTAAAAATACTTCCCTGCAAATGCCACTATTTATAGATAAATAGCTTGGACAACATTGGTTGGTCAACTTGAAGAGCAGCAAGGATAATGACCAATAATTTGATAATGACCAAAAATATCCAGTCATTGCATTCTTTACCTAATGAAATAGTTGGAATAAAGCAGTCTCTCTCCCTCCCTATCTCTCTCTCTCTCTCTCTCTCTCTCTCTCTCTCTCTCCCTCCCTCTACCCCTCTCCCTCCCTCTCTCTTCCCCCCTCTCCCTCCCCCCTCCCCCCGGATTAGAATGAGGTGAAAATGTCATAATATTCAATTCAGTGGCATTTATCCTATATTGACAGAATTTAGATAGTGACATGAGTTGATCATTTGTGAAAATACCTGCAACATTCTTATGAACTTTTATGAAACAATGGATAATTCATGGTCTCTATGTATCCCTTAGGTCCTCTCTCCTCTCCTCTCCTCTCCTCTCCTCTCCTCTCCTCTCCTCTCTTCTCCTCTCCTCTCCTCTCCTCTCCTCTCTTCTCTTCCCTTGAGTAACAATGACACTATTTTCCATTTATAAAATAAGAACTGAATTAGAATTGTGAAGCCTTCAACAGGTTGAAACATAACTGTTTTAACTGTCATTTTAGCTTTAAAAATACAAGCTAAATAAGTAAGTCCTTCCTACACAAATTACCAAGATCAAATTATTATTCTCTGGACATAATATTCAAAACACTATTTTCTGGAGAAGACTCTAATGCTGGGTAAAGTGAAAGGAAAATATAGACAGTATAAAAGATAGCATGGGTAGACAGAGGGAAGACAATCTGAAAAATGTGGTTTGAGCCTATACCAAGAAATAAATAAATAAAGATAATAGAGGGAAGGGAAAAGAAGCACATTTAGATGCAAGATTCAGTAACTTTACTGTTTTAATAAAAGTAGCTTAAAGACAACCTAGTGTGTGTTTCTGTCTTGTCTATCTTATAGAGCTGACAGAAGGAAAAGAAGACTGCAGTGTATAGGGCAGAGGGAATGGCCTTAAAAGACCAGAGGAAGAACTGCTGTCAAGGCAATGGTTAGACAAACAAGGTTTCAGACTGTTCCAAGAAACTAATTTGAGTACATTTCTCCCTAGTTCACACAAAGGTAAAGTGAGGGAATGGGGAAGCACATCCAGACTTGCAATATTCTGTTCCAATAAAAGTAACTCTGACCTATATGGGATTGGTTTCTTAGCCTGGTCTGTTTTACAGGGCTGACAGGTAACAAAGTGGATGGATTTAGTTACAATGATGATGTATGAACCACTGGAAGATTTGAAGAACCAAACTAGATTAAATATCTTCATGGAGAAAATCTATTGTAGTCTCTAAGAGTTCGCCTTTAGGGTAGAGGTAAGAAAACAATGAAAGACAGAACTGAAATAAATACTGAATGAGATCTGAACCAAAAGACGATAACCCTTATCTTACCCTTTCTTCTTCTGACACAGTTTCTCTTGCTCCCTCATTCTCTTCTACTTTTTAGCATTTTCTTTCTCTCGTCACATGAGTAGTGAGAAAGGAACACATTTGATGTGATCATTTGCATAGAATTCCTGTAAATGAACCTTTATTTCTTTTAATAAACCTTAGTACTATTAATTTCAGTCCACAGAACATAGAATTGAAGGTGTCATTTAAGACATTGTGACCAACTCCATATTAGTGTAGAATTCCAAACTAAGCACTCCTAACAAAAGTCTGTCTAGTTTCTGCTTAAACACATCCAGTGAAAGAAAGCTCTCCATTTCTCTGGGTAATTGGTTCCACTCTCAAACAGCTCTTATTTTTGAGATTTTTTATAACATACAGTCTCAGTCTGCCTTCCTGTAATTCCTGTAATTTAAATCTGCTGTTCCACATTCTGCACTCTGCAATGATGGAGAACAAGTCTTGACCTTTTTTTTGACATTCTTTGTTTTTTGGATAGAAATAAAACAATTAAAAATCTGTAAAAGATCATATGATGGAGACTTCTGTCATATCATGTATGGTTACATTTTCATTATATATATATATATATGTCTCAACACATTCCGTTGATTATGGAGGTTCATTTCAATATACTGTGGTTACAATTGTGAACCTCTGTATCTAAATGCTAATAGAACAGTCCCTCCCAAAATATGTAATATTAACTTATATACCATGAGGTTTTTAGATATATTCATGGAGATCTATATATACAGTTAGAATCCCTTTCCCTGGTGAAGCCCGTATCCTTAACTGCAGATGCCTACAAAAGGAATGCCCTCATTTTCATTATATTGTAAATGGCCTTTATATTTTTAAAGGTGGTATTTCAATGGGATTTTTCAGCAGGCTGTTTAGGGAGCTTTTTTTAATTGTCAGAAAAAAACCTTCCACCTAGAACTTACAGTTTGATAGCTTTTATCTTAACTATCAAAACTTGTTGCTGTTCTTTCAAAATCTATATGTATTTTCTGGGTAGCAAGCCCAGATTCCTTAGAATTATGTATCCCTAAGCCTCTCATTACTACCATTTTGTAGGGCTATAAAGATAATTTATTCAAATGAGCTTCTGAATCTTAATGGCGAGTGAGCTGCTAATATTTCTTCTTTTATATGTTGGGATTTTTTGGTGTGTGTGTGTGTGTGTGTGTGTGTGTGTGTGTGTGTGTTTTATCTGTTAGGGAATCAGTACATTAAGGTTTTTTTATGATTTTTTTTTGTAAACTACTTAGAGTGCAATGATGGGCAGTATAAAAAGGTAAACAGTGTGGTTACACAGTCATACAAAATGGCATGTCTTTTAATCATATTGATATCACCATCAAGATTTATCCATTTATCTGAGAAAATAATTTTACTACTAAAAAAAAGTCTCTTAATTTTGCTCATCCTTTTTGTTGATTTACTGCTTTCTTAATTCTCCTAATTTATCTTTTTCAATTTGATTTTTTTTTCTTTTAGCAAGTTGGGGTTGATTCAGTATACTAGTATATTTCACACCAATAACTTGGCACTCTTTAATTGGGGGGGGGGCTTCCTTATAATTAACTTTAATGACAGTAGGAAACTGATTTTAACATAACAATAGCAATTTTGAAATCAAATTCCAGCATTGCTAAAACAAGATAGTATCTACAGTAGAAATGAAAAACTGACCTTTAAAATCTTAATAAACTACAACTTCTTGTATCCTACTCAGAGGCTGAAGTTCCTAGGGATTGTAGTTGTATAGCCTGGAGTTAAAAAGAATATTTTCATTCAGAAGTTAACTCATCAAAATTGCTAAAGTTAGGCATTCCATAATTTAAGATAATATTGGGTTAAACCAAAATACAAAAACATTCCATATTGTTGTACTCTGTTTTAGATTTTGGTTCTTCTATCACAAGTGGAGATGGAATCTGCATGTGAAAAACCACTACACATCATGAGAGAAAAATCCCAGCCTCTTCTTTAAACAAAAGAAAGAAAAAACTGTTTGTCTGTGTCTCTGTGTCTCTTGGTGTGTTATACATGCTTAAAATTTTCAATTGCAGGCAATAGAGTTTTGTTTTCTAAAAATAATCCTGTATGTGTGTTTACGATCTTTTATTTTTTTCCCCAGGTAGCAATGGGGAAGGAGTCTTAGACTATGTTTGGTCCATTCATAGAGTTGCCTGCCTGATTTAGTTAGACATGTACTATGTCTTGAGGCAACTCAACATACTTTTTTGTCTTTTTATTATTTTTAAATTGTATGGACATTGAAATATTAGTTGAACAGAAATTATACAAGCATGAAGATACACAAAGCAAATAGGAGACAAAAAAACTACTACTTAAAATATAACTAAGAATATTATGAAAAAATACTTTTGGTAATACACTCTTCCATTTCTTCCAGTTGCTTCCTAAACTGCTAACCACTTCCCTAATATTTGTGCTGTACTTTGAATATTAAAGATTAGAAGTTTTTGCTAATAGCTATTTAAACAATTTCACCAATTGTTTTTAATTGGTCTCTATACTTGTTTCCTAAATAGCACTTTTGGAATGTTTGAATTCATATATTCTGCTTATGTGTACTTTGGTGAAGTAAAATTGCGCCCTGCTTCTTTTCATTGAGACAGAATGAGCTCACCATTTCTCTGTGCTCAGCAGCAGCAATAAGTCATTTTGGTAGATTGTGGGCAATCCACACACCTCCAGTTTTTACATTATATCAACAGTTAACTATGAATCAAAACAAAATTGTGCTTTTCCTTTTTCTTCCTTTAGAACATCACACCCCGTTCCCTTCCCACAGCAGAGGAGGAAGAATGCAATTATAGTGTCTTTGTTTTATGGTGAAAAAGCAGTGAAAATGGTGTGAAAATAGTTTTGATTGGTTTAATTTAGTCTATGTTGCTCAAAATAACTTTAGAAAGAAAGAATATAAAAAGATATGTATTACAATTGCAGATAGTTTCTGCTGTTTTTAAAAGAAAGAAAAGAAAAATTCATGTGGCACAATGAAGATTTTTGGCTTATAGATCTATCTAGAAGAAGAGCAAGTGAGTATAATATTGTTATGCTAACAAAGTAAGTTTCAATTTGCAGTGTACTACTACAACTTCAAAATGTTATTAGCTCTCTATAGTAAGCATGATTCTCAACTTTACTTTGCTTCAGTTTTAATACTTTTTTACCTCAGAGTAAAAAGTTATCCTTGTTGCATACATTTCTGGAATCGCTAGAAATCTTGTGTATAAAATATTTGTTATACACAAACAAATACTGCCAGGTCTTTTTTTTTATTTAATTTTGTCATAACAGTATACATAAACATTGTCATAAGTAAAAAAAACATATCATGAAGAAAATATATATATATATGTAAATAAAGAATATGCATTAGCTATATTAATTTGATATAATAAAGGGAACAATAGGACAGAAACGGTAGGCACTTTTGTGCTCTTATGCACGCCCCTTATAGTCCTCTTAGGAATGGGGTGAAGTCAATAGTAGACAGTTTTTGGTTGAAGATTTTGGGATTTTGAGTAGAGACTATGGAGTCAGGTAATGAGTTCCTAGCATTAACTTCTCACAAACATTTATATTTCTCACTTGTTGTATTTGCCATCCCAGCCCACCCTGGGCATTTTTAATTCCAGCTCTAAACTGGTATAATTGTATTTAATTCAACAGTTGAAAGTTATATTTTGTAAAAACTAACTAGGTGCACCTTTTTCTTGACCAGGAAGACCTTCAGACTCATGCCATGGTCTCATTATCACTTTATGATTGGATTATTGCAATCTTCCCTACATGGGACTGCCCTTGAAGAACATCCAGAAACTACAGTTGGTATAAAATACAGCAGTGCAAGCAACAGCGGGCATCACCTGATATGCACATGTGTCACCACTGCTACACAAGTTGCATTGGTTTGCCAGTTGTCTTCTGGGTGAAATTCAAGAAGTTATTGGTTGCCTATAAAACTTGTAAGGCCTAGGGCAAGGACACATGAGGGACCATTTGTCTCCACTCATTTTCTTCAGAGTGGGAATATTCCAGGTCCTTTTTATTAAATGTTGTCACCGTATGGATCTGAGGAAGTATGTCTCCTCCATTGAGGCCCCCTCCCTTTTGAACAACATCCCTCTCCTTCATATATTTGGTGCCCTTTCTCCTAGGGATTTGAAAAACCCTTAAAGCTTTGGTCTCAAGCCTGGAGTGGGTGTGTTTGTGAGGCCCCGCATTTGGTTTGATTTGTTATGGTTTGATTTTAATCCAGGCTGCCTGTGCAGTTGTATGTTTTAACTTTTATGTTTTTGTATTCTTTTTATTTGTGAGGGAACTGGAGGCTAAATATAGGAAGAACAGTCGCAGGAACTGGGTATATCTAATTTAATGAAAAGAAGGACTAGGGGAGACATGATAGCAGTGTTCCAATATCTCAGGGGCTGCCACAAAGAAGAGGGAGTCAAGCTATTCTCCAAAGCACCTGAGGGCAGGACAAGAAGCAATGGGTGGAAACTAATCAAGGCAACCTAGAACGAAGAAGAAATTTCCTGATAGTTAGAACAATTAATCAGTGGAACAACTTGCCTCCAGAAGTTGTGAATGCTCCAACACTGGAAGTTTTTAAGAAGCTGTTGCATAACCTTTTGTCTGAAGTGGTGTAGGGTTTCCTCCTGCCTAAACAGGGTGTTGGACTAGAAGACCTCCGAGGTCCCTTCCAACTCTGTAATTCTATTCTATTCTATTCTATTCTATTCTATTCTATTCTATTCTATTCTATTCTATTCTATTCTATTCTAGATACTCAGAGTCCATTGGCCCTGGGTCAGTTCACCATGTATCTTTACTACTCATAGTCTTTCCTTCCTCCCTCCCACCTGCCATTGTACTGCTCATCTCCATTTGTTCTGCTTCTCCCTATGCTCTTTCCTTCACTTTCCCAATGTCCCTCCATTCCTTCCCAGTCTATGTTTTTCAATAGTATTTCCTTCCACTACATTTGTGACCTTCCCAGCTGGTAAGCAAAGTCAAAAGGGGAAGCCAGATTTGTTTAATGACCTTAGATTCTTCTTAATAACTGTGGCAATTTGCCTCACAACCGAGACAAAAAAGGTAGTATAATAGAGCAGAAATTGCTTAACAAATGCCTGCTTAGCAACAGACATTTTGGCCCCAATTCTGGTCATAAGTTGAGGAATATTTGCATGCACATTTGGGGGTGCTGGTAATGCAATGTGTTATTTTTAAATGACTGCATAAAAAAAATATTGGGACATTTTTTCTGGATTTTATATATAACTAATTTTGAATATACCAGAACCAGGCTGGCAATATTTTGGCTTTCTAAGCCCAAATATTTTTAGGTAGTCTTAATTTTGCATTCATTATATCCAGCAGATTTTAGCATTGTAAAACTTATACATTGACATAAAAACTGCCTAACTGCATGTTCTGTACCACAATATGCAATTATGTGTCTATTATACCCAAGAAAGAAATGGACAAGCACATACAGTCCATTTTCATTTCCGTGGTTTGTAGAGCTACTATTGATCAAAAGCGTTTTAAAGAAGGGCAAACGGGTGACAAAACCGTGAATCAGACCATATTTTCCCTTTAGAAAGAGTTAGACAGATGAATAGTTTCACATCAATACACACCTAAGCTTAGCGTGATTTCTCACGGCTCATCAGGACCTGCCCATTCAGTTCCTCCTCTTCAATTACCAGGGAAGTGAAAATGAAGAAAGAACAAACAAGCAGGATGGTTGCATATGCTGCCTGAGGCTGAAATAAATGCATTTCAAAATGGTGCTAAACCACTGTGACAGGAACAGTGTGCTGGGAGGAAACAGCAAGAGAGTCCAGCTGGAGAAATTAAATCTTTTTGTGTGGCAAACACTTAATAACCTCTTTGCTGTGTTGATGGAAATGATTAATGCAGTTCCCAGAGCAAGATGCACATTTCAAGTGAAGCAGCACTTGGATGCCAACTTTTGTGGCTGCGAGTACTTAAACGTAATGTACCTGGAGAGAAAATGACTGAAGAAGATACCAAAGATTTCTCTATGTTCTCTACTTTTAACCACATCTGTAGTAGGGAGAGAGGGTGTGTGTGCCCACAAAGGGGAGTATGAAATAAAAGTCATTTTAACACTTTGGGATTCATCGCTGATGGCAGAGAGAATCTCAGAAGAAATGGAGATCAGTTGGATATTTATTACCTAGTTTAAATCAGAATCAGAAACTGATGGCCAGATAGAATAGAATAGAATTTTTATTGGCCAAGTGTGATTGGACACACAAAAAATTTGTCTTGGTGCATATGCTCTCAGTGTACATAAAAGAAAAGATACGTTCATCAAGAATTCTAAAGTACAACACTTAATGATAGTCATAGGGTACAAATAAGCAATCAGGAAACAATCAATACCATATTAAATTGTAAGAATACAAGCAACAAAGTTACAGTCATACAGTCATAAGTGGAAGGAGATGGGTGATGGGAACGATGAGAAGATTACTAGTAGTGCAGATTTAGTCAATAGTTTAATAGTGTTGAGGGAATCACATACAAATGATATATATATAAAAGTAGCAGTACAGGAGCATGGAAGACCATTAAGTCTAATTCAATGCAAGGATTTAAACTGGAGCATTCCAAGCAGATGGGACTGGTTCATCTCTGCTTTTAGTGAAGGTGAACCCACTACCTCTCAGGTTCATTCATTAAACTGTCAAGTTGCTCTTATTTTTAGAAAGTCTCTCTACTCCACTCCAACATGCAATTAGAATCTGTCTTTCTGCATCAACAGCAGGAAATCTAATACCTGAAGCTATTTGTCTTTTCATCCAGAATACATTATGGTACATGTAAAGGCAGAGGTTGCTTTGTTTCACATAGCTAAGTGACTAGACTGTATTCTACACAAAAATAAAGAGAAAGGGGGTTTCTAGAAAGAGAGAGTGCCACTGGTACTGAAATGTATTAAAGTACACAGAATATGAAAGAACAGAAATAAAAATTCGGTGGAAAAGATATTACTGCTGTTCTTCCATCACCTCCATCAGTACAACAATTATGCAATCAGAAAAGTGAGTTTAGGAAGAATGAGTTTAGCTGGCTGAACTAAAGAAAAAAAAATCCAAATTATTAATTAATACTATACAAGTAACGAGTGGTGGGATCCTTCCAGTTTAATAACTGGTTCAGTGATTGCACCCTTTGCTGCGTGCATGTGTACAGTAAAATGAAAAATCACCTTCTGAGTTAGTGCTAGGAAATTAAAACAGTTGAGACGCAGCAATCCGCTCTGCTGCGCTAATCAGCTGTGAAGATAAAGGTAAGTAAAGCTCAGGGGTGGGCAGGCGGTCCCAGCTGATTGTCAGAGCTACTGGTTTGCTTGAACCAGTCCGAATCGGTAGAATCCCACTCCTGCAAGTAACTCTGTACTGGTAGGATTTCAATGGGAATAATTAGTAAATGAAGAAACAATGACAATAAAATGGATAAGTAGGATCCACGGAAAATCCTCAAGCTAATATTGTCTCTATTGATAACCATATTTCCTTCTCAAGTTGTTGAAAGAAAGTTTTCCAATAGGAGTAACATAGAATTTCAAAGCCTCTGGCTCAGAGTTCTTGGAAGCTAGCTTGCATCGAAGCCAAACTGACTTGGCCTACTTCATTCTATTACACTGAAAAAATTCTAACCTATTTTCTTCAACTATGGATTCAGGATTCATACCACTAATATAAACTCATTTTACTGACTGGTTGATCTCTGGACATGCTTGAAAACAGTTGAGTTTTGGTCTTGGGAACAATGCCTTTTGTATCAAATATAAATGTATTTATTGAGAATGCAATATATATTTAGCTAAAATTCTTATTAGGCATCTCATGTCTTTATTGAATTAATTTAGCATTTAAAATATGCATATTCCCCTATCCTCATTAAAGCTTTAAGACTCTAAAAATACTAGTCAAGTGAGTAGATTAGCTTTCATATAGATAAATACTGATGAATTTCATTAAACAAGAGGTACAATTGCTGGAAATAGTTTAATTAGAGCTACTTGATCAATTATACATGATTTCAACTTAAGAGGGGAAAGGTGACATTAAGGCAGAAATAAAGCTTTTTCTTCTTATTATTATTAAGAAAAAAAAGCAATGAAGTTTAACTTTTTATATCAGATGACAGGGATAATGAATATTTAATTTATAACCACTTCTGGATTTTCTTCCTTACGTAGGGCAACTATTTCTCTACTTTGAATTGACATTTAAGCTGAACAATAAAATAAACTATCTGGATTATATCTGGCTGTAGGGGTTGGTTTCTTATTAGCACCAAAACCAACCAACCAAAATGTAGTAAATGTGATAAATATAGCAAAATAGTCATCTGCTTGAGCAAAGGGTTGGACTAAGACCCCTAAGATCCCTTCTAATTCTATTTTTATTATTTATTTATTTATTTATTTATTTATTTATTTATTTATTTATTTATTTATTTATTTATTTATTTATTTGTCAAACACAACAGTATATATAAGTATAAGCATGAAATAACCATACGAATCGGATACAGTCAAAGGGGCCGGGATAGCTCAGGCAGTAGAGAAGCCTGTTATTAGAACACAGAGCCTGCAATTACTGCAGGTTCGAGCCCGGCCCAAGGTTGACTCAGCCTTCCACCCTTTATAAGGTAGGTAAAATGAGGACCCAGATTGTTGGGGGGGCAATAAGTTGACTTTGTAAAAAAAAAAAAAAATACAAATAGAATGAGACTATTGCCTTATACATTGTAAGCCGCCCTGAGTCTTCGGAGAAGGGCGGGATATAAATGTAAACAAAAAAAAAAAGGGAACATTTAGGACAGGAACGGTAGGCATGCTGGTGCTCTTATGCATGCCCCTTAAAGACCCCTTAGGAATGGGGTAAGGTCAATAGTAGACAGTCTTTGGTTAAAGCTTTGGGGATTTTGGGAAGAGACCACAGAGTCTGGTAGTGCATTCCAGGCATTAACAGCTCTGTTACTGAAGTCATATTTTCTACAATCAGAATGGAGTGGTTCACATTAAGTTTAAATCTATTGTGTGCTCGTGTATTGTGTGCTGCTCGTGTGTTGTAATTGAAGCTGAAGTAGTCTTTGACAGGAAGGACATTGTAGCAGATGATTTTATTTTTATTTTTATTTATTTTTATTTTATTTATTTGTCATAACAGTATATATAAGCATAAGCATGAAATAACTATCCGATATATAAGCATATATATAAGCATAATTATGTAATAACTATACAAAGTTGGATACAATCAAAGAGAACATTAGGACAGGAAGGATAGGAACGCTGGTGCTCTTATGCATGCCCCTTACAGACCTCTTAGGAATGGGGTGAGGTCAATAGTAGACAGTTTTTGGTTAAAGATTTGGGGATTTTGGGAAGAGACCACTGGTAGTATATTTCAGGAATTAACAACTCTGTTACTGAAGTCATATTTTCTGCAATCAATATTGGAGCGGTTCACATTAAGCTTAAATCTATTGTGTGCTCATGTATTGTTGTGATTGAAGCTGAAGTAGTCTTCAACAGGAAGGACATTGTAACAGATGATTCTATGAGTTAAATTCAGGTCATATCGAAGGTGGCAGAGTTCTAAATTTTCTAAACCCAGGATTTCAAGTCTGGTGGCATAAGGTATTTTGTTGTAATCAGAGGAGTGGTGAACTCTTCTTGTAAAATATTTCTGGACATGGTCAATTGTATTAATGAGGTATGGGTTCCAGATAGGTGAGCTGTATTCAAGAATTGGTCTAGCAAATGTTTTATATGCTCTGGTTAGTAGTGTAGTGTTTTTGGAGAAGAAGCTACACAAGATTAAGTTTACAACTCTTAAAGCCTTTTTTGCGATGTAGCAGTGGGCTTTGGCACTTAGATCATTTGATATGAAAACTCCAACGTCTTTAACGGGGTGGGGGTCATCTACAAGGTAATGTCCATCGAGCTTGTATTTAGTGTTCAGATTCTTTTTTCCAATATGTAAGACAGAGCATTTGCTGGTTGAGATTTGGAGTTGCCAAGTTTTTGACCATTCCGACACAAAGTCAAGGTCTTTGTGAAGGGTAGCTGTATTGTTGGTAGTGTTAAATAGTTTTACATCGTCAGCGAAGAGAACACAATTACTTATAATATGGTCACAGAGATCATTAATATATAATATGAAGAGTGTTGGTCCAAGAACGCTGCCTTGGGGAACACCGCTATTGACAGGAACAGGATTTGATAGAGCACTGCCTATTTTGACCACTTGTTGTCTGTTTGACAGGAATGCTGTTATCCAATTGTGGAGGGGTCCGGAGATGCCGTAGGATTTTAGTTTTAGGAGAAGTTTGTCATGTACCACTGAGTCAAAAGCTTTACAGAAGTCTATGTAAATTGCATCTATTGCTTTGCCCTAATCAAGATTTGTAGTCCAAATGTTTTTGCAGTGAAGAAGTTGTAAATTACAGGATAAATTTTTTTCTGAAACCAAATTGTTTGTTAGAGAGTAGGTTGTTTGTTTCTAGGTGGAGGGTAACAGATTGGTTGATGATTGATTCCATTACTTTGCAGGTGACTCAGCATAAAGAAATTGGTCTGTAATTTTCAACTAGGCTGGGGTCTCCTTTTTTGAAGACAGGGATGACTGTGGCTAGTGACCAAAGTTTGGAAAGGGAGCTGGCATGAAAGCTTTTTCAAAGATTATGCTTAGGGGTTCTGCTATATTAGTGGAAAGCTTTTTTAAGAAGTATGCACATAGACCATCAGGTCCAATAGATAGAGATGATTTCAGTTTGCGAAGGGCCTTTTCAACATTATCTTCTGTGAAATCTATTTGTGTTAGGTCATTGTACTCATTGTTGGTACGACTGGGGAATGTTGGATATGAGCCATTACTGTTAACAAAGACTGAGCCGAAGAATGTGTTAAAGAGGTTTGCTTTAACTGTTTCATCATTATATTCTTTGCCGTTAGATCCTTTTAATGGTGGGATGGATCTCAAGTCTTTAAGTTTGTTGTTCACAAAATTATAAAAAGCACGATTGGATTTTGTGCGCAGAAGGTCTTCTTCTTGTTTGGTGTGGTAACTGGTGCATTAAATCTTTATTTGGTTGCATATATTTTTGTAGCAGTTTCTCAAGTTGGCTACATAGCCAGTTTTGTTTCTTCGCCAGAGGGATTTTTGTTTTTGGATTGGAGCTTTTTTATTGATATGGGTAATTTGTTTTTTCTAATTTTGGTGGTAGTTTTTGTGGTACATATAGCTTAATGACTCTATTGACTTCAAGTAGGAAAACTCTATAGTGGTCTTCAGCAGTGATACAGGCTGAGAATAGATTTTGCCAGTCAAGAGATGCGAAGTCTATGAGTTTATAAGGTCAGAGTTGGCTTTTTTGAAATTGTAGTTTGGAATACCATTATTATGAAGATTATTGTAAGGGCATATATCGAGACAAAAGTCTATCATGCTGTGGTCACTGTTGGAAAAGGGTTCTTTTATTTGTAGTCCATAAACTGAGTTTGGTTTGTTGCAGAAGATGAGGTCAAGGCAGTTGTTGAGTCTTGTATTGTTAGTTACTAGTTGATCAAGACCTAGATTTGTAACAGCATTGTACAGGGTAGTATGGATGGGTTCAGTTGTACATCTGTTTGTTATCCAGTTAATAAGAGGTAGATTGAGGTCACCCACGAAGATGAGAGGATATGGGCAAGAGGTAGCCCATGTTATGAGTTATACTCAGGTCATGCCGAAGGCAACAGAGTTCTAAATTTTCTAAACCCAGGATTATTCTGTGTTCTATGATATCAAAGAGAAACCACCTGGAATAGTGAATTCTCTACTCTGTTGACCAGGTTTTGGAGATGTGTACAGAGATCCAGAACAAGTATTGTTAGGAGAAATCAAGTCTGTAGTTCCCATGAGCTGCTTGAGCCTAATTCTAACCACAACTTCCATTGACTAGCATAATAGTCTAAAGTTTTTTAACTGTTATTTTATTCTGTATTTATATGTACTTTTTACTTGCCTGTGAACTGCCCTGAGTCCCTAGGGAGATAGGGCGGTATACAAATGTGATAAATAAATAAATAAATAAATAAACTATAAATGGATGAAATTGCAATCAAACAGCAATCCTAAACTGAGAGGTTACAAGAATCAGAGTGCAGGTAGTCCTCGACTTACAACCACAATTGTTGTAAGTCGAGATCTGTACCTGTTTTCCTGTTTTATTTTTTCAACTTTTTGAGACCTTTTATGGTAAAAGAAAAAGAAAAAAGAGGTAGACCCAAATTGATAGGAAGGATATCCAAACATCTATACATGCCATATTCACCATTTTATTATTTTGAAATAAGAAACAACATGAACATAAATAGTAAACATACGTTAAAAATTTGCAGACAGTTTTCATGTTTGATTTTGTACTATGTAGACAGGGTGTCCCTTTCTGTTCACTTAGAGCAGGGGTAGTCAACCTTTTTATACCTGCCACCCACTTTTGTATCTCTGTTAGTAGTAAAATTTTCTAACCGCCCTCCCCCCGTTTCCACAGTAATGTGCCATGTATCATCATCTGCGCATGCCTCTCACACATCGTAGATTGGGTTTGGGGGTGAGGGGGCGCCAGCTACCAGCTCTGCTTGTCTGTTACAGCTGGGTGGTGTGGGGGGAGATGTGTGAGCTATTCTGGGACGAGGCTCTTTTGTTTTTGGTTGCACTATAGCGCCATTTAGTTTCACTTGCATAACGTGAACTAAATTTATGTGCGGGCAATACAAATAGTATATTTTAGAAATTTAAATTGTCACGGGGAATTTTATGAAAACATAATGAAAATGTTTTTAAATAATGCTATGAAAATGTTTTAAAAACTCAATTAAATTAAAAAAAGGAAAGTTCTTTAGTATCAGACAAAACCCCTACCGCCCACCATGAAAGCTGGAACGCCCACTAGTGGGCAGTAGGGACCAGGTGGACTACCACTGACAGAGTTTCACAGAAGCATGAATTCTGGCCTAAACTATTGCATTAACTTTGTGTGCCTATGAACAGTCATAAAAATGTTAATTATAAACTAAGAAACAAATGGGGGAGAACAAACCATGATTGAAAAAAAATATAGTTGAAACTGACACAGATGTGTTTACTATTGGTCTACGTACACAATTCTTTTCTATCGCTATGAATGATATTGTTATTTTGAACACATGTGCTGTCGAGGCAGCTCCAAGTAATCCTTGACTTACAGCAGTTCATTTAGTGACTGTTCAAAGTTAAAATGGCACCGAAAAGAGTGACTTATGAACACTTTTCACATTTATGACCTTTAAAGCCTCCCCGTGTTCATGTGATTTACATTCGGACACTTGACAACTGATAAACTCATATTTATGACATTTGCAGTGTCCCAGAGTCATGTGATCCTCTTTTGCGACCTTCTGACAAGCAATGGGAAACCAGATTCATTTAACAACCATGTTAATAATTTAACAACTGCAGTGTTTCACTTAACAAATGTGGCAAGAAAAGTTGTAAAATGGGGCAAAACTCACCGAGCAACTGACTGAGCAGTTAGACTAGCTTATTTCTTTTAATAAAAATCATAAGAAACATGCTAAAGAAAAAACAAAACTTGAAACCATTGATTTGGATTTTCTAACATAATATACTTCAGATCTCTTTTTCAAATTTCTTGTATATTATCCAGTATATTTTGTGATTTTTTTAAAATGATAATGGTTGGTTTATCCTTTGTAAAAAGGATAAACGTACCTTTTCAAAATTATCAGAATGTCAGAGGTTGCTGAAACATCCAGACTGAAAAAGGCAAATAAGATTTGCTTTTACTTCATAATTACTCCTTAGCTATTTTGGTAAATTATATTCTGTTTATAATCTTTGAAATGCTATTCCATTTTCAGGCATATTTCCAGGAAGGAAGGAAGGAAGGAAGGAAGGAAGGAAGGAAGGAAGGAAGGAAGGAAGGAAGGAAGGAAGGAAGGAAGGAAGGAAGGAAGGAAGAAAGGAATTTTAATTTCTTGCCATTATTATTCAGGGCCAATTGTTTAGCAGGTTCTTTTCAACTTTGTGATTTTATGATTGAACCAAGGAAAAGATTAAGTGAACAATCTCCAATCTCCCCATTGGCCAATGATGTCAAAGCACCATCACTATATAACCAATGGGTCCCAAATATCAAACAGAAAGAATGGAGCTTAATATACAACATTTGTAAATCACTCCAATAAATACATTATTGGGTAATCAGCAACCAAGCAGGAATAATGAAAAACAAAAACAAATAAAAAGATCCTTCCCACCCCAAAAGTTTCCACCTTGCTCTAAGCCTTTGGAGTATTAATTCGGTGAATTTCTGCTTTTATTCAGCTGGTATATTTGCTCAGATACCTCCATCTGTATTTGTGTTATGCTGTCCTGAACATTTCTATCGCATTTCTGTAACCATTCCAATTCAATTTGATGCAAAAGAAATTGCTTTCATTTTTCTCTCCCAGTGGCAAAGGCAAGTTTGGTCAACTTCTGATGGATAATTTGCAGGGTTCTTTGGCTTACTTTAATTATAATATAGCCAACGGGTGTGTGAGAATGTCCTAGGCTCTACAACACTGCAGCTGTGGATACAATGAACTTCTTCAGCATCCAACTGGTTTCACTTCACTGATTTCTCACTTATATATGAATAAAAAAAAGAAAGCCTGCATACTTCAAAGCAAAATGCCAGCCTGCAGCACCATCTTTATTTTCAAGAACATTTCTGGGATGCAAGTAGGACCCATAGTCCCTCTTAGAAAATTAAGATAGAAATTCCCAGTGCTTACCGCTTTCTTTTGAAGTTTATCTAACTGATCAGGAAGGAAACAACCATTAGTAGAGCAAGTAGGTGTGCTTCCTGGATGCTGAACTTAATGGAAGATACCATATTGTTTATCATGTTGATGTATTTATTCTCGTTGTTATTTTGTCATTGTTTATTGTATTATTTTAATCTGTTGTATTTTATTTCTGTCTACATACCTTTCATTTTTCTTCCTTTTTATTTTTATAAACCACCGAGAATAGTTCCACGGTGATAGGTGGCAAATAAATTTAACAAATAATAAATAAGATAGGAAGCATTTTGGGAAATCAATGATTTCTGAGTGGAATTTTATGAGTGGAAAAGCTTCTTCACTGGAAATTCTGGGGAAACTGAATGCAGCCTCTGGACTTATATCAATTGGTATTATCATATTGCTTGAGTTTTGAATTGCATCTTTCATAAGAATACATTACTAATAATAGGCTGATTGCAACATTATAAATTTCCTTGATGAAAATTCCAAGTAGTTTTGAAGTTGGAAGGTGGTTTGTTTTTTTTAATGTAGCTGTTCTCCCGAGAATAGGGTGTTTATTGAACCCTGACAGTGATGGAGGTTTTTGTATATAATCCAAAGCTACATTTGTGTGTGTGTGTGTGGGGGGGGGCAAACATATGCCAACAAGACATAGCAAAGGCTAAGAACAAGAAAGAATAGGAAATTCTGGATGTACGAGACCAAGCTATAAGAATAAATATATATAAAGCCAGAATCCAGAAAACAACAACAGGTAGTAAATACCACTTCTTCAACAAAGGTAAAGAGTCACCTGGATAGTGGACTTGGCAATACCTGGAGTCAAAAGAATAGAAGATTAAGAACTGAAAAAGAATCACAAATTACAAAAACCTGCAAACAGAAGTAGAACAACTATTGCTAAAAAAAAAGTAAAGGACTAATAGTAACAGGTGCTTAGGTACAATCCAAAAATCTGGAGTACAACTTGAACACTATCAGCATTGACAAAGTCACCATCAGTCAATAGCAACAGACAACTTTACTTGGAGTAGTTTACATCCTGGACAAGATCACAAGATCACCATCAAACAAATCTTCCTATTCTAGGTTCTTGGGAAGGATCCAATAGTTGGACCAAAGTGTCAAATTCAATCTAAACACCTGGCTGAATATGCAATGAAAATAATAAACAACAGTATAAAATATTCAATTCCTTTCCTTTGTTTAGAACAGGGGTCTCCAACCTTGGTCCGTTTAAGACTTGTGGACTCCAGCTCCCAGAGTTCCTCACCCAGCTTTGCTGGCTGAGGGACTCTGGGAGTTGAAGTCCACAAGTCTTAAAGGGACCAAGGTTGGAGACCCCTGGTTTAGAACAAGCTAAGCCAAATTAACTTATTTAATGCCTTTGGTTTTTAAATTTGCATCGCCATGATCAAAATGGAATTTGGCATGTACATAAGATGCTGACAAGATTTATGGAAAGCATTTATGAAGAATTTGAAGCATTGAAGCCTGTGATCGCTTTTCTGCTAGATTTTAACATACTTATTAAAAAGAAGATAGATAAAATTAAAGGTACTCAGACTTTTCAATTAAAGCTATAATTTATTTTCCTCGGCTACCTGTTAGTTGTATGATTTGAAATATAACCCTCTTTCCTCAAAGTTGCTGTAGTATATGGTGCTAGAAGGCTGATATTGACCTGGATTTTAATAGTGATAATCTACTATATAAAAACACTCATTTTACATTTTCTGTGCTATTCATTAAGAGCCGTATAGAAACAATTAGAATGCAAAGGAATCCCAAACAGAAACTCTTAACACAGATTCCTTGCATGGCTCTTGGTCTAGGATTTGCATTCTATTTTCTGCCTTGTTTCTGTTTCATATTAAAGTTCCTTCTGACCCATAGGTGTTTTGTTAGATGTTATTTTAGATTAGTAGAGATTATGTGATTGCTGAGTAGACTGTATTAATATAATGAAACATTGCTACCTAAATCTTGATTATCCAAATCCTCTTGTTAATCTAAATTACAAAGTGTCCTCACAAGAACCTCTACTCTTCATTATAATTACTCTGCTACTTGTTTGAAGTAATCTGTATCCAGAAATTTGGAATATCCTTTGAGCATTCAGTTAGGAAGCATGCCTTTCCTCAAAACTTCATTTGAAACTTCTTGTACAAAATGCTTGGTGTCATGTGGACTAGCAGAACAAAATTTCTAAGACTTTGATAAGACTAATATTGATTGAACAGATGACTGAGAAACTTTCAAAACTGCCATCTTGACATAATGCATATTTTTAAATATTGTTTTTCATTATTTCATGCTTTAAAAAGTGCTTTCTTTTCTTAATCCATAGTACTTTGATTTCTGTTCCTAGTATAATAGTAATTACAGAAAACTCAAAATTAACAGATTGAGACTATGTATTAGAACTAGGTTGTTCATGAGTCTGCTTTTGTGGAACTACATTGGCTTACTTAGTTGGCTGTGAGGTTTATGTATTTTTTCTACATGGATTACTTGCCACTCAGAGCTGTGTAGCTAAAATGGCAGGCATATATAAATTCTAAATCACTAGATGGAGGAAGAAAGCATGTATGTTAAAGCTGAATATTAATGAAATGATTGATAAGATTTTCCAAACATACTTTGAATCTTTTTCTCCTGCTATTCTTGAGATAGTGGTGATGGGAGAAAATGAGTGGTGTTAGAAATTAGGCAGTGAATGCATAGTGAAAACAATGTTGGCCATGTCTGGGCTGTCCCATCCATCCCTCACAAATTTATTCAGATGAAGTACATTATTACTTGAAATTCAACCACAATTTGAATCTTTCCTCCAAATCCAAAATCTGCAAAGGTGAAGATTGTTAAATGAAAGTAACAGTATACAATAAATGTTGAACCATACCTTCTGTCTCTAGATATTTAGTATACTGCACTGTGCTAGAGAAATGTCAAGTGATCACTGAGCTGTGTCGATGAAAGTTGGAAAATATTATTAACTTTGTGTGGGAGTAGGAAGTGGGGGACTATTTGCAAATTATTCTTTAATCTGTGGAAGGGAGGTTGATTTATTTATTTATTTTTAAAAAAATATTGGAATCTTGGTGATATAAATGACCCTTCCCATCTCCATATTTTACCCAAAACAATTCTTTCAAGTAACTTAGATTGAAAGATATTGGATTGAAGACATCCATTATATTCACTTGGTGCATTCCCTCATTGTATTAAGACATAGTTTATTTTAATCATGTTTGTTGAATAAGACCCAATGATTAGTTCACTCAACTATGACAAAACCGAATAAACAACATTACAGCTTAGGATGATAAGGGGATTTATGGCACAGAAAAGATTTTAAACTTAGTAGTATAAGGGTGAATAACCATGCTACTACATAATGTTTTAACAAGTTTTACATTTAAATGAAGGCTAACATAATCTTATTAAAATAAAGTGAGAGACTTTACTTGTCAGCATTTAGTGCACTGTGACATTATTTGTGTCAGTGAACACACAGTACAAAACAACTCTTTTATATATAAAGTGTTGAAAATGCTTTCAAGAATTAATGGGGCTCCATAAAATGTTTTCAAAAGGTTAGTATTTATGGTTATATAAGATGTGAAGGAAACCCATTAAAACTAATTCAAAGGAATAAGAGAAGCAAATTGGAATACACAGGAACAAAAAGAGATCATTCTTTAAATGTGTTATTGTTTACATCCAAAAAGACCAGTTATGGCTAATAACTCCCCAAGAAAATCCAATGGGAAATAGTATATATGCAACCAAATGAGTCTCTAATAAGCTGGATGTAAGTAATTCTCTTCCAAATAATTGCTCTAGCATTGCATAAATGGTACTGGATAAATTAGATAGTGTTCAAATAAAAAGTGCTTAGAATAAGAATTAAATTAGAAAACATGAACATGTGAAGACAAATTAATAAAGGAGATCTAGAAACCAATCTCACAATTTCTGCGTTCTAAAAAATGCTAAATGTCTCAGAATGAATGACCGCTGCAAATTGCAATTTTTATAAATACAGGTAAAAAGCCTGAAAATAGGTTGCTGGGACCACAAGCTATAAAATATAATAGAGCTACTCATAAATTAATGGAGTAAAATATTTTCTTTGCACTGCTTTCCAACAGTACAGATTCTTTCAATTTATGGAAGAAATGTATTTTTGCAAATTTGGAAGAAATAATGCAAAATGATGACAATTGTATGTAGTGAAAAAATAATATATCCATCAGGAAACCCACCTTTTCCCATACTTTTTTAACAGTTAAAAATGGATAGGCCTATTTACCAGTATACCGTATAAATGCATCTGTACTGCTTATGTAAAGAGGATTTCCCATAATATTATCTTCAGGCACAGTTTCAAAATATGTCACAGACATCAGATTTTGGTCCTGTTGTCAGACATTATTTAAAACTTTTAAGAGGGAGAAGGCGCTTAACGTTTAGAATATTATAAATATTATAAATATTTTTCAAAAATATTTTGTTTTCCCATACAAAATGAGGACGCAAAACCTGTGTTGAAATTGGAGGTATATAAATATTCAATATATTTACACATAGGTAGGAATGGGTGGATAGATAAGTCTTTTTAAATTCAGTAGATATGTATTAGCATAATAATCTACATATTTGTCTGTAAGATACTAATTCAGATCCAGAATTCCTGAATGAAAATTGTAGCACAAAATTTCATATTATTTTAATTTTAGAACTCTAATTCTGAACCTTAAGGGAGGGAAATCTTTCATTATCAATAAAATGATACCTTAAAGTGAATTTTGTATTTTTAAAAAGCTAGTTGATTTTCTAGTACTCTTCATATGACTAATATGTTACATTTTTATTCTAATTTATTTTATTTAATTTATTTCTATTCTTCCTTGTTGATTTCCCCCCAAGTTTCTCTTCTCAACCTTCCAAAAAAAATGGCCTGTCCCACATTCAAAACTTTCCATTAACCTTGTATGGATCAAAATTATCCCAATTTTCATCATAATATAACTTGTTTTTATATTTTGGTATTAATTTGTTTGCTACATGTTTGTATAAATAGATTCATGTTAAAACTGTATATTTAAAAGATACATTTTTCTAAGCAGTTCTTAGTAATCACTATTTGCATTATTCTTGGGTCTCCTAATTTAATCAAATAAATAAATAAATAAATAAATAAATAAATAAATAAATAACATTTTCTCTACCCTTCTTTTTTCCTCGCCTATTAGTCTCATTATCCAATATCATATTATCCCCTAAAATCTTCTTCATTTAAAATTTAATTGAATTTGGCAGAAGCTGGAGTAAAATGCTTTATAAAGGCCAGACAGCTTCCAAAATTGTCAAGAAAGAATTGGAAAGACTGTGTGTCCACAGATGAGTGGAGGTGGGTTTTTTTTGGTGTTTTTTTTTGCATTACTATAAGAAAAGTAAGGGTGAAAATGAGGGTAAAATTGGAGGAAAAGCGAATTGAAAGGAGAAAATTTCAAGGGAGTTCAATGCCTAATGAAGCTGAGAATACTGCAAAGGACTGAACACAACAGCACCTATTTTGTCTTTGACATAATTGGCAGAAGGTAAAGACTGAGGGCAAAAGTTGCCAATCTTCCTTTAGATGCAAGACATACCATTGAAATGTGTGCTGTGGGTCACTTAGAGTATGGAGTCAGAAGGCCTGAGTTCCTATTTGAGGAGGATTGGGTGCCATCTGTCATCTGTTTCTGGTCACTGCATCTTTTCTATAAAATAACCAGGGTACTTTCTTGCTAAGATTCTTTCCTGGGGTGAAAGACTTAAAGAGGGAAGATAGTGGATGGGAGGGAACATTGCTTTGGGATCTTAACTCTGTCAGTAGGAATCTGGAAGTGGCGAATGACACTAAAAAGAATAATATTTGGGAAGGGTTTCAGAAGATTATGAGGTGGGATGTGTGGACAGGGTCTTTATTTTGTTTGATGGGATTGTGGGTTATTACATAGTCCCAAAGGTCCAGTTAGAATGGTGGGCTAGGTATTGATCTGACATGGATAGGTATGGACATTTTGGTATGTCAGAGGCGGTGATTTCTGTGAAGATGATGTGATGGTTTTGAATGAAATTCTATTACTGGCAATTTGAGGCAATACACTACCTTTATACATATGATGGGAAGATAAGATAGGAATTTTTGTCATTATGGACAAGAGAATGTTGTTTTAAAAAAAGGATATTAAAGGGGAAGTGTAACTGATAATCTGATGTAGCTTTTTTCTTCTAGCCCCCTTGCTTCATTTTTGGATTTGAGAGATAAGCGTGCTGATGATCTTGGACTCAACTTGGTGCTGAGAAATGTGCATATATATATATTTTGTGCAAAAACAGAAAACATTCATAAACATTCATTCATAAAGTGGATAAGCAGTATACTTCAGGCTCATATTACAAATATGTGGCTGGGGAAAGGGAGGCAATGTAGCTCCCTCAGAGATCTGACTTCCCAGTTTTCCTCTTGCTGTAAATCAAGATGAGAGTGTTGTTTATGTTGTTGTAAAGCAACAACATAAGAGAAGTTGGTAATGGTGATTTTACAGTAGGGACAGGACAGGCAATGTCCTACTGTATGTAATGTTATTTGGTATTCATTCTGACTTACAGACTCTGAGAAAGAAAGTGTGGTGCTTTATAGCACAAACTCTACCACCTACAATCTGGATCCATAGTTCCCTGGCTGTTTGAGATGGTCAGGGTGTGTGTGAATACATGGGTTTGAAAAGCTTTCAATGACTCTTTGAGGGAAGGGTCAGTCCTGGATCCCTTTAAAGAATTAATACTTAACTGGGAGAACAGCCACCCCACTAAGTATGGACCTTACCTTAGTAGTGATTTGCCTCTTCAAATCAAACCTTTATTGTCAATGCACAACATGTGTACAATGAAATTGAATGAGACTTCCTTGGTACAGCCCCCCCAAAAACAACAACAACAACAACAACAACACAAAATACATCTCAATACCTCAATAAATGAAATAGAATCCCTAAACCCAAATTAGTAACTACTAACACACATTCCCATATGCCTGTGATGGCGAATTTATGGCACACATGCCAGAGGTGGCACACAGTGCCCTCTCTGTGGGCACACAGGCCGTCACCCCAGTTCACTCCACTGCTCATGCGTGCATTCCTCCTGTCGGCCAGCTGCTCTTTGGGTCTCTGTCATGCATGCATGGGGGATGGGGCATATGCAGGGGGCATGCATTACATTCTTCCAATGTAATAACAGAATAACAGAACAGCAGAGTTGGAGGTCTTCTACTCCAATCCCCTCTTCAGACAGTAAACTCTATACCATTTCAGAGAAATGGTTGTCCCATCTCTTTTTAGAAACCTCGAGTGTTGGAGCATCCACAATTTCTGGAGACAAGTCATTCCATTGATTAATAGTTCAAACCTTCAGGAAATCTCTCCTTAGTTCTAACTTGCTTCTCTCTTTGATTAGTTTCTATCCATTGCTTTTTGTCCTGCCCTCATGTGCTTTGGAGAATAGCTTGACTCCTCTTCTTTGTGGCAGCCCCTGAGATATTGGAACATTGCTATCATTCCTCCCCTGGTCTTTCTTTTCATTAAATTAGATATACCCAATTCCAGCAATTATTCTTTATATACTTTAGCCTCCAGTCCTTTAAAGCTGTCCTTAAACAGCTTTAAGACTGTTCTTTGTAGTGGACTGTGCTTCTTTTTCAAGAAGAGACTGAACTGCCATCTGTCAAAAATAGTATAGAGTCTGCTTGGGCAGGAGATTGCCCAAAATGACCCACAAGGTCCTTTCCAACTCTGTAATCTCTATGTAATCTGTAATCTGTAATCTCTATGAAGACAATAGGGAAATGCTAACTTGCATTTTTAACACATCACACAGAACTCATTGTAGGCTATACATGTACACATGTCTATATACCATCACTTCTCATATAGAATAAACACTATTTAACACAAACAATAATAAGATTTTTTTTTAAGATCTGCATCTTCCTCATTGTTATAGCTAGGGAGATTTTTCATTTGCTCTCATTGCATTGCCCCTCATCTAAATAAAATTCCAAAGCTCCATTTTTTGTTTTGATGGTGTATTGTTTATGCTGGCATGATAGTTTCCAATTGCTTGCCTTGCCCTCTGAATCATGTTTTTTTGTCTTTGGAAATTGGAAAAAGCTGGATAGCCAGGTTGTAACTTTCCAATTTATGAAATAAAGTCAAGGTAGAAAATAAAGAGAATGTATCAGCTAAGAATTTCAGGAGTGACTACTAGCTCTAGTTTAATAACTTGAAACATAAAGAATGGAGCAGAGGGTTGATTTATTATTGTTTATATATTGGGTAAAGTCATACTTATGCCATTGTGTCATGCCTATAATTCACAGCACCTTCCTAACATGTTTAATACCACATTGGCTTTGATTACAGTTGCCCCCCTATTGCCTATTTTCAGAGTCTTTAACAGAGAGGGAGAATTGCTTTCTTCATTTATTACTGAGTGGCACTATTGTATTTGTTTCAGCAGCTTTAGATCTTTGGAAAACAGACCTGTCAGTTCCTTCAAGAGCAGCTCATGGAAACAAAAGCCAATGAGAAAAACAGAATCTTATGTTCCTTCAGAGAAGAAGGAAATAAATGTCAGGCTTATCCTGGAGATATGTAGTGCAAAGCCAATTCAGTTGGAAAATTATTTACCTTAACAGAAGGCAGCTAATGAGTTTGTGTACATAGTTCCAAATTTGGCAAATCAGACCCTAACTACGTTGCTTCTTTCTTTATGTGTTATAAATTCTCTTAGATTTTTGTGAGGCAAGCTAAAGTGTTTTAAGCAAATACATGCGTATAAAACGTTTTTGATTTATTTACAGATCGGGAGGAGTTGGCACCATTTGGGGAGCCATAGATTTCAGTCAGCAGAACAAGTTCAGTAATGAGGTTCTGCGAAACATACATTTTATTTGAGGTTTTTGTGGCTGTGTTAGAGATGTTTAGTTATGAATAGATTAAAAACAAAGCATTTTGCAAGCATCTTCAATTTCCAGGAAAGGTAGGACTTTCGTGGTGGTGGGTGATGAAGCTACCATGGTTCTTTCTATCTTCTCTCCAGACAATTAGGGACATTGGTCACAACTTCAGGTTATGAAACAATTTTCATCAAAGGAGATGGCACATTAGTGTCAATATTTTTATCCTCAATGTGATGCTATTACTATACTATATTTAGTGCCCAGAGATATTTGTCTGCATAGACTATGTGAGCTTATGTAAGGTTAGGACTCTCTTTACAATTGGGGCTATATTTTATAGGTGATACCTGATTCTGTAAACATTACTTATACTACTTAGGCTGCTGAAATTCAAGGTCACAGTTGTGGATTTTCCAGCCACCTGCTTTAAACCACCCTGCTCAGTGCTGAGAGTACAGGGGCCGAGGATATAGGCCTGGCCCATTCAGAGCCTGAGTTTATGATCATCAATGCCTTTTGCAGGCATTTGAATACCCTCATCAAGAACAATATTTGAACAGGCTTTTGTGCTTAAGGAAACAAACTTCCTTCCTTAACTTTCATTAAATTTCTTATCTTCCTAGCTGTGAATCAACTATGCAATTTATGAATTTTGTAGAATGACCTTGCATAAATATGTATGAATTCACACACACATATACACAAGCATGCAAAGGGAAAGAACATTTCCTATTTGATTAATGGATATATTTCTACTTTTATATAAGCAATATCTTCATAGAAAAGGCATTTTTCCACATGTAAGCCTTTGTGGATCTCTCTGTGTGTCAGAGTATCAGATATGCTGCAGATACTCATTGTACGTCTCTGCCTCAGCTGCCTCAATGTGAAGCTGCCAAAGTTTTATGCCAGTGTCTGGAGTAAAGTTGCATTGTCTTCTTGAATTGCATTTAGAATCAGGTATCCTCCTGGGCTTAGAATTCCTGCTGGATAGCAGCTATGACCAGAAGGGCTTTTGAACAGCTCTGTCTTATATACCACTTGTGACTATTCCTAGATCAGGTGGCTTTGGTTACCATCACTGGCTATGTAGTCATAATGTCAGCTTGCCTCAGATCAATGTTTAAGAAAATAAAGACCCAACTCCATCAGTTTGAAGAGATTGGTAATTTTTATTAAACATGTCAGATTGCAAAGAAAGCTAAGCTAGAACTGAAGGTATACTATAAACACAGACGTCATATCCTCTCCTGACCCCTCCTTCCACCAGAGTTCAAACGGTCATAATCCAATGTCGTCTTCCTCCTTGGCCACATGTAGTTTCACTTCCGATATTCTCCCTCTGTCAATCTTCTGGATGGAATGCGAAGCAGGTAACTCCTGTTACATTCAGGCGCCAAATCAGTTCAAACGTCTGTTTGAAAGACTATTTCCTCCTAACCTGTAATGACAGCTGAACGCTTGCAACAGTACAAACCTCCCCCCTCCCCCATAAATCATGTAAGACATTCAGTAAGAAGAAAACCTTTAATGAAGTAATAAAACAGTAAAACAGTCCAGTAGGTGAAATACACTTAAAATAAAGCGGAGGCTGACACACATGGTGTGATTGCCATACAATGTACATGGGATTGTTGCAAACTATTCAGAAGCTTCAGAGTAGTCCATAGTGTAGTAGCATGGGTAGTTATGGGTGTCTTTTGTTATGGCCATGTAACATCTCTACCTCATCAACTGTCATGGCTCTTAGTAGGCTTCCAGATGCAACTTAACAACCATGTTATCACCTATAAAGCCCTACATGGCAAAGAACTGGGTTATCTGAGGGACTACACTTTCCAATATGGAGGACACACTCTGAATGCCTTCATTGAAACAATGCTATCTTATGGGATCCGGGAAATGTCTATGTGTTTAAAGAGAAGGTGCTCCAGGAAATAATTTTCCCTGCAGGTATGATTGGCTCCAACTGAACCAGCTTTTAGGAAGGAGGTTGAGACACAGATTTCTTCAGTTTTTGGAGACAGGTTGAGCTGAGTTTCCAAATAGAAGACTTGTAGAAATTTTCAGTTACATCTATTATTTTATTGTTTTAATGTTATTTAGTATTAATTGTGGTTTTCTTTTCTTTTTCATATGTTTCCCAAAGTCATGTAATTTATGCTTGGTGGTCATCTAAATGCTATGTTATGTATACATAACATACATACATACATACATACATACATACATACATACATACATACATACAGTAACCTAACTAAATATAATGTCTCAGTTATTTTATGATTTTTATGATTTATGTTGATTTTATGATGATGTATTTCCCTTTCTTATTCAGACATCTGAAAATATAAAGTCAGAAATTATTTCTGATATCCACAACGGTCACAGTTTTGGTTCTGCTTGTGTCCAGCAATTTATTAAATTGTTTTTTTAAAGTTTGACAGTTTTTGTGCAAAAGATTTTTCCTCCAAAAATCTTAGAGCAGTCTTTATAGTTTTCAAGAGGGCCTTCTCCAGTCATGACAGAAGGTCAAGCAATTCTTTGAACAGAATTTACCATAGGCCTTTAGATGCCTTCTTTCGTGCGTAAAATTCTCTTGTCTTCAAGTAACTTTAAGTAATTAATTAATTTACATTTTATTCTTACCTTTCTAAGAGTAGCATCCAAAGAAGCATCTATTCCTCCCAATTTTCATCACTTTGAGTTTTACTTTAGGTTTTATTTCAAAGGAGAACTTCAGAGACATCTTAACTGAGGGAGGTATTCTTTTTAGTTGCAAGTACACAAGAGGTCAATCTTGTATTTCTTGTGACATATATTAAATTTTCTCTGCTTCCACTGATTTACTCTTCCTTCATTTTAATTTTCAAATTTGAGAAACTAGTTTTTATTGATTTTTCAGAAAGACCATTACTGCCACCACCATGGAGAAGTCTGTCCTTAATACATTTTTTTGTGGGGGGAGGGATAAATATAAAAAAAATTGATTATCCAGTTTCTCAACCCAAAGATTGTGAATTTCAGGAGGCCATTTGTACCCACCTCCCTGGTCTAAAAACAAAGTCAGAGTGCACCATCCCTCATTTTAACCTTAAGCTACAAATGTTCTCTTTTATTGGTGCCTAGTCTATGGCTATAAAATGTCACCACCACACATCCACGTGGAAAGCAGACTCAAACCCACACCGATGATGAAGCACGACCACAGTCCAGAAGCCAGACCTAAGCTGCATCATTAGCCATTTCAAACCCCTCCAATCCATACATGCAGCAGACTTACACCCACCATGAAGATGTAGCACGACCGCGAACGCAAAGCCAAATAACAGCAATCCTGCTCACCAACTCAAATCCCCCTGCAACTCAGACTAACCTGAACACAACTAAGCCCCCCCCCAAACAGAACACACCCCCATCCAATCAGAGCACAGCTAAACCCCCAACCAATCAGAACACACCTCCACCCAATCAGAACATAGCCAAGCTCCCAACCATATATATTACTTGACTATATAGTCAAGTAATAGTAACCAGTACTGGACCTCCCTGTTTCAATCCTAATAGCTTTTTCCACCTCGATAATCTCTTATGATAAACAAAACAAGTAGGTTATATACTCAGTCAACTCTTTTTCCTCCAAGGAAAGAAGGGTCTTGGGCAGCTGTCAAAAAAAAAAAAAAGTGACAATGACTATGACAATAGTATTCTCTAAAGCATCCTCTTCTGTTCTTCCTGCTTTTCCCTCCCCCAGCTTTTGGAATCAGCTAAGAAACACCAGGACTGGGATTATATAAGGAATATATGATTGACACATGTAGACAGAAAGAGTGAAAACGCAGAAGAAATGTAAAAGCTTAAATACTCTCTTGCTTAAATTTTCTTGGCCACACAGGGCAATGAGATAAAGTAGGGTGGGGAGAAGCTTTTTACCACTATGTCCTCAGAAAGGCTAGAAAAGTCCATTTGATTCATATTATCCCCCTCTGTTTGACTGGATGCATGTGAAATACAGATAAATATTTTCTCAGGGCATAAGACTATATCCCAATATCAGCCAAGTGTCTAAGTGTCATTGCTTCTTGCGTCTGTGATTCCTATGGCTCCAAATATTCTCATATTAAACACAGAGACACACACATCAAATTTACAACTCTCCATTCATCACATTTGTGTGTGCACATTAGTTTGCACTGTTTCTACTCTGAAGACTTTGGTCCATCTGCCTGCAACTCCTTAAAGCAGCCTCAGTGGGGTTTTGTTTGTTTGTTTGTTTGCTTGCTTGTTTAGCTTGATTTCAGTATCTCATGATATTAAGGATGGCAATGGACAATTTTTCTATGGTTTTTCATAGGATTTTTTTTCCAAAGAAGGGATTATTTTGTACTTTCCACTGTTACCCAAGAAATAGAAGAACATCTACCATTTAGAAATGGGCAGTATGCATAAGAGCTAATATTGTTTCAGATTTTGGCCTTTCTGCTTCAAATAATTTTATCAATATTCTTGCAAATTATGGATCTATAGATATTTTTCCTACCTAAAGAAAGCTTCTAATTCATAGTGCAGTAGAGTGTTATGATTAGACAGAATGCAACTACTGTTCACATATTTACACCCATACATTTGCAAGCTATTTTCCTCCCATTTAATTATAGTGGCTTGTGAGACAGAGATTAAGGTCCAGTCTACTCAGCAATTCTGATCAACTATCAAGCCACCATAGCGTACAAATGGTACTTCCATGCTTTAATGTAGCCAAGAAATAGTACATAAAACCATGATGTACTCAGGATATATTGTGGGGTGGGACTTCACTGTGTTTGTTAAGCCTAAAGCTAAATGGTCAGGATAGCAATTAATAATAAGATATTCAATGTGAAAGAATTGTGTTTGCATTGTGCAATCAGTTCCTAAAATATATGAACCATCATCTTTAAATTATTTCATGTAAATCACCTGGTGAACTCCATTATACAGAGGCCTACAAATACTATAAATCAGTCAATAAATGGGCATTTCAGATTTATTTTCTCAGTTGCTCCAAGTAAAGCTGACCTCATGAATTAAAGAAAAAAAATATTTTAAAGATGAAATGATTTGTTGACAACTAAAGCTTAGAAAAGAAAGGATTGCACAGCAAACCCAGTAGTAAGAAATCTATAAAAATATATTCATGAACAGTTTTGCAATAATTTGATTCTGGATGTATGAATTGCTAAATGTACTCATTTATGACAGCAGTTTTAAAGCATGGCCTGAAAATTAGTCTCAGTGAACACAATGGGATTTACTTTTGAGCAGCCTTAAAATGACTTAAATTGTCTTGTGATTAAAAATAGGCTAAGTAGCAGTCAATTTTACTTTTTATAGCTAGAATATACTACTCATTAGGTTCAACTGATGAAGGCATTCAATATATGACAAGATGGCATATATTGAGCAGTTTCCCAGAGAATAGCAAAATTCCAAGCTTCTGCTATTCAAGAACAAATAAAAACTGTTCAAGGATCGTTTAAGTATCCCTGCAATTCTCTCTGTTTATTGCAGGGCAGATGGAAAATGAGAGTGAGGATGTTGGTGACAAGTTGAAGGGAAGAGTTTGATGGTGAATGAGTATTCCCATGAGGGGGGAAAACAATCTAATCTAAGCAAAGATTAATAATGCAAACTTTGCAACTGTAATGGAAGGAACATTTATTTGGAAATGTATTTATTTATTTTTTGATTTTTTTGCATCTACTTTTTTTGTCAGTCAATTCTGGTCAGTAGATAATAAGGTATGAAAAGTCAGTGCCTCTTAAACCACATTTTCAGTGAACAAGATACAACATGGTATACTTTCACTATATAATGCTTGCAGTCTCAGATACAAACATATAAGGGAATAATCTTTACTGAAAATTTGAAAGACCTACGGTATAACTCATTACTTAATTATATATATATAATTTTGAGTAGTTCAGAGAACTTGTAGTAAAAATTCTGATTGGCCCCACCCCCATCTATTCTCTGCCTCTCAAGTCCCAAATGATCGGGAGGAAATGGGGATTTTGCAGTATCCTTCCCCTGAACTGGCGAGAGAATGGAGACTTTACAGTATCTTTCCCCTGGAGTGAGGTGTGAATGGAGATTTTACAGTATTCTTCCCCTTCCACGCCCACCAAGCCACACCCACCAAGCCATGCCATGCCATGCCATGTCCACCAAGCTATGCCCACAAAACCAGTAGTAAAAATTTTTGAAGCCCACCACTAATATATATATCTACTTCCTGACTCCCAATGATTGAGCAATTTACAAATGATTTCAAGCAGAAAAAACAATCAAGAGACTAACAACAAAAAGAAACAAAAGGAAGGCAGAGATGGCAGAATAATGGTGGAAACAAAAGAAAACAATCTGTTAAAAGGAGACTTACCAAAGGGCTGGGTGAAGTTTCTTCAACATACCCATAGATTGGAGAACATTTGGATGTTGGATAACCTCAATCCTGAGGGTGAAAACTTCATCCCTGGGTCCCCATTGATGGCATTGCTTAATTGAAGGAACTAGAGTGGGGCAATCTTGCCAGATGGAATTTGCCAGGGGGATACTTTGAGAGATAGGTTGTTCCTCAGGTAGCAAGGAGCAATGCCATGTAACTTTTTATAGGTCACAACTAGCATCTTGAACTGTACTCAGAAGCAAACTGGCAAACAGTGCAGCTTGCAGATCTGAGGTGTTACATGTTCATAACTGAGGTATGTCTATCACTGCTTATGCTGCTGCATTCTGTACCTGTTGAAACTTCTGGCATCTCAAGGGCAGCTCATATAGATAACATTGCAGTAGTAAATCTCTGAGGTGACTACTGTAATCAGGGCTTGAATAATCCTCACTGAGTAGATGCTGTGATACCAGGAAAACACCCAAAGTTCTTGTGCAACACATTCAAGGTCAGAGATAAAGCACATACACATACACCAGGCAACCAAAACCAGGCAACCAAAAACACCTGTTGCCATTTAGGCTTAGTAGAATTGAACCAGATCCTCCTCATCCAAACCCTGGCACCCTCCAGTCTCTTGGACAGATTCTTATCACTTTGAGAGTGGGTCACTTATTGCTCCAACCAGATTGTCACGCAGAAACTCTCTCTTTCATTCCCTCTCGCTCATACTTGCCTCCTATCTAACGTGCCTGATATTTGTTTCAGAGATCGTATCAAAAATAGATGGATTAAGTTATTTGCCAGGCTGTCAAAAATTATATAGTTTATTAAAGAGGTTTCAGAAGGATAAAAACTGTTCATTTTAATTTATTGCTAACTGGATAAGCCATAGGAGGGCACACTTATGGGAAAGAGAGAAAAAAAGAAGAATGAATTAGATCAACCTGAATTAATTGCAATGCAAAGATTTGGTCAAAATACCAATAGCAATAGCACTCAGACTTATACACCGCTTCATAGTGTTTTATAGCACTCTCTGGGTGGTTTACAGAATCAGTGTATTGCCCCAACAACCTTGGTTCTCATTTTACTGATCATGGAAGGAATTGAAGGCTAAATCAACCTTGAGTCCCTCAGGAACAAACTCCTGGTTGTGGGCAGAGTTAGCTTATTATACTACATACATTCTAACCATGCACCATTGATTGATGTTCTGGACTTGTGGCATTGGATTGACCTTAAAATTAGATTGAAGCAGTGCTTTGTACTAAGATGATGCGCACACACCACACAATTTTGAAGCTTCCTGATTTAAAAAAAGGCATTGGCTGGACAGTGTAGTGATTAGAATGTCACATTTGATGCAGGGGGTTCTACTAGTACCTATCATACCAGTAGAGATCCTTGGGCAAAGTCCCCCAATGCTTCATCTGCCTATCTAAAATATGAAAGTGACAGAAAACTAGAGGAATCATTCCAGCTTGATGTTCCCAGATTAACAAGGTCTGGCTCAGGTGTTGGGGAACCAGGACTATCTGATGATAACTTGGCTATTGGACCAAACTGAATAAGACAAGAAACCTGGATTTGATGGAATGCTGCTACAACAGTAGCCTGACACTTTACAAAGTCAACAGGACACTAAGGACCTTCCTTAAGAACTCAGTTGGATTGTGGAAGCAGCAACTCAACATACATCATACAAGTGGCCATCAAATGTGGCACATATTAAGATGATCCACAGTCCTACAGCTGTTACAAGGGTTCTTGAGACCTGGTTGGGCACAGAAGGGGGTGTACCCCTGGTTGAACTGTGCCCTCTGGGTTTCCGTGCATTCCATCAGCCGAGGGCCCAGGGTAGGGGTGGGGGGGTGGCGGTTGTGATTAGAGAAAGTCTGGAGCCGAGGGCGTCCACTGTTCCTCAGATAGCTGGCTGTGAATCCCTCCTTGTGAAGTGGGGCCATCGAAATCAGATGGGGTTGTTGATCACGTACCTGGCTCCTTGCTGCGTGACTACAGCCCTACCTGAACTACTAGAGGTGCTTGCTGGCGTGGCGGTTGAGATTACCAGACTTTTGGTCTTGGGAGATTTCAACTTGCCATCGGCCGGCTTGTCATCAACGGTGGTTCAGGAGTTCCAGGCCTCCATGACGGCATTGGACCTGATTCAAGTAACTGATGGCCCTACACACATTGGGGGAGGCGTGCTAGACTTGATTTTTATCTCTGGTCAGTGGGTAAATGATCTGGATTTAGGAGATATAGTGAAAGAACCGTTGTCATGGTCAGATCATTTTCTCCTTCGCCTAGACTTTTGAACCGCTGCTCACCACCGCAGGGAGACGGAGCCGATGCGTTGGTTCCGTCCCAGGCGCCTGATGGACCCGGAGAGGTTCCTGACGGAGCTTGGGCCATTTCCTGAGTATCTTACCCACGGCACGACTGAAGAACTGGTTGCGGCTTGGGAACAGGCCGCGGCTGGGGCTTTGGACCGTGTCGTGCCTTTGCGGCCTCTGACCCGGCGTAGATCTCAATTGGCTCCCTGGTTCTCCGGGGAGCTGAGAGAGATGAAACACCGGAGAAGGCGCCTAGAGAGTGTTTGGAGGTCCAGCCGTTCTGAGGCTGATCGGACACTAGTGAGGTCCTTTACTAGGACCTACCTAGTGGCAATGAGGGAGGCGAAGCGTTCCTACGTTTCCACCCTCATTGCATCGGCAGATAACTGCCCGGCCGCCCTGTTTCGGGTGACCCGTTCCCTCCTTCAACAGGAGGGACGGGATGACCCCCTACGGGGACAGGCTGAGGAGTTTAACGGTTATCTATACAATAAAATCGTTCAGCTTCGTGATGGCTTGGACCATGATTGCGATGATTCAGCTGAGGTGGCAGAGACATGTCTTGTTGAGGTTATTTGGGATGAGTTTGATTCTGTGGCTCTCGAGGACGTGGACAGGTTGCTGGGGAGGTTGCATGCAACTACATGTTTACTGGACCCGTGTCCTTCCTGGTTAGTACTGGCTGCTCAGGAAGTGACACGAGGCTGGCTCCAGGGGATTATAAATGCTTCTTTGGTTGAAGGGGTTTTCCCCCCCGCCTTTTTAGCGAAGGTTGTAGAGAGTGTGGTTGCATGGCAGCTTCCCCGGCACCTGGAGGAAGCTGTCTATCTAGACCCGTTCCAGTCTGGCTTCCGACCCGGTTACAGCACGGAGACGGCTTTGGTCGCGTTGGTAGATGACCTCTGGAGGGCCAGGGACAGGGGTTGTTCCTCTGCCTTGGTCCTATTAGATCTCTCAGCGGCTTTTGATACCATCGACCATGGTATCCTGCTGCGCCGGTTGGAGGGATTGGGAGTGGGAGGCACCGTTTATCAGTGGTTCTCCTCCTATCTCTCTGACCGGTCGCAGACGGTGTTGACAGGGGGGCAGAGGTCGTCCTCGAGGTGCCTCACTTGTGGAGTACCTAGGGGTCGATTCTCTCGCCTACCCTGTTCAACATCTATATGAAGCCGCTGGGTGAGGTCATCAGTGGTTTCGGGGTGAGTTATCATCTGTACGCTGATGATACTCAGCTGTACTTTTCCACCCCGGACCACCCCAACGAAGCGGTCGAAGTGCTGTCCCAGTGTCTGGAAGCCGTATGGGTCTGGATGGGGAGAAACAGACTCAAGCTCAATCCCTCCAAGACGGAGTGGCTGTGGATGCCAGCACCCCGGTACAGTCAGCTGCACCCACAGCTGACTGTTGGGGGCGAGTTAGTGGCCCCAAAGGAGGTGGTTCGCAACTTGGGCGTCCTCCTGGATGGTCGGCTGTCCTTTGATGAACATCTGGTGGCCGTCTCCAGGAGGGCCTTTTACCAAGTTCGCTTGGTCCGCCAGTTGCGTCCCTTCCTTGACCGGGATGCCTTATGCACAGTCACTCATGCTCTGGTTACGTCTCGGCTGGATTATTGCAATGCTCTCTACATGGGGCTGCCCTTGAGGTGCACCCGGAGGCTGCAGTTAGTCCAGAATGCAGCTGCGCGAGTGGTAATGGGAGCCGCTCGTGGCTCCCATGTAACACCGCTGCTCCGTAGTCTGCACTGGCTTCCTGTAGTCTTTCGGGTGCGCTTCAAGATCCTGGTTACCACCTTTAAAGCGCTCCATGGCTTAGGACCCGGGTACTTACGAGACCGCCTGCTGTTACCTTATGCCTCCCATTGACCAGACGCTCTCACAGAGGGCCTTCTCAGGTGCTGTCCGCCAAACAATGTCGGCTGGCGGCCCCAGGAGTAGGGCCTTCTGTGGGAGCACCGACGCTCTGGAACGAACTCCCCCCTGGCTTACGTCAAGTGCCTGATCTTCGGACCTTTCGTCGTGAGCTAAAAACATATTTATTCATTCAAGCAGGACTGGCATAAATAGTTGATTTTAAATTGGGGTTTTATTAATATTTTAAATTTTTAAATCTTTTTAATTATCAGCCGTTTGTAATAGTTTTATTTTAAATTCTTTTAATTGTATATATTCTGTATTTTATTCTGGCTGTACACCGCCCTGAGTCCTTCGGGAGAAGGGCGGTATAAAAATCTAATAAAATAAATAAATAATAAATAAATAAATAAATTCTACAAATACCCTAACTCCATGCCTGGAACAGATGTCTGGAACATTTGAAGCCTGGGAACCATATGTTTCTCTGGGAGAATCAGGGCCATGACAGAGAAGACATACTTCTCAGTACTACAAGAAGAACATTTAATTGAAGAGACCTGTTTACCCCTCTTTTCGATTGTACCAGATGAACAGAAACAATGGGAAACAGGGCTCCCTCAGTTAACCAGGCCCTATGTTGTGAAAGGCTCTATAGATGGTAATAATGAAGCATCTTGAATTGCACACTAATGCCAACTGGTGACCACTACAGCTCATGAAAGAAACAATGACATAGGAATAAATTATTGTGCAATATTAAAAGAACAGTCCAAATATGAAAAGGCTGGCATAGTACTAACATTACGAGGAACAAAGAGAATTTTCCATGAAAGAAAGAATTAGACGACAATATCCCTTTAAACATTCCCATGTTCAGCAAACTGACAGCATCACCTTTAATTGTAGCTGGTCTGAGATGTCTGACAATGTTACTTAGCTATCTTCTGCTATTTCATCTCAGACAGGGATACAGGTAAGGATTGAACACATGGGTGGAGAAGAAGGCAATGCACTTCAAAAGGAATTACTTGCATATATGCAGTATGATTGGGTGATAGTTGCTACTGTGCAGACAGGAGAATGACAAAAAGGCAAAGTAAAGAAAGATTGTAGTATTTCAGTATTTAAGATATTAAGTAGCACATATTGAATGCATTGCAATTTATGCTGATGTTAATCTGAGCTCCATAATATTCACAGAGATGCCCTTTTAATGCTGGTTTATAGAGAGGTGAATTGTTGATGCAACACATTTATTATCTTCAGGTAAGACTAGATTCCCCCCCCCCCATACGGCTATAATTTAGGTTGCTTTTATTGATTTCAGTCTCCTGCCATGTTTGGATATGTTATTTTCCTCCATTTTATACATGTAATTGTCCTTTCCAGTTTCAAGTTCCCCATATACTGAGTAATGCAAAGCAAAGAAGCAAGCAAATTGTGTTTGTTTCATGTTAGTTATTTGACATCATTGCAGAGTACAAAAATTTAGGACAATGGCCATAGGCACATGATTGTATCTATGATAAGGAGACAAAAGCATTATTTGCTCATCCCTCCTAGAAACCCCCACTACCACAATGAGGCACACAACAGGAATTGAGATGGGGGAGGCTGCATTAGATGGATTAATATTTTAATTTTTCTTCAGGTATTATCTTACATAAACCCAATACCCTTGTGAAAGAAGAGTCTACCAAGAGTAGCTTACTGTTAAATCTTGCATGTGAAAAATCACCACCTCTGCCATCCATGTACAGAATAGAAACATCTACAAAGAGAAGATCTTAGGATATATTATTATAGGTACAAGGAACTCTCTTGATATATATTATTACACAAGCTGATGTTGAGAATTGGATAACATGAAAGGTAGCGTAATGGTTCATGGGAATGACTGTGGGAGGTAATAGAGAAACAGACTAGAGAGTGGCTAGGTAAAAGGAAGCTAAGCCTATAGAAGGAATGGAGGTTTGGCAAATATCTTAGAAGGGACCCTCCCTAGTTTTTTGGATTGAAAAGATGAGGGGTCAGACCCAAAGGTGCTTCTTCAAGAGTATAGTGACCAGATTTTAACATTGGTAAAGTGGGACACCATTGACCCGGGGGGGGTGTTTCTAATTTTTTTAGTACCGGTTCTGTGGGCATGGCTTATTTTGGGGTGTGGCTTGTGGTCATGTGACTGGGTGGGCGTAGCTAACTGCTCATGTGACTTGGTGGGCGAGCCTAGCTGCTCATGTGACCGGATGGCCCTGGCTATGGGCATAGAAATTACTCTGAGGGCTAAAAAAAGTAATTTCTGACTGGTCCTCGCACTTATGAACATCCTCACATTTATGCCCATTGCAGCATTTTTAACAACCATGTCACTCATTTCACAACTGCTTCTCTTCACCATGGTTACAAGATAGGGTGCAAAATGTAAAATGTGAGGACAGTTGTAGGTGTGAGGACCAGTCAAAAGTGTGAGGACAGGTCAAAAATAACTTTTTCAGCCCTCTGAGTAGTTCCTATGCACAAAATGCTGCAGCAGGGATAAATGATGACCGGTCATAAGTGTGAGGACTGGTCAGAAGTGTGAGAACCTGTCAGAAATCATTTTTTTTCAGCCGTCTGGGTAGTCCCTATGCATATCACCCAGAGGACTGAAAAAAGTGATTTCTGACAGGTTCTCGCACTTTTGATCAGTCCTCACACTTATGACCGGTCATCATTTATCCCTGTTGCAGCATTTTTAATAACCATGTCACTCATGTCACAACTGTGGTGCTTCATGTGACCGGGTGGGCATGTCCAGGTGGTCATGTGACATAGCTTCTTTGCCCTAATGACTGTTTGCTGCAATGTTCTTAAGTGTGAAAAAACAGTCATAATCACTTTTTCAGTGCCATGCTTGTTAAACCAATTACCAGAACAAATCCATTCTCCCTCCCTCCCTCTTTCTCTCCATCTCTATCTCCCCCTTTCTCTCTTTCTCTCCTTAATCTCTTTCTCCCTCCTTCTCTTTCTCTCCATCTTTCTCCCCCCTTTCTCTTCTTCATCTTTCTCCCCCTTCTATCCTTCATCTCTCTTTCTCTCCTTCATCATTTTCTGCCCCCCTCTTTTTCTCCATCACTATTTCTCCAGATGGGGTAGGGTAGGCTGGCGCTGCGTGGGTGGGAGGCGGCCGCAGGACAGTCCTGCTGGATGGGCAGCAGGCCGAGGCAATTGACACATGCTTCACAGCCCAGTTCAGGCGCGGAGAACTTCCTCCTCCTGCAGGAACCGAGTGACACCCCCGGGCCTTCCCGCGCGCCCACCTTGCTACGAGGGCTCAGCTGCTCCCCGCCGTCGGGACGGGCTTGAATGGGCTGACCAGTATTCTAAGTTCAGAATGGGCAACTCACTGCAGCCTTCTCGCCATAGGACAAGAATTGCTCTAATATTGAAGAAATAGTGGAATAGAATCATTAAAGATGCCAAAGGAGGGACAAAATGAAATGTGAATGTCAAAAATTAAAACAATGTTTTAATTATTTCAAATAAGTTGAATTGCTGAATTGTCCTTGGTGAGTTGTTCTGCAGTGAGTTGGCTGTGGCGAGTTCAGTATGGCAAATTGGCTGCAGCAAGTTGTCCCATTCTGCACTTGAAATACTGGTCAACCCAATACAAAAAAAAAAAATGTTGAGACTTTGGAAATAGTTCAAAAAGGAGCAACAACAAAAAAATGATTAGGGGCCTAAAAGCTAAAATATATGAAGAAGGATTGCAGGAACTGGGTATACTTAGTCTAGTGAAAAGAAGGACCAGGGGGTGACAGGATAGCAGTCTCCCAATACTTAAAAGCTTCCACAAGGAAGAGGGCCCAACTTATTTACCAAAGCACCTAAAGACAGGACAAAAAAAAAATATGGATGGAAACTAACCAAGGAGAGAACCAACCTTAAACTAAGGAGAAAATTCCTGGGAATAATTAACCAGTGGAAGAAATTGCCTTGGGAAGTTGTGAGTGCCCCATCACTGGACGCTTTTAAAAAGAGACATTTATCAGAAATAGTATAGGTCTCCTGCAAGAGCAGGGGGTTGGATTAGATGACCTCCAAGTCCCTTCCAACTCTGTTCTGTTACTTACCAGCACCATGAACATACATCAGATGGTAGACTGGTTTCTGTTTACCAAATATGTCAGTTTAATAAGAAAGAGGAACATGATTTCCTGAAACTATTGCCCCCTCTCCAAAGCTTCTCTTCTCTTTCGTTTCTCCTTCCCAACGGCTTACCTCTTCGGCTGCCTTCCACATTATCACCCTCTCGTTCTTCCCGGTTCCGGCCCCTCCCATATCCTCCAGCTCACCCTCCAGCAGGCGCTTGACCTGGGCCAAAGCAGACTGTGCCCGCGAAGGGCTGCGTTGCCCCAGGACAAATGGGGGCCGTAAGAACTGGTTGCACCACATGGCTCCAAAGGAAAGCACCACACAGACAAAGTGAGAAGACAAGAGCTGACTGGTGAGCGCTTCATTTCAAAAAAGGTGTGGACTGAGCAGCCAATCAGAGAACAGAAAAGGCTTCTTTCCCTCTAGCTGCACCAATCAGCAGCAGAATTTATTTAAAGAGACAAAGGAAATGTTCGGGGGGGGGGGAATGATATTTTGACACTCTAAAGCAGAGCAGAAATTGAACTGAAATTGATAAGGAGAGGAATGAAAAGTAGTCAGATGGGTTATTTGAACAAGTAAGGCAGGCCTAACAGGAAAGAATATAAAGAAACCTGAGAGCTTGCTTAAGTTAAGTTAAAATTGGGAGTTTTTTAGAACGCCGCGGGACGCGGGACAAATTTTTAAAAAGCGGGACTGTCCCGCCAAAAGCAGGACATCTGGTCAGTATATTCAAGAGGCAACTGGACTTTCTTGTTTTTATTTGAAGATGTTTTGCTTCTCATCAAAGAAGCTTCTTCAGCTCTGACTGGATGGTGGGGAATGGAAGGATTTATATTCCTTACAGAGAGCTAGTCATTTGATTCTTTTAGAGGTCACTGAGTCCACTTGGATGTTTGTCTGTGTCCTCAGGGTCACCTAAGTAGTGCAAATAGATGTGGAGCCTTCTTGGAACCGTTAAAAGGACTGTGTTGTAGACTGGAGATAGATGATGTTGTATCCTTCCCTCTCTGTTGGGAGAGGACTGTTCAATTTTGATATAGATGGCCTCTTTGACCCCTCTTTCAAACCAGCAGTCCTCTCTGTCCAAAATGTAGACTTTGCTGTCCTCATAAGAGTGACCTTTGTCATTTAAATGCAGATAGACTGCTGAATCTTGTCATAATGGGTTTGTTTTCCTACGTTGTGCCAATGCATTTAGGAAGTGATTGTTTTGTTTCCCCAATGTGCAGAACTGTACATCTTCAAAGAAAAACAAGAATGTCCAGTTCCCTCTTGAAAAAGTACCTTTGGGACAACCATGACCTGGATGGCTGAGAATCTCCATAGACATGACAGGTCAGACTTTCAGACTTTCAAGTTTCTGTTAATTTTACCACACTATAAAGATAGAGTTAGGTCTTCTGTGTGTGCTGCTTCTCTGGACTATCTTATAAGGCTGACAGGTACAAAGGAACCATGGGAAATGCCTTCTTGCTTCTGTGTTGTGGTTCATACTTTTCATAATGCCTGAAGAGGACTTTGTTTTCCATACTTTGAACAATAGCATTAGCTTTCTATACCTCATGCAGATCAATTTCTCCATCTATTGCAAAGCTGGCAGAAAGCAATTACTTTGCCTTTGTTAGAAGCACTTCAATATTTGGAAAAACCCTCATAATTCATATCCTTCCCTCACTCTACCTGCACAGTGTTTGTCAAACAGCCTACATGAAGCTTTCAAAGTAACATTAAATCTTGCAAGTTGAAACTATAATACAAACTATGCATAAATCCATAGGATACAATATTGGATTGAGCCATTGATCCACAGCATTCCGTATTCTGTCTCCAGAAGTGATCAATATCTAACACTTCAGGAAAAAGGAAAAAGGAAAGAAAAGAAAACCAACCATTTTCATAATGAAACCAGCCAATCTTCTATTCGTAAGTAAGGAATATAACAGAAATTTATTTTTTCTTCTTGCAATTACATAATTTTGTTCAGTGAGTTGTAAAGATACCATACATATTTTGCCCTCACATTTGGAGTATGCCATGAAAAAGCTGAAGTATCTAATATTGGTTTAAGTGTCTGATGGGTCTCCATGAAAGCTGGTTACTCATTCTAGTGAAATGTTACATATTGGAAAAGCAGAGGGGTGGACAATTAGTAGAACATTTTAACAATAAAAAACAAGAGGTAATTACAGAGACATTATTTGCTTGACAACAATGTGTAAATTGGTGAACAGAACAGAACAGAATTTTTTTTATTGACAAAATGTGACAGGATACACAAGGAATTTGTCTTGATGCATATGCTCTCAGTGTACATAAAAGAAAAGATATGTTCATTAAGAATTCTAAGATACAACACTTAATGATAATCATAGGGTACAAATAAGCAATCAGGAAACAATCAATATCAATATATTGATTGATATTGATTGAACAATATCAACAGAACAGAATACTTTATTTGGCCAAGTATGATTAGAGAGAGAAGGAATGTGTCACACAAGAAATACATTATTGAGTTACATATTTAAAAATATCATTGTATTCACCTGAACAAAAAGATAATTACTGCAATATATGAAGAATGGCAACAACAACAAAAGATTACTGAGTGTTAAAATGGTATTAAAAATTCCAAGAGAAGAGACCTCAACTTACAAATGGCATGAGTTTATTCTCATATATAGTTGGACACTGAAATTTTAGAAAATATTAGGTGTTAGTGAAAACATTCAGAATTTGATGAAAAAAACCTCAAGAGTTAGAAATTGCAAAATAACTTTGATAGTAAATGTTGAAGAAACTGCAAATATAAACAACAGAAGAAGAATTTTCCAAAGGGATACTTTGTCACAGGGGTGAAATCTAAAAAATTTCTCTACCGGTTCTATGGGCATGGCTTAATTGGTGGGCATAGCTTGGTGGTCAGGTGGCCGTGTGGGCATGGCCAAAAATAATAAATAATAAAAATAATAAACAAACTATATAAAACAATAAGATATACTAAAAACCAACTTTCACACTTTACACACACACAACACAACACAACTGACTCACACACAAAGTAAAAGCAGTGCACCTCACCCAAAATGGCCCCTGCAACAAGCAGAAACCTCACACAGCCGCAAAAAGCTCAAAAACCAACTTTCACACTTTACACATACACAACACAACACAACTGACTCACACACACGCACGCACACACACAAAATGCCACATACAGCTTTGTGAGATTTTGTGTGTTTGTGTAGTTAGAGTGAAACACTATAGAAACACACCAAATCTCAGAAAGCTGCACAAATATTTTATTTTATTATTTTATTTATTTTATTTTATTTATATTTTTTAGATAAAAGCAGCTAAATTTAAAACTTACTTAACTTTAAATTGGTGTCTAAAAAAAAAACTCCTTAAAAAAACCCAATTAACTATTTTTAAAGCCCCCCCCCCAAGTTACTTACCCAATTGGAGGCAGGCAGATTGAGCTGTTCACCGATGAGATGGATTGCAGGCAGATTCAGTTGCTAGCTGATGCAATTGATTTCAGCAGCCAAAGCAAGGCTTAGCGCGCCCGAAACAAGCAGCAAGTAGGCAACTGGGGACTGGGTGATTGCATGGGCATGGGCGGGGTTCGTTGTAAGAGATTCTAAAAAATTTTAAAAGCCTGTGATGATCAGGCAACTCAGCTGGGATCGGCAGAGGAAAAAATGTTTTTAAAGACTCCTCTGACAATCCCAGCTGAAGTTGCCTGATTGCTAGAACCACTTAAAAGGATTTTTAAACAACCTCTTCGGCCGAAGAGCTTGTAGAAAACATGCTTTTTAAAGGTTCTGGCAATCAGGCAACTCAGCTGGGATCGCCAGAGGAGCCTTTTAAAAGCTTTTTTTTTACAACCTCTTCGGCCAAATAGGTTGTTAAAAAAAAGCTTTTAAAAGGCTCCTCTGGAGATCCCAGCTGAGCCGCTTTATCATCAAAGGCTTTTTTTTTTACTTTTAAAAGCATTTTTTCGGCCGAAGAAAAAATGCTTTTAAAAGTAAAAAAACAACAACCAACCTCTGATGATCACGCGGTTCAGCTGGGGAAGGGGGCAGGACCAGGGATTTTGCTACCGGTTCTCCGAACTACCTGCCTCCATTGCTACCGGATCGGGAAATCTGGTCCGAACCGGGAGCATTTCACCCCTGCTTTGTCACCATTTTTTTAACCATCTCAATGGTATCCCTCAGTCATGTCCTCAATAAAATTAGGAGAGGCATTTTAGGGATTAGGCTAAGAATTGTAAAAGCAAAGTGGAAAAAAATTCAGCCTGTTATACAGAGACAATTTGAAGCTGTATTTATTTATTTATTTATTAAACTTATATGCTGCCCATCTCATCTGAAGGTGATTAGAAGGCTTACAAAAAAAATTTAAAAATTAAAACAAAATTGAATTCTTTATTAACACTTTAATGATTTATAGTGATGATATGAAAATTGAATTTGAATATGACAAATTTGCAAAGCTTGGCATAAATAAAAGCTATAGTTGGAGAGTGTGCAGTAGAAACAATAATAATAATAATCTAAAAGAAATACTTTACCATCTTTTTCAAAGCACAAGTTTTATTAAAAAGCATAAACCTTTGTTACTTAAAAATGGAGTCATCAGATTCCTTCTGACATTAAATTGAACAAAATTATAGGGTATAATTTGAAAATCGAACCTCATTAACATGTCACCCATAGAAGAAAGATATACATCTTAGAAATACTCAAATCAGATAACACATTGCATGGTGAAGCTAAAAAGAAATCCAGTCCAGAATATGTAAAATAAATATGGAAAATACTGTATTAATATTTAAATGGGGAAAATATAATCAAAATTATAAACCCATAGTTAATACCACTGATGAAATTTACTTCTGGTACAGTAAACTGGACACAGTTTGAATTGGACAACTGGGATCAAAGAATCTGAAAATTGATGACAATGTATGACGCATGACTGTATGAAGTGATGTTGATTGAATGAAATTGAAGGCCATGATTTGCTACAGCAGAAACTGTGAAAAAGGAAAATGCAGATTAAATTATTATATCAAGGCAAGCAGAGAGAAAATGCTAATTCAAATTTGCAGGGGAAAAAATAGAAAGGAGCAGAAACAAAATATGACTACAAAAGTGAACTGTTAAAAATCATTTAGAAAATTGGAGAAGGAAAGCATAACATTGCTAATGTACAAAACTAACTGAAAATAAAGTGGACAAGACAAGGAATTGGCAACAGTTGCCCTCTGGAGAAAGAAACAGAAAGCTTAATTTTTGCTGCTCATGAATTGCAAACAATTGTGATAAAATTAAGTATTCGATATGTAGCAAACAACTGTGAATTTCAGACCTTTGTAAAGAAAAAGATGAAAGCATGGATCACACGATTAGTAGACATAATACAATTTTTCAGAGTAACAATAAAGGACTTTATAATGCGGTAGGTGCAATGATCCATTAGCATGTGTGCAAACTATAATTTCCAAGTATTCTAAATGTGACATGATCACAAAATTTAGAAAATTATGAACATCTATTAATTTTTATAGGATTTTTCTATACACAAACTATCACAGAACCCAGCAGATATAGAAGCAATTGAAAAGAATTTTTATTTTTGTTCATATGGCAATTCCTGAGGTAGGGGAATTGAAAAAAAAAAAGAATTGGAAAAAGTTAAAAATAGAAAGGTATCAGTATCAAGATCAATAAACCCTGGAAAAGATCTTGCAGTCATAGTTGTAGTTATTGATTCATTAGCTGAAATAACAAACAAATTAAGATTTTTTTAATAAGAAGAAAATATCATGGGTATCAATTGCTGATTTTTTAAAAAAGAAATTCACTAGGCCAGAAGCTGACAAATAAGAAGTTCCTATGGTAAGATTATTGGAGGAGCAGTTCCTCTTTAATTAAGCAAAAAAGAATTCTACTCATCTATTCAGGAGATCTGTGATTTATATCCAGTTTTGCTTCCAAACACTTAATAGTGCAAACAGAATTATATTGGCTGTGTCTTTGAAATGAAACATATCAGAAGAATAATGTGATCTACTTTCACTGAGTTGTTCCAGCTGTGAACTGGAGATTTTATTGTGAAAGATCTATCAACCTTATTTATGAATATTTTTCTACATCATAGAAAAATAAAAAAAAATGTTTGCCTGGTTTTATTTAGTTGAATGATAGGAAACTGTTCAAACTATGGATGAGTGATGTACTCTCTTCACTGTTGCAAAATTACATTGGAATATTTGGTGACTTTCAAGGAATTCAAGCAAGATTTAAAGTGTTAAGTTCGGGCAATGAAGAGGCAGGAGACCAGTGAGTGACAACAGCTCTTTAGTTTATTGTGACCCCAGCGAACACAACCGGCAAAAACCCCTCTTTAAATACTCTTTTGGTTGAGGCTTCAACCAATCAGCAACGTGCAATTTTCCCGCCCAAAATTCCCTCTCAAAGTTCAAAATACATTACACTCCTTTCCTCCCAGAACGCTTTGTACCTCTATTTACATAATATTTACATGCTATTTCTCTACGTAGTCACGCAGGTAGACAGGGCGTCTCCTAACTCTTTCTGACCTGCGCAGTTCATTCTCTGGGAGAGAGTCGAGCTGGTCGGAGGGACTGTTTGTTCCTCCCAGCTCCTCCTCTAGGCCGTCCGGCCCTGGATTATTGGCTGAGTCGTTCCTGTTGCCTTCAGGAGGAACCGGTTGGCGTCGCTGGACTTCATCGGATTCAGATAAGTCCTCCGCTCGCCTCGGGTTTGAGTCAGCTGCAGATTCAAACAATTGGTAGTCAGGGCCTGGTTGTTTGGTTTCTAGTTTGTTTGGTATACGTTTTCTTAACTGGTCTATGTGGCGTTTCCATACCCGGCCGTCCTCCATGTCTACTACATATGATTTGGGTCCGGTTATGCCCAGAATTTCCCCCTTTAACCATGTTGGGCCCTCGCTATAGTTGTGTGCCCATACTGGGTCACCCACTGTCATTTCCCTGGTTTTTCCTTGAATACCCTTGTACCCGTCTGGGGTATAAGTTGGGTTTAGTCGGTCTAGTGGGCACCTTAGTTTCCTGCCCATTAAGAGTTCCGCTGGGCTGCAGCCAGTTGTTACACAAGGGGTCCTATGTTGGACGGCCAGGAAAGTGTCTATTTTCGTTTGCCAGTCGCCTGGACTTATCCTAGATAGCGCTTCCTTGGTGCTCCGAACGAAACGTTCTGCAAGTCCGTTCATCGCCGGGTGGAAAGGCGCCGAGAGGACATGTCTGATGCCCTCTCCCGCTAAATACCCCTCAAACTGGTTTGCCGTGAATTGCGGGCCGTTGTCCAAGACTAGGGTGTCGGGCAGGCCGTGTGTTACGAATAGATGCCTTAGGACTGTGATTACTGCTTTGGCCGTTGTGCTTTTCATGAGGATTATTTCTAACCATTTTGAGTAGGCATCTACTACAATTAAAAAGGTCTGCCCATGGAACGGCCCCGCAAAATCTATGTGAATCCTGGACCATAGCCCCTGGGGTTTCTCCCACTCTCTAACTGGGGCTGTAGAGGGTAGCGACCTCGACTCTTGGCAGGATTGGCATTTCCCTACCCTGTCGCTGATGTCCTTATCCATTAAGGGCCACCATACATAACTCCTCGCTAAACTCTTCATCCGCACAATCCCTGGGTGGCCCACATGCAACAGTTCCAACACATTTTCGCGTAATTTTCTGGGATAACTACCTATCCCCCCATAACAGACACCCCCCTTGAACCGACAGTTCTGATCGTTTTTTCGCAAAGTCTTTGAAACGCTCGCCTGGCGCAGCGGGCCAACCCCTTTGCACCCAACCGATTACAGTCCGTATTGTAATGTCCCTGTAAGATGCCCTAGCCACCTGCTTGGATGTGACTGGGCCAGAGTCCAAAGAGTCAATTAGCAAGACGGGTGTCCCCGGGGTGGGGTCTTCAATTGTCTCTGGTAAAGGGCATCTGCTCAGAGCGTCCGCATGCCCTAAGTCTTTTCCTGGGCGGTGGAGCAATTTGTAGGAGTATGCCGCTAGGAAAATAGTCCATCGGGTCAGCCTGGGAGAAAGTGCCACGGGTGTTGGATGGTCACCCGCTAAAAGCCCTAGAAGGGGTCTGTGGTCCATGACTATCTCGAAATCTCGCCCGAACAAGTATTCGTGGAATTTCTTAACCCCGGAGACTATGGCCAACGCTTCCCTATCTAACTGGCTGTAGTTCCTTTCCACAGAGGACATCGTCCGGGAATAATACGCTATAGGGGCTTCTGTTCCATTCGGTAACCTATGGCTGAGCACCGCCCCCACCCCATATGGTGAAGCATCACAAACTAGCACTAGTGGCAACATGCCATTGTACTGGATGAGGAGGCTATCGCTGGACAAAAGGTTTTTTACCCCCTCAAATGCCCTAGCCTCTTCTCTGCCCCAGGACCACACAGCTTTCTTTGCTAGCAACTTATGTAGCGGCTCGGCTACTGTTGCTTTATTCTTCAAGAATACCGCATAGAAATTAACAAGCCCCAAGAATGCCTGTAATTCTGTTTTATTTTGGGGGGCTGGGGCCTTTCTAATGGCCCGTACCTTGCTCTCCGTGGGGTGGATCCCTTCCCTGTCTATTCTGTATCCTAGGAATTCTACAGATTTCACCCCAATGTGGCATTTGTTGAGCTTAACTTTAAGCCCCGCAGACCTAAAAATGCCCAACACCTTCCTTAGTTTTACCCCGAGTTCCTTTAAGTTTTCAGCTGATACCAATACATCGTCGAAGTATGGTACCACTCCTGGCAGGCCCTGTAATAATCGCTCCATTAGGTTCTGGAAGAGCCCTGGGGCCACGCTAACTCTGAACTGGAGTCACGTACATTTGAAAGCCCCGCGGTGCGTGACAATTGTCTGCGCCTCAGCTGTGCTGCTATCTACAGGTAGCTGCTGGTAGGCTTGGGCCAAATAGAGTTTGGCGAAGACCTGCCCTTGCCCTAATGAGTGTAGCAAATGTTGCACCACTGGAACGGGGTATGCACTTTTCTGCAATGCTTTGTTAAGCATTGCTTTGTAGTCAGCGCAAATCCGGACCGATCCGTCCGGTTTGACTGGGGTTACTATGGGTGTCTCCCATTTTGCATGATCGATGGGGACTAGTATTCCCTGGCTTACTAGCTTGTCCAATTCTCGGTCAATTTTAGGCTTTAGGGCGAATGGAACCCTCCTAGCCTTTAACCGGATGGGGGCGACTTGGGGGTCAAGGTTGAAAGAAATAGGGGTCCCCACGTACTTGCCCAGGCAATCCTTGAATACGTCCTCGAACTCCTTCAGTAGTTCGTCTCTGAGGATAATGTCGCTCCTGTGGACCCCGGTCACTCCCATGCCCAAAGCTCGGAACCAGTCCAGCCCTAGCAAACTCGGTAGAGTTCCGTTTACTATGGTGATCAGCAGGGTCTTTTTGAATTGTCCATATTTGACTTGGACGGATGTGGCTCCTCGAACAGGGATCCGATTCCCCTGGTAGTCCTGCACTCTCAGCTTCTGGGTTTGTAGCTGACATTTAGCGATCGCTGGCAAGTCTCTCACGATGGTGTCCCAGGACATAATTGTGATTGACAACCCAGTGTCTACTTCCATGGGGCACTGCACCCCTTCAATGTAGACTTGGGTAAATATTTTCTTCTCTAGTCGTGTCGATGCGTGGCCCACTCTCACAGTGGTCTGGTTTAACTTTGCACCCTTTTAAATGGACCAATCCCGGGCTGCTTCGCTGATCCCGTGCTCTGATTGGTCGGTTTGAATTTTTGGCGGGAAGGTTGGGGGGCTCGGCAGGCCCGAGCTATGTGTCCTTTTTTTTCACACCGCCGACAAACCGCGTCCTTGAATCTGCAGTTTTGCTGTTGGTGTTGCCCCCCACAACTCACACATTCGTCCCGGTCACCTCTCTCCAGCCTCCTGGTGTGGAACACCTCTTCCTCTTCCTCACCTTCCAATTCAGCCTGGACTTCCTCACTGTGGACCGGTGTAGTCTTTGTCCCGGCACCCTGCGCATTTGGCTTTTGCAAGGTCTCCGCCACCTTGGTGGACATCTCATGAGCTCTGGCTTCGTCCAGGGCTATCGCTAAAGTCAGGTTGCTTTTAGACAGCAGCCGCCTTTGTAGTCTGATGTCCCTGACCCCACAAATGAGTTGTTCGAGTAAGGAATCCTCCAAATCTCTGTACTCACAGTGGTTTGCGGCTTTCCTCAATGCGGCCATGTACACACTTATTGATTCGCCTTCTCGCTGTACCCGTTGCCTCAATTCGAAACATTGGATGAACTTTGAGGGTACCGGTGCGTAGTGCGCTCAAAGTGTTGTTTGTAGTGTCTGCCACGGTACCGATTGTACCGGCGTTGGCTCTGAGAGTGACTCCGCCGCATCGAAGCACTCTGGACCGCAGTGGCTCAGGAAGTATGCTCGCTTCCGATTGTCCGAGACTCCCTGTAGTTCGTTTGCTTCGAGGAAACACTCGAAGCGAGCCATGTACGACCCCCATTTCTCCTTTGCTGGGTCGAATGGCGCTGGCGGCGTGTAGCTGGACATCGCTATTTTCCGCCTTCGAGAACTGGCTGGGTTTTCAAATTCCTGGTTCCTTCAGCTCTTTTTTTCAATCTCACTGCCTCAACATCCCACCCTCGTCGCCAAATGTTAAGTTCGGGCAATGAAGAGGCAGGAGACCAGTGAGTGACAACAGCTCTTTAGTTTATTGTGACCCCAGCGAACACAACCGGCAAAAACCCCTCTTTAAATACTCTTTTGGTTGAGGCTTCAACCAATCAGCAACGTGCAATTTTCCCGCCCAAAATTCCCTCTCAAAGTTCAAAATACATTACATAAAGACTTTGGATGAAGGTGGATTTATATTTAGAGGTAAGGAGGCTAAGGTTATATTATTAAAAACAATTCAAAGGCTGTGCATTTTATATATTTTGACCACAATGCCTCATGAGAATCATGCTGTCTAATAATGTATAAAACGTTCATGACACATTATTAGTGTGTCAAAGGTATAAATTATCTAAAATTAATTAATTTTATTATTAATTAATTGATTGATTAATAAATTAATGCAACTTTATGAAACGTCCAAAACATGGTTAACATGTTTCTCTACTTTTTCTTTCTTTTCTTTTTTTTTCAAAATAGTCGAGCCACTTCCAATTGCACCATTAAGTCTATGTTTTCTTTGCTACTAGAATTGGCTATTTAGGCTGGATATTTTAACTGAATACATATTCAGTGTACACTTTAGTCCATATTTAGACTAAAGTAGAATATAAACATTTCTGAATGGATTAAAAAATGTTCTCCACCAGACTTTTTAGATAAATGTAGATTGAACTGGCAGAGTAGTCAGGATCATGTAAAAACTCCACATTTTACAGTTTATCAATGTAGTCAAGTACTATACATACATACATACATACATACATACATACATACATACAGACAGACAGACAGACAGACAGACAGACAGATATATATATATATATATATATATATATATATATATATATATATATATATATATATGTACGTGTATATGTATATGTATATTTATATGTATATGTATATGTATATGTATATGGGGAAAAGTTATACATAGAGCAACACCCATCAAAAAGGCACAAAAAACTCATATTTTGGAATTGTGCTGGAAAATGGACAAGAATATTCATGGGAAGTAAATACTGTGCTTGATTTGCAAGCAGTGTTTACAAACTGTAATTGTAATGACAAATCGACTCCGGATTCTTGTTATGTATTCAAGATACTTGATAACAATGAAAAGAACTTACGTGGCTGAGAATTGGACTTTTGATTAAAGGCCTTCAGGGGGAAAAAACAAGAATACTCAGAGAATTCCAAGAACCCAAACGATTGACTTAGCTGCTTAGATGCATTTGGATGCAAGGCATTGTGGCTAAGCAATTTTGTGGCTAAGCAATTTTGAGACTCTATCTAAAATGATGCCCCCTCCTCTGCATCTGAGAGTTGGTCATCTGTTGGTGGCTTCAGTGAAAGGACTTATTCTGTTGGCCAGGGCTCCACACATTCCTGGCGTGAAACAGCAAGATGGCTGGCTCCAAGCTATTTCTTTGTGATACAGCACTGGCCAGAGGTTGCATCAGTACTAAGGCTACCAAATCTTAGCTGCAGAACTCCGGATAAGGACTAGATGGCAACTGAAGAATTAGAGCTGTTTTTCTCAATCTTAGCAGATGGCTGGTGAATTCTAGGAATTGAAGTCCACAAGTCTTCAAGTTGCTTAGATTGAGAAACAGTGAATTAGAGTTTTCTATATTTCTCCCTGTTCCTCCTGACACACAGTATTTTTAGTCAGAGAATTCAACACAGTAATCATATGCCACATTAACACCCTCTCTCCCAAGAGAAATGCCCTAATTGCTTAAAATTGGAAAACTGCTGTGATATATTTTTTTTCCTGAGATTAAATAGTGCTGATGGATCGTGAAGTTATAGATGGTGATTCACATTTCTTTTTGAAAGTACTTAAAAACATCCAGGCAACAAGCAATTTTGATAATGTATGGTCCAAAGTATTGGAGAATACCATGAAACCTATTTTCAGGACAAATGGGAAGGTTGAGGAGCAGGCAATGAATCAGACCCTCTTAATTCCATTGATAGAAGTAGTCACTACAGCAGAAAAAATAAACAGGATTTCACACACTGATTAAATCAATGCACAGATGCATACTGACCTATCAGACAACAAAAATGTGCAAAGCAAAAACAGAGCTAAAATATGTTTATGCAACAGCCCCAAATAAAATCTTGATCTAAAAGAAAAAAAGTAAGAAAAATGATGATTGTTAAAACATTTTCAAGTTTTCAGAAGTAAGACAGATTCAAGAAAAGATCCATAAAACTTTGTAATTGAAATTTGGTTATGATCTTTTATAGCAGAAGTTAGAAATCAAAAGAAATTTTACTGTATTAATTTTGAACTTTTGCTGAGTTTTAAAACTAAGGAAGTTGTATTGCACACATACTGTTTCATCAGCATTATTCAATGTATGTATTCTGCTGTAATTATTTGTAGATTAAATATTAACTTTATAAGTTAAATATTTATAAGTTTTTATAAAATTTTATAAAAAAATTTATAAGTTTTTGTGTTTTTTTTGTAATGCTACATAATGTATTCTGGTTCATGCAGATGAATGCAGATAGCAAAAAGTGCAGAGGAACAAAAATGGAGTGGCCTATCTAGGCTTCAGTTGTGTGTTTTGTATTATTAAAAGTATATTGCATTTAATATATCTATGCTGCAAAACAAAAAGATTAAAAGATTAAGATGCAAAAAAGTTGCACCTGATGCCTGTTAACTACTCATCATTGTCTTTCTCTTGACATATCTAGTTGTAAACAATAAATATCCCTGATGGAGATAATACTATTTCTATCATAATATGTAGATGGCTATTATGGTAACATGATGCATTGAAAGTAATACTTCCAAACAGTGTAGCAGCTGTGTATGCACACACATGTGGAGACAGCCAGGAACAATGTCTTGACTTGGAAAACAGTATAGATGCTCAAAAGAAATTTGAACAAAACATATTTCTGAAGAACATATAAACCTCTAATTGCTATTTGGCACTAACCCATAAGGCAGCCTTCGCTGTGATGGCATCCACTCTCCAACCTGGCATTCAGGAGCTAACAAACTTTATTAAAATATGAATGTATATTCAGCATGTAGTGTATATAAATATTTTTTTTGGGGGGGGGGGAGAAACATATTGAGGTATTTTTGATGACTACTGCAAAATCTTTGCTATCCTTATTTTATTATGATAAATAGCATAATACATAAATGCTTAATTTTTTTTTGCAATTTTATTTAACTATTTGTTTCTCATGGGCATCAGGTTCAGTGAATGAGAATGTCATTGTCCAAACTAAGCACACCTCATAATTTAGGAGCCCTGATGGTACAAAGGCTAGAATACAGTATTGCAGGCAAAGTCTGCCCACAATGGGTGTTCAATCCTGATGGGGCTTAAGGTTGACTCAGCCTTTCCTCCTTCCAAGATTGGTAAAATGAGGACTCAGATTGTTGGGGGGGGATAGGATATGCTAACATTGTAAACTGTCCAAAGAGTGCTGTAAAGTACTATGTGGTAGTACATTAGCCTAAGTCAGTGGTAGTCAACCTGGTCCCTAGTGCCCACTAGTAGCCGTTCCAGCTTTCACGATGGGCGGAAGGGGTTTTGTCCAATACTGAAGCACTTTCCTTTTTTTTAATTTAATTGACTTTTTAAAAAAATTTCATAGCATTATTTAAAAACATTTTCATTAGGTTTTCATAAAATTCCCCGTGACAATTTAAATTTCTGAAAATATACTATTTGTATTGTCTGCGCATAAGTTTAGTTCATGTTATGTAAGTGAAACTAAATGGCACTATAGTGCAACTGCAAAACAAAAGAGCCTCATCCCAGAATAGCTCATGCATCTCCCGTCACACCACCCAGCTGTAACAGACAAGCAGAACTGGTAGCCAACCCCACTCAAACCCAATCCACAGTGCACAAGAAGTGGGCAGTTAGAAAATTTTACTACTAACAGAGATACAAAAGTGGGCAGTAGGTATAAAAAGGTTGACTACCCCTGGTCTAAGTGATATTGCTATTTGATGATGTAACTGGGAATTGGGGTAAAAAACAATTATTGAGGTCTCTTCTGGGTTTTGTTACATCAAAGATTATTCTTAGAAATTAGTGTATCTTATACTTGTACTTTTTGTTGTTGTTTTTCACTTGGTTTATATATTACCCCTGTTTAAGACAGGGGTAGTCAACCTTTTTATACCTATTGCCCACTTTTGTATCTCTGTTAGTAGTAAAATTTTCTAACAGCCCACCGGTTGGTGGGGAGATGCATGAGCTATTCTGGGACAAGGCTCTTTTGTTTGCAGTCACACTATAGCACCATTTAGTTTCACTTACATAATGTGAACTAAACTTATGCGCGGGTGATTCAAATAGTATATTTTCAGAAATTTAAATTGTCACGGGGAATTTTATGAAAACTTAATAAAAATGTTTTTAAATAATGCTATGAAATTTTTTTAAAAAGTCAATTAAATAAAAAAAAAGGAAAGTTCTTCAATATCAGACAAAACCCCTACCGCCCACCATGAAAGCTGGAACACCCACTAGTGGGCGGTAGGGACCAGGTTGACTACCACTGGTTTAATAAATGCCTACTTTAGATCACTTATTTTGTAATGTTGGCTAAATCAGACAGGTGGGATTGTAATATGTAAATCAGTTTTGATATTTTGGCAATACATTTGGCAAAGCATTTTGACCTGCTTTGAGGGCCTAATACAGAAAGCTATGTATATGTGTATAATCTCCACTGCATCTTTTATAACATACAGAAGTATTGCAAAGAACCTAGGCAGAGGTTTGGGTAATCTGGGGGTAAATCCTGCAAGAACTGCATATCATAACGCATTATAATTAGAACGGTTCATTATATAATTTAGATGATGTTCCTGGTGAAACTCCAACAAGGAGTTTACTTCTTTCTCTTGTCACTTTTCCTAAACACCTAGAACTCCTTTCTAGTTCTCATCAGCGAATCCTTCTTCAACTTCAGTGTTGCTTCACACATGTTATTCTTCAAGCAAGGGTTGCATATGTCAGTCAATACATATGGCCTCTCATTCCATAGTGGATTCAGGCCTCTCTGGACTATTCTAAATCAACTGCCTCACACCTTCTGTACTGGTGTGCACAGTGTCATCAAAAGTCTGGGAACTTTGGTAGAAAATAAGCTTTTCAATTACTATTCACAGATGAAATAATATTAAGAAAGATGAATGAAGCACTTAAGAATGTGTTTGTGTAGCAACACAGTCTGAAGTATTCCTGACTGCTAAGTGGCCCGCTGACACTTATGCTTGGGCAGGCAGTTGAACATTAGTTACTCTGTGATAGTGTCATATATTCTGATAGAGGTAACGCTTCTAGTGAGGAACTAGTCTTTGTTTTTCCCAAAGCATCTTACCTTCTTTCATTTTCCTAATGAAAGCCATCTGAAGTTTTGTGGCATGATTCCATGAAATGACCTAACTGCTGACATTGGATGGTTCAATAATGCCTTTTCCCATATCTCTAGGCATCCCCAGAAAACAGATGGGCAATATGCGAAACCAGCAGAAGACTGTGAAGTGGGAATCACACAACACTTTGATTACATTGTGTTGCTTTTGGTTACCAAGAAACTCTGGATGAGCTTCAAACCATCTCTCTATCTTATGGTTCATGGTGTGACTCAGCTGTCATACAGTGTGGGTTCCATTTATCACTTCTGCATTCATAAATGCCCACCAGTTCTCTTTTGCCAATGGCCTGTGGGAAAATCCTATTTGTATGAAGTATAATCTCTCTTCCCCTGTCTCCTTCCTCATTGTTCCATACCCCTTTTTTCCCATCCTATTGTTATAATAAAACAGATTAAATTTTAAAGCGCCATAAGACTTCCTTCCTTCCTTCCTTCCTTCCTTCCTTCCTTCCTTCCTTCCTTCCTTCCTTCCTTCCTTCCTTCCTTCCTTCCTTCCTTCCACAAAATGGCTAACTTTTAGGAAATATCAGTAGCCCTAACCACTTTTCTATTTTCTTTGATGCAAAGATCATCCAGTATAATAACTTACCTGCTTGATTAAACCATATTTTAAATGCAGAATAAAATGGACGTGTTGTTCATTTATTTTCATTGTTTAAGACAGCGGTCACCAACCAGTGATCCACGGACCACTGGTGGTCCACAAGAAAATTTTGGTGGTCCATGGAGAAAGCTCCTTGAGAGATGAGAGCTTACATGGGGTTGATCTGGCATCTGCAATGGAGAGCAAAATCTGGCTGCTCCCCTGATCAGACACTGTTTATAGCTCTGAGTCCCAAGCAGCAGAAGACGAGGGCTGCTTTGCTCCACCAGATGGGCAACTATACTAAGGCGGAATGCTGATGTCACACAAAATGAAATAGAGAAAAAGAGACAGAATGAAAGAGAGAGAATGAGAAAGAGAATGAGAGAGAGAGAAAGAGAGAAAGAGAGAGAATCTGAATGAGAGAATGAGAGACAGAGAAAGTGCTAAGTCCTCGCCGTTACAACCCGGGCTCTGCTCGCCTGTTGCTAGCTGCCGCTGATTGGTTAAGCCGCGGCTAGCAGAAGAAGCGGTAGCCTACAGGATCCTGATTGGCTACTTCGGCTTGACAGCTAGCTATTTAAGCAGCTGTCAAGCGAAGCACGCTGAGGAGAACCAGCAGAGTCAACTCGTTAGAAACTGATGTTATTTTCAGAGTTAAAATAAAGTAGTTGTTGTGACCAAGCCTGGACCCGCCTCATTTGTTCTCAGTATTGAACAGAAAGAAAATAAGAGAGAATGAGAAAGAATGAGAGAGAGAAAGAGCACCGCCTTCTTGGAAGAAGTGTGAGGTGGGGCCGAAAGGAGATGTCTTGCATTAAGTATTGATCCCCCCACCTCAATTTTGCAATGTCAGCACAGCAGGCAGCGGTCCTTCCCTATACACCTTGCTTCTCCGGAGCACTCCACCCCCCACCCCCACTTCTGCCCGCCGCCTCCTCCTCCTCCTGGAGTCTCTGGGCTGCTTAATCAGCCAGAGGGAAAGCTCAAAGGACACTCCACCACCCGGCTTGCCTGCCTCCCCAGGGATGTTGCCCAGGGGAGCACTATCTTTGCAGCTCTTGCTCGAAGCCACCTGGCTCTGAAAGGGATGCACGGAGAATCAGAATCAGAGAGAGAGAGACAGAATGAAAGAGAGACAGAATAAAATAGAATCAGTGTGAGAGACAATCACAATGAGAGAGAGGGGGGAGAGAAAGAGAGAATGAGAGAGAAAGAGTGGGTGGGAGAGAGAGAGAGAGTGGGAGGGAGAGAGGGGAAGAGAAAGAATGAGAGAGAAAGAGTGGGGGAGAGAGAAAGAGAATGAGGGAAAAAGACTGGGGGGAGAGGGACAGAAAGAGAGAGAGAGAGAGAAAGAGAGAGGAGAGAGAGAGAGAAAGAATGAGAGAGAAAGGGGGGAGAGAGAAAGAGAGATGAGAGAATAAGTGGGAGAGAGAGAAAGAGGGGTGGAGAGAGAATGAGAGAAGGAGAGAGAAAGAGAGAGGAGGGACAGTGCCTGAAGGGCCTCATCCCGTCGCTGGGAGTCCAGGCGCTTCAGCAAGCAGTGTGCTGGATTTGTATTTGTGGTCCGCGGGATTTAAAATTATGAACTTGGTGGTCCCTGAGGTCCAAAAGGTTGGGGACCCCGTTTTAAGATATAGGTAGAAATTTAATGTGCTAAAATTGTACACGTATTAAATACTGGAGGTTTTAACTCATTACCATGGCAACTATTCATACGGAATACTACTTTTCCCTGGAGCTATTTTAGTATCATTAAATCCTTGGTAATGCTTTCCTGAGAGCCAGTTTGGTGTTGTGGCTAAAGCATCTTGCTAGAAAACAGGAGATGGGGAGTTTGGTCCTGCTTAGGCACAAAACCAGTTGGGTGACCTTGGCCTAGGAAGGTGGCAATGGGAAATCACTTCTGAAAAACCTTGCCAAGAAAACTGTGGGACTTTTCCAGGCTTTCTCTGGAAATCGGGCACAATTAAGTGAAAGAAAAAAAAATCCATATGTATTTCAGTTTCTAATGTACTCAATAAATCATATCTGACTGAAGAAAAACTTATAACACAATAAATAACAGTATTAATTATTTTATGAATCTCTAGGTTTGTCTACAGCATTAGGTTTTCAAATTAAATAGGAATATATTTTATTACGAAGGTAAACTCCCTACCTTAAATTTTCTATTCTAACCCATATACTAGCATGCAGAACTCCCATTTCATAGCCTTAGTTTTCTTAAAAGAAACCAAAGCAAAAGTTTTTAAAAATATTTTTAAAGCAACAGCTTGATTGCATGCAAGAAGAACTGTTACCATGGCAATGAAACTGTCATTTGTTAACTTAAACTCATTATTGTATTCGAAATAAACTTACAAAGACATGACAGTACTCCAAATGCTGGAAGGACATAGAAACATATATTTCTAGAAAGCTTTATTCTTGGATAATATTTAAATACTAAGTTAACAGCATTTAATGATATAGAATATTCTCATTTCTTAAGAAGCTTCCTTCCTTCTCCTAGCCTTCAGTGCTTACTTACATGAACAGTAAATTAAGGAAGGTCAGAGCTAACTTGTACCATGCCTGAGAAAAAGCATGGATTGGAAGAAAATTTTGAACGTTAATGTAAAAGCATGTCAAATCTTATGGATGTAAAATGTGTGCGAAGTTCTCTCAATCAACAGGCACTATAAAAATGAGTATTTTTTTTAAAAAAAAGTATTGAATTAATGAGCAAATATGCACAATTTAGAAATCAAATTAAGAATTTCTGGAATCTTTATTAACAAACCTTGGTTAATTTCATTCATTGTTTCTTGTTTTGCCTTCAGGTGCTTTGGAAAATAGATTGACCTTCTCTTCTTTGTGGCAGCCCCTCAAATATTTGAAAACTGCTATCATGTCACCCCTAGTCCTTCTTTTCTCTAGACTAGCCATACCCAATCCTTGCAATGGTTATTTGCATATTTTAGCCTCCAGGAGTCCAGGCCCCTAATCATCTTTGTTGCTTTTCTCTGCATTCTTCCAAAGAATGGTGTATCAGAATTGCAATCCCTAACATTCCATTGGCTAGGCTGGCTGAATTGCTGGGAGATATAGCTCAGCCATGTCTAGAAACCCTTAGGGTTATTATCCCTCAATGAAGTTTTTTTAATCTGAATGGGAAAGTGTTACTGAAATGTAGTGCAAAGGAAACAGTATTAGGATGATGCAGTTGGAACAATTTATACCATCTGATACCTTCTATCCTTTTCCTGGGCAAACTGTAGAATATGAATTCTGTTATTATTCTAATTTAAAGTGTACCTTTCTTCTCAGAAGGCTTTTACTGAAAGACAGCTACATGTGTAGTACATTGCATAATTTATTTATTTTATTTATTTATTTTGTCACAACAATATATGTAGGTATCATACAAAAAAGATTATATAGTATATAAATACATATATGAGTAAATATAAGGAGCTATAAGCATATATATAGGAATAAGAAAAGAAAAACAATAGCAGGAACGGTAGGCACATTTGTGCGCTTAACAGTAAGAATTTGATTTATCAGAGCAAGTAGAATTTGTCCATGTGGAAGAATTTTCTCTTTCCCATGATATTTGCATGAAAGTGTATGTTTCATTCTCTCTCCTCTGCTCAGATCTCTCATTTGACTCAAAAATTGATCTGAAAGTAATCTTGGGCAAGTCTCCAGAGTTGTATACAATATATCACAGTATCTGATGGTTGCAGTTAGGTGGGAATGTAAAAAGAACTTATAATTCTCAGTAGATAAGGCCAAGATTTTGCTCCAGTTCATGCAGTTCCAAGCGTATGTAAAAGAGGGAAAAATGGTAACACAAAGGGTGGTAACTAAAGTAGGAAATTACAGTACAGAAAAATAGGGAGGGAAATTGGAAACTCAACTCAGCATTTGGATATTAAAGGAGAAAGAGTGAAGGAATGGAGATCAAATATGAATATGCGCTAAAATGCTTTTAGACTTGGCAGTCTATCTATTTATATATTAATCAAATTGATATAGCTGCCCAGCTCGGTAAGGATTACTCCGAACAGGAACAAGAATCAATAAAAATAAAAAATGAAAAAAGGTGGGTTGTACAATATAAAAAAAAACTTTATTAATAAATATAAAAGCAAAGTTTGCACAGAAGGAATTAACAGAAAGCCAGAAAGTCTATTCAAAACTCTTTTCTTTTTCATTCAGCAAAAATATATGCCTAGCCATCATTTATTAGAGACAACAAAAAAATGTCCTATAATGCTTGGGAAACTAATAATTTTTGGGGGGATGGGGAAAAACAGATTTTTTTTATTCTATGTACATCCCAGATACGAATGAGGCTAACAAGCCATTCTCTGTATAAAACATTGCATTGTGCAAGGCAGAGAAATGAACAGAAGTCTAGCCTTGGTATCAAGGAGATGTCTTCTTTTAGGATCTGCAGTTGAACAGATCTAATATTTAAAGTTAGGTAGAAATGTGTCTGCCTCTTCTTTTGCTCAAGTGTCTTTTAAAAATCAATTAATATAAAATACCAGTGAGCCCTCCTTTCTAAGAAAACCAAACTGGGAATGCCTTATACCTCAGAAACATTTCGTCACTTGACGAAATATTTTGTCACACATGTAATATTATTAATGTAATACCCAGTGAATGACAGGAATGAATATGAGGATATGGATATGTTCCCCAAGAATAGTGTGATATTTTTATGACTTAGACCTAAGGATGATTAAGAATTTCATTCATTTCAAGGGATGGGTTTCGAAAGTAATGATGTATCCATCTTATACCTTTATTAATAAGATTAAAAAACTTTAAGATTTTTTTTTTAAAAAAAACCATGTATTGGACAAAAATTGATCATGTCCACCCATCTAACATTTACATGAGTTTGAATTCCTGTGCGTTTCTTGGATTATTATACAAGTAAGTATTATCACCTGATATTCCCAAAAGATAGCTTTAGTAACTATACCTGTTCAGTTTGACTTACATGCATGAGGCTTCTTTTAAAAAAAACACAACTAACTAAATTTTTCATGAATGAAACAAAAGAGAGTTGATACAAAAATAATTAAAAATAATAATGGGTAAGAAAGTCAGTGTCCATATTAACCATGTATTAATATCTCATTATAAAAATTAACATGTCTCCATTATTAACATTTAGGCATTATTACACGGAATTTCCTTGAAACCATTGAAACTATTTGCAAACAAGTCTGTTTCTGCTCTCATGTTTCAGTCCTTCCTTAGCATGGAAACTTAATGTGTTTGCCATGTACCTTCCTTCGTAAATTTTTAAGAATCTCTAGAGAAGAACATATATTTGGAGAATACCTTTGTTTGCAAAATGTTGAGCAATTCTAATACTACCAGAGGAAAATAACCCTTTACCAGTTCAGATTACCAATCCATTAATTATCTTCTCGTTTGGACACCTGGGGTGAAATCCAGCAGGTTCTGACATGTTCTGGAGAACTGGTAGTGGAAATTTTGAGTAGTTCAGAGAACCAGCAAATACCACTTCTGGCTGGTCCCAGAGTGGGGTGGGAATGGGGATTTTACAGGATCCTTCCCCTGGAGTGGGGTGGGAATGGAGATTTTGCAGTATCCTTCCTCTTCCATGCCCACCAAGCCACACCACGCCCACCAAGCCATGCCCACAGAACCGGTAGTAAAAAAATTTGAATTTCACCATTGATGGATACCCTGCAAATTCTAAGGTGTAGATCTTTCAATTTATATAATACTTTAATTGAAAATGTTCCAAATAGAACCTGGAATTTAATCCAAGTAAAATTCCACGTTATGGTCCTTCTTGAATTATCTTTAAGTCCTAGAACCATCTTCTTCAACCTGGTGTCTAACAGAATTCTGAATTGTGCAGTGTGGGGATTTTTCACTTAAAGTACCTATTTGTTTGAAAGACACTTAGGTCAGGGAAAGCTGACCAGAAAAAAAAAATCCAATGAGTGGTTTACACAGGGGATAAATTGAGTAAACTAAGAATCTGCTTAAGGCTTGTATTGTTTTGTTTAAACATGCAGGTGATGGTACAATTAGACTGGTATCTTATTTGTGGATTTTTCCCAGTAGAGACAATAGAGAAACTAGTTTTCCCACTGAAAATCTTAAAAGAATGAGGATATGTTGATATAAAAATGTCTGTTTTCAGAGATGGGTTTCAGCAGGTTCTGACCAGTTCTGGAAAACCAGTAGCCGAAATTTTGAGTAGTTTGGAGAACTGGTAGTAAAAATTCAGAGTGGCCCCGCCCCAATCTCTTCTCTGCCTCCCAAGTCCCAGCTGATGGGGAGGAAATGTGGATTTTGCAGTAATCTTCCCCTGGAGGGGGGGAGAAGGGAGATTTTACAGTATCCTTCCCCTGCAACGCCCACCAAACTACACCACAGAACTGGTAGTAAAAAAATTGAAATCCAACCACTGTCTTGAGATTTCACTAGAAATCTCAAGAATGACACACATAAATATTTATTGGGATTGAGTAAAGCATTTTCTTCTCTTAGCTGCCCAGTGTCATACAGAAGGAAGAATACTATTTGTGTTCCTTCTCAAACAATGCCAAAGAATACATCATTCTCAAAACTGAAACCCTGAACATTTACTGAACTGATCCCATATAATCATAAAATGCCAGAACATTTTCAGATAATAACAACATAACTTAAATGGCCATTCATGAGCATCTTGGAACAACTTTGATTCAGATAAGCATATTCAGGTTTCACAAACCCTTTGATCATACCTGAAATAACTTTATGAATCAAAGCTTCAGATTATAATAATTATAAAATAACCAAATCAGGTAAACATTAGCAGTTTATTTATTTATTTATTATTATTTATTAATCATATTTATATACCGCCCTATCTCCCGAAGGACTCAGGGCGGTTCACAGGCAAATAAAAACACATAAATACAAAGTAAAATAACAATTAAAAAACTTATTCTAAAAGGCCAAATGTTTAAAAATGTTAAAATGTTTAAAAACAATATAAAAATAAAACCCATTTAAAACCCATAAATTTAAAATCTAATCCAGTCCTGCACGAATGAATAAGTGTGTTTTAAGCTCGCGACGGAAGGTTCGGAGGTCCGGAAGTTGACGAAGTCCTAGGGGTAGTGTGTGTGTGGGGAGGAGAGAAGTTCATAGTTCAGGAATTAACCTGAATATCATAAAGTACTTAATCATAACTACTTAAAGTTTAGGATTTGCTAATTAACTATATCCTTATAGCCCCTTTTTAGTTGCATAAAGAGATGGACACCAGTGTTGAATGAATTGGGGCTACAGCTTTATTTAATTCTATATCATTCACATTTATGTGGCAGCAAAATTTAACAAGATTCAGTTGAAGTATTTGTTTCCCATCTGGAATATTTAAGAGTGAATCATGTGATACATACCGATATGTATCACAATCCAGAATTATTGCCTGAGTGTTGTAAATGTTAGATGTGAATTTGCAAAGTCAAGTTTTGTCTAAGTAGGCAGAGTATTCTTGGTCAACAGACAAGCTCTCCTATACTAAGAGTACAAAGTATCAAACTGGGATAGTAGTTTTCTTTGGGGATCCTGATTTGCAGTTTAGTGGCATTTCTGAGTCTCAGGTTACTCCTATAGCTTCAGTTAATTCTCGATCAGGAGCACCTTTACCATCTTCATTCAATGCAGCTTAACTCTTTGCTGAGGGAGACAGAAAGTCTACATCATTCTTAATCATTACTGCTGTGTGAAGCGTTCACATCACCTTAAATCTAATATTCAAAGCAGAAAATTGATTTCATGTGACAAATCAAATCAAATGGCTTGCGGTCAATACAAAGGTTCAATGGGGTTTTGCTCATGTGCAGAACAGCAATGCAAAGCATTCAGAAACATTCTCCCTACTAGTTAAGAAATCATGTAATCACATTTTTGAACTATTAAAGCAGCTATTTACAAGATTCACATGTACTCTGCTTCAAAAGCTGCTTCCTGCTTTAGCCTTATTTATTTATTTACCTATTTATTGAAATTATATACTGCCAACTCATTAACCCTAATCCAGTGGTGAAATCCAAATTTTTTTACTACTGGTTTTGTGGCTATGGCTTGGTGAGCATGGCAGGGGAAAATATTGCAAAATCTCCATTCCCATCCCACTCCAGAGGAAGGATACTGCAAAATCCCTATTCCCTCCTCACTCCTAGGGGAAGGATATTGCAAAATCTCCATTCCCACTCCACTCTAGCCAGAGGTGGTATTTGCGGTTCTCTGAACTACTCAAAATTTCCACTACTGGTTCTCTGAACTGCTCAAAATTTCCACTATCTGTTCTCCAGAACCTGTTAGAACCTGCTGGTTTTCACTCCTACCCTAACCCTAACATTAAACATCTTTACATATACTGTAAGTAGTAAACATTCAGAATAAGGCAAAACAAATATCATCACCCCCAAATTAAAATGTTCATGGTAAGAAAAAATAACACCAAACCTATAACATCAAAAGACAATAAAATTATAACCAGCATCTCTATAACCATCAGACATGATTGCATAAAAGAAAATAAGTCAGTATTATATCAACTACCAAAGACTCCTCAGAACAATGTAGCTTTTAATTCTTTCTGGAGAGGACAACATTAAGACAATATTGAAAGGTACATTCTACAGCATTGGAACCATTACACAAAAATACCTTGTCCTGGCTTTGCTCCAACCCCACAAAATGCATAAATCTCAAAAAAAATTGCTAGCAATAAATGTGTTGGATGATTTTAATTGCAAAATGTAGTCCTGGATGCATCTTGGCATCTGCACAACCACTATACTTCACTTTCTTCCCATACCTCTATCAATCTCTTCTCATTTATATTAGAGCAATGTGCTGTTGGAGATACCCTAAAAGAGTGTTGAGAAGCTACAGTTAATGTCAAATTTGTTGGCTAAATTATTTTTCAGTGTAGTATTTGTCAGCCTTGTAGCTTTTTAATTTCTCGGCATTTCTGGCCAATTCGTTTTAGGTTACAATTTGTTTTTGGATATAGTTGGTCCCTGGACCCAACTAAAGTGGTTTTTTTCCCCTTCCATATGCAGCATCGAATGGTTTATAACTTGGAAAGACTGCCACCTTTCATATTAATTTGTTCATAATGTATACTATCTTCCAGAAGTTGTTCTACATCTCCATTCACTAAGAAAAGTTAACTCAGTGGGATTTAAGTCTCAGTTTACTTTACTAGGAATGACTCTTGGTAACAACCCAGACCTATAACTGCTAAAATGTTAAATCTTTCTTTTTTGTATTCATAAAGTTTCTACTGGATACCTTAGAGCCTGAAATTCATTCTAAAATTCCTAACATAGAAGGACTCAGTTCCAAAGCACCTGAGGGTAGAACAAGAAGCAATGGGTGGAAACTAATCAAGGAGAGAAGCAACTTAGAACTAAGGAGAAATTTCCTGACAGTTAGAACAATTAATCAGTGGAACAACTTGCCTGCAGAAGTTGTGAATGCTCCAACACTGGAAATTTTTAAGAAAATGTTGGATAACCATTTGTCTGAAATGGTGTAGGGTTTTCTGCCTGGGCAGGAGGTTGGACTAGAAGACCTCCAAGGTCCCTTCCAACTCTGTTGTTGTTGTTATTATTATTATTATTATTATTGTTGTTGTTGTTGTTGTTGTTGTTGTTATTATTATTATTATTATTATTATTATTATTATTATTATTATTATTATTATTATTATTAGGTGTGCCTATTTTGGGGCATGAGTACTTGATCAGAAGGTTAAAAAACAAAACAAAACCCAGCTTCCTAAATCTCAAGGTCTTGGCATAATCAGGTATAATTTAAATATCTGAAAGACTGCCATTTTTATATATGCTGTAAATAATTGGTTCTAGCCCATATGCTTGTAATGGATTTCTGGGTCTGTAACCTGGCTGTTATTTTTTAATTTTCAAAGCCTGTGTCTAGTGAGAGGAAGAGAGTTGGGATTTGGGCAAGGAGAAGCTACTCAAAATTTCTTTTTTCCCCATCTGAGAAAGCTGCAAATGAGAACAGTGGTTCTTTTCTGGGCCTTGAACAGGCGGTGCATGGGATTTCATATACTCCTTGATTTTCTAACTCATCTCCAGAACAAAACGCTTAGCTGACGAACAACACCTAAAAAACGAACTACACACTCTCACAAACGTACTAACATCCAATGGATTCCAGAGAAATAAGATTACCAAACTAATCCAAAAAGAAGCCCCCACTAAAATCCAAGACAGAGAACAAGAAAACGGCACAGCCCTCCTCCCATATATAAAAGGCACCACAGACAGAATCAGCAAGATCCTCCACAAACATAACATCAAGACAACATTCTGCACAAACCAAAAAATATCCACCATCTTAAGAAACCCCAAAGACAAAATTGAGTTAGAAAATCAAGGAGTATATGAAATCCCATGCACCGCCTGCCCCACCACATACATTGGACAAACCAACAGAAGAATAAGTGCACGCATTGAAGAACACAAGAACTCAGTCAAAAAAGAGGAACCAACTTCTTCCCTGGTCCAACACCTTAAAGCCACAGGACACGATATTGACTTTAAAAAGACCAGAACTATCGCCAAAACTGAACACTTTAACAACAGAATAATCAGAGAAGCCATCGAGATAGAAAAACGCCCACACAGCATGAACAAAAGAGATGATACCTCCAGCCTACAGCCATTTCGAAACCTGCCCTTATTGACAAACGTGTCCCTAACACGAGGAATGACACCAGACCCACACTCACGAGGTCCACACAGGATGTCACCACCACACATCCACCCAGAAAGCAGACCCAAACCCACACTGATCATGAAGCACGATTAAGGACCAGAAGCCAGACTGCAGCTGCAACATTGGCCATTTCAAACCCCTCCAATCCATACATGCAGCAGACTGACACCCACTATGAAGATGTAGCACGACCACAAAACCAAACAACAGCTATGCAGCTCACCAGCTCAGATCCCCCTGCAACTCAGACTAATTTGAGCACAACCAAGCCCCCACCCAAACAGGACACACCCCCAGCCAATCAGAGCACCAAAAAACCCCCATCCAATCAGAGCACAGCCAAGCTCCCACCCAATCAGTTCAAACCCCCACTAGCAGTTAAAAGGAAGAAACAGCTGCGATCACACATTGCTCCCAGAAGCACGAAGCTGAAGCCTGAAGATGACGAATGAGACTTCGTCGAAACGTCGCCAAGACACTTCCAATTTTACGCGGGAGAAAACCCGAATAACACTGATCATGAAGCACGACCAAGGACCAGAAGCCAGACCGCAGCTGCAACATTAGCCATTTCAAACCCCTCCAATCCATACATGCAGCAGACTGACACCCAGTGCAGCTCACCAGCTCAGATCCCCCTGCAACTCAGACTAATTTGAGCACAACCAAGCCCCCACCCAAACAGGACACACCCCCAGCCAATCAGAGCACCAAAAAACCCACATCCAATCAGAGCACAGCCAAGCTCCCACCCAATCAGTTCAAACCCCCACTAGCAGTTAAAAAGGAAGAAACAGCTGCAGTCACACATTGCTCCCAGAAGCACGAAGCTGAAGCCTGAAGATGACGAATGAGACTTCGTCGAAACGTCGCCAAGACACTTCCAATTTTACGCAGGAGAAAACCCGAATAACCAAAGACCTACATATATATATATGTATATATATATATGTATATGTATATGTATGTTTGTTTATTTGTTTCAGTCCAATGGCTAATAAAATTAGAGCATTTGTGAAAATAGGAAAAAAAAACTTGACAAATACCTAGCTATCAGGGAAGTGTCTCTCAACTGATCCTCACCTGAAATTTGCTCCTAAAATTCCAGTACAGGTGAAATTATTAATGCAACTAGGTTATCTTCTTGCAAGGGGGGGGGCAGTTGAAAAAAGCCATATGGGCAATCTAGTTCAACCTCCAGACTAAAACATTCTCAACATAGGGCTATTTATCAACTGCCTGAAGATTTATAGTGGAGATGAGCTCATAACACTTCTATATAATCAATCCAATATTACACTCATCTTGTTCAGAAGGTTATCTTAACATTCAATCACAGTCAACTGTGTTCTACTGTATCCATGCCCCTACAGAATGCAAATCTTTGCAATAAACTCTAGAAAGAAGAAAAGTTGGTTAGTTCTAAGAGAGCCAAGGTATAGTTGCTAAGGTATTGAAGTAAGCCTATGGAGATCCAGGTTGAAACCCAGAGCAACATACTTAGCTACATAATAACCTGATTTCATGTGATTGTTCCTGGGGAGAAAAATTAGCGGACAGTGTGTTATACATGGTGTCTTGATCAAGATATAAATCAAATAAATAAAAGATGATAGATAGATAGTTAGATAGATAAATGGATGGATAGATAGATAGATAGATAGTAGATAGATAGATAGATGTCAATTGTTTCTTATACAATTATATTGTGAATGGAATAGATGGATGAAAAAGTAAAAGTTTAAATGAGCTATTGGGAAACAGAAGTATAATCCAGAGACAATGTTTCCTAGACTTCTCATAAAAGTTCTTGCATGAATAAGGGCATATGAAAGTTTCACGAGAAAGCATTTTGACAATGAGGTCTTTGTTGTAAGGAAAATAGGAGAAAGGAATATTGAGTATGTTCATCACCTTGAGTTATTTATAAAAACAATAAAGGCAGGATAAAGAAAAATCCAGTAGATGCTTCTGGCTTCAAGGGAAATGTTCTATGCTTGGGAATAAAAATCATGCATTATAAATCATTAAAACAAAGAAAGAGAGAGAGAGAGAGAATATTTTGCTAATTTGGGATGTATGTATGAAAATATCTTTAGAGTTGCTTCCCACAGTGAGAAATAGACATAAGTGGGAGCAGTGACAAGTGTGAATGTGCACATTTATGCAGTATGTAGTTCATTTGCCAAAAAGGTATCCAAAAGCATACAGTATCTACCTGCTGAGCTTTGCTCATTTGCTTCACATTTATCTCAGGTTTAGAGTTTAGATATAATTTGCATCTTCATGTCAGCATCACCACAAGGCTCCATAGTAATGCCTTGCCAGTTCCCATTCCCAAATTCTATTCCACAATGGTGGAATACATCAATGATGTTTTCACATCTGGACTCACAGGAAGGAAACCAGAACTAGTGGAAGATCAAAAAGCCAAACTGATAGTTGCTATTCTTCAGGCCTCTTGTTTGTGAACTGTCTTATGTCCCGACGGTATAGCATTGCCAGTGAATAATTCCCTATTTAGACATTGCATATTGCAATTTCTGCAAAGCAACTTTTGTCCAGATTGGTCACTGTGAATCTAATTCCCATATTAGGAACAATTAATTGCAGATCTATTGCAGACATGCATTTAACCTTCCATCATTAACTGGTACACACAAACCTTCTAAAATGGTTTGATCTATTTTTGTAATCCACCATTTCACAAGCTGAGTCAGTATTGTGAATAAAAACACCCACAAAGTGGGTGAAAGCCCTAGAGCAGCAGATGCTGATATTAATAGAAGCACATAGTTATATATTCTTGCTATTCAGTATAAGTGACAGACAAAAAATCATGTTTCTAGGCTTTATGTTTTGGGGTTGTCCTAATAGGTAATCTTAGTTGTAGTTTGGCTGTCACTTCCTTCTCTTAATCTCTCAATTTGGGTGACTTCATTTAAACAGAGCTATTCAATTATTGGCTTGGATCTGTTATTTTGTTGGATTTCTCCATAATTTCCAAAAAAAGTATGACAAAAGAAATGTGGTATTCTTCTTTCTCTAGAAAATTGCCTAGCACTGTATAATTCTGAAGGGAAAGGGAAAATAAGAATATAGAATAAATTTTCCAGCATGAGTCAGAGAACCTTTTTTCTAGCTGAATAAAGAAAAGAGAAAAAGAATGATTGGTTATGGATACAGTACCATATTAGAAATCATTTTTGTAGAAAAGTCCACCGTTTCATCCTGATGTATAAATGTGTAAATATCAATGGGACAAATCTTCATGGCCTATTTAATCAGATTCATCTTAATCTCCATATTTTATATTTATGAATTTTTAATTTATAATTCACATGTTAAAGTCATTCCATTTCTTGACAACTTGGAATTCAACAAAATTACATCATCAGACAATAGAAAAAGTAGATGGTCATGCCGAAGGAGCTGAGACAGGAACCTGTTGCAAAGAGAGGCTCCCACTTGCTTTAACCCAAACCATAGAACCAGGATTTTAAAGCTTGTTTAAAGGAAAGCAGAACTGGGGGCATCTGAATCTCTGGGAGGACACTGCTCCAGAGGGAAGATGCTTTTTACTAGATGGCATCCAGAGCATACCGATCTTACAATCTTGTCTGATCTTACATGATAGGTAGAAGAAATGGGAGAGAAATAAATAGGTTCTGTGCTATGCAGGGCCTTTATATGTTATAAACGGGACTTTTAATTTCATCTGAAAGCCAACCAGTAACAGTGCAGTTTGTTAAACAGAGATGTTGCATAGATATTCTTTGGCATGCCCGTAACTGAATATGCCTTCACATTCTGGACCATATGAAGCTTCCAGGTGGTTATCAGAGGCAGACCCATGTAGAATATATTTCAGTAGTCCAGACTCAAAACAACCCAGGTATCAGTAACCCTACTCCTGAACCAGAAAGAGATGAAATTGGCACATAAGATAAATCTGTGTATAGACCTTCCTAGACACAGCTGTTTTTGAAGCAGGATTTGACGGTCCATAAAAATCCACAATCTGAATATCAATTCTGATGGAAATTTCTCAGATCCAAAAGGTCCATGTAACCACAGCTATCTGGTTTTGCTAGAATTGAGCTTAAGTTTGTTCTTCTCTGGCCAGAACCCTAGACCTTTCAGTCCTGAGCCAAGATTTGACAGCATTACTTAGTTGATTTAGTTCAGTGGTTCCCAACCTTTTTTTGGCCATGCCCCACCTAAGCATCTCTAAAATACTGATGCCCACCCCTCCCGTGACCTATAATTCTTACTATTCAAAAAGTGAACTCCTACTCACATGGAGGAAGCCTAAAAGGCCATTAACTTGGTTTAAATAAGGTTCCAGTTGCCCTCATTAAAAATCAAATTGCTCCCCTGTGGGGCATGGGCCCCATGTTGGGAACCACTGATTTAGTTGATTAGGGATGTATGTTGGCTATGATTAGCATACTGAAGGTACCTAACCCCAAACTAATTAATAGCTTGCTCAGTGACTTCATGCTTCCTAAACCATTTTCTTTCATTACCTAATACTATGTATCAGAAAGTCCTTTTTACTGCTCACCCCAAAGTCCTTATTTAAATGTCCCTGTTGTGATTGGGTTTGTGTGGGAAGCATTGATATAGATGCTAAATAGAACAGTGAGAGTGTAAAAAACTCTGAGACATCCCACAGGTCATGGGCTTTGGACTTGATCCCTTCTTTAATGTTGAATAGAACTGGCCACAGAGAAATTAGGACAACTACTGCATCACCATACACCACTCCCAATACCCTGTCAGGACTCCATAATCATCTCTGTACATCAAACTGAAAGTAAATAGTGAAGCATAGGTTGATAAGGTCCATGATTCTGGGCATTCTGATCTTAATATATTTGATATGTTTAGGTTAGATGTTCCATGGATTCTTTCACCAGTTCAAGTACTTTGGATATAAAGAGTACTGCAACATCAAATTAAACTATACTTTCATCTTCTATTTTTAGGACTTTGATTTTCTGGAGGTACTGTAGTGGGGACCTGACAGAATATTCACTCCCTGCTGTGAGATGTCCAAGGTTCCATCCAAGATGTCAAAACATCACAGCCTCCAGAAAATGGACAAATATGCCAATAAATCAGAGGAACACCCTTGGAATTAACCTCTCAGGGCTTGTAGACCATAACGCAATATCTAGAAACTATAGCACTCGAACACATACATTCAAAAGTATGGATAAAGCATGTAGATTATACCATCAACATTTAAAAAAGGAACAGCTAAAGAAGATACATAAAACAATCAACAACATCTTTAAAGAAATAGAATTCACAAGGGAAGATGAAAACACACTATCCTTCCTGGATTTCCTCATCAGCAAAAAAATGAAAAACAACCCACACTAACCAAATGTTCCTTTACAAAAGTAACAATGCTCCTGTCCACAAGAGGAGGTGTATAAGAGCATTATTTTGATGAGTACAAGGCATTGCAGCAACTTAGAACATCAGAAACAGGAAACAATCTATAAAACATCTTCCAATAAAATAGATAACCCATGCAACTTTATAAGAAAGTGTCTAATCACTCAACAAACTCACAAATAACACAAGCTATGAAAAAGATAACATTACTATACATCAAAACCATCTCAGAAATAGTGAACATATTACAACCACATGACATCACCATGATACACAAAGCAACTAAAACCTAATTTAAATAACCCAAAAGACCCGATAGTCCAAGAAAAACAACACAGAAGTCATCTATAACATACAATGTAAGGACCGGGAGTTTGACAGCCCTGGTCAAGACTATGTAAAAGATATGGCTTTTGTAACTGGTTTAATGTTTGAATTTGTTGCCTGCAGCTTTGTATGCTGTTTGGGATTACATGGAACCTTGGACAGTATCTTCCTAGATATAAGATTTCTTTCTGGACTGTTTCATTAAAGTAATGTTTGTTTTCTTGTTTTCTATGTAGACAACTTTGTGATTACTGCATACTTTGTGATACTTTGGTGAAAGATTTATTACTGCAATAAATATATTCGGTTTGTTATCAGAAGCTGGCTGGGTTTGTGCAGTTGGCAGCACAGAACAATAATATGCACTGGCTCATTTGAAGGGGTGGTCCTTCCTCTGCAAAGTAATCAATGAATTGATGAGGTTAGCTTGCAATCAACTGAAGCATTCTAGCCAAAATGGACAGGAGCACTTAAGGTGATCTAATAAGAAAAACTGAAGTAGACAAAACTGAAGTAGACAAACATGCCCTAAGGACACTTGGAAGGTGAACAGGGGATTAAAAGGACTCAGTGCCTTCTTTTCTGCTCATTCTGGTAACAAGACATCTAAGCAGTGCTAGCAAATCCAGAAGGAGCCATTTAGACCAGAGGTGTAAAATTCGTGGCATCACATGCTCATCATATGACATATTCCTCTGCCCTGGTCCTATTAGATCTCTCAGCGGCTTTTGATACCATCGACCATGGTATCCTGCTACGCCGGTTAGAAGGGTTAGGAGTAGGAGGCACCGTTTACTGGTGGTTCTCCTCCTATCTCTCTGACCGGTTGCAGACGGTGTTGACAGGAGGACAGAGGTCGACCGCGAGGCGCCTTACTTGTGGGGTGCTGCAGGGGTCGATTCTCTCACCCCTCCTGTTCAACATCTATATGAAGCTGCTGGGTGAGATCATCAGTGGCTTTGGGGTGAGATACCAACTGTACGCTGATGACACTCAGCTGTACTTTTCAACCCCGGGCCACCCCAACGAAGCAGTTGAAGTGCTGTCCCGGTGTTTGGAAGCCGTACGGGTCTGGATGGGGAGAAACAGGCTCAAGCTCAATCCCTCCAAGACAGAGTGGCTGTGGATGCCGGCACCCCGATACAGTAAGCTGAAGCTGCAGCTGACTGTTGGGGGTGAGTCATTGGCCCCAAGGGAAAGGGTGCACAACTTGGGCGTTCTCCTGGATGGACGGCTGTCGTTCGAAAATCATTTGACGGCCGTATCCAGGAGACCTTTTCACCAGGTTCGCCTGGTTTGCCAGTTGCGCCCCTTCCTTGATCGGGATGACTTATGCACAGTCACTCATGCTCTTGTGACCTCTCGTTTGGATTATTGCAATGCTCTCTACATAGGGCTCCCCTTGAAGTGCACTTGGAGGCTTCAGTTAGTCCAGAATGCAGCTGTGCGGGTGATTGAGGGAGCCCCACGTGGCTCCCATGTAACACCACTCCTGCGCAGACTGCACTGGCTGCCTGTGGTCTTTCGGGTGCACTTTAAGGTTCTGGTTACTACCTTTAAAGTGCTCCATGGCTTGGGGCCTGGGTACTTACGGGATCGCCTACTGTTACCTTATGCCTCCCACCAACCCGTACGCTCACACAAAGAGGGACTTCTCAGGGTGCCGTCTGCCAAACAATGCCGGCTGGCAGCCCCCAGGGGAAGTCCTTCTCTGTGGGTGCTCCTACCCTCTGGAATGAACTTCCCCCTGGCTTGCGCCAAATACCTGATCTTCGGACCTTTCGCCGCGAGTTGAAAACGTATTTATTTACTCGCGCGGGGCTGGCCTAAGTTTTTTGTTAAATTTTTAAATTTCTAAATTTCTAGATGAATTTTAATGGGTTTTTAGATTTTAAATGTTTTTATAATTTCGGCCAACTGTATAATAAGTTTTTTAATTTTGTTTTTAATTGTGTATTGTTTGTGTTTTATTTGGCTGTAACCGCTGTGAGTCCTTCGGGAGAAGGGTGGTATAGAAATCTAATAAATAATAATAATAATAATAATAATAATAATAATAATAATAATAATAATAATAACAACAACAACAACAACAACAACAACAACAATAACAATAACAATAACAATAACAATAACAACAATAATAATAACAACAACAACAACAACAACAACAACAACAACATATCACAACTTTTTCCCCTTCGCTAAACTGGGGTGGGTGTGGCCAGCACGTGACGTATCCAGTCCATGGGCCATGAATTTGAAACCCCTGATTTAGACCATTAAATTCCACTCTTCCATTAATGGTGTTAAATTAAACATCACGTTATTCAAAAAGAACATATAACTTATTTAGGTAGATTTGAAAGTGGTGATGTGGCCAACCCACACCACAAGGAAATGGGATAACTGTCTCAACTACGAAGAGTATCTGAAAGAACTCCGAGTTATTTCTGAAGATATTTCAAGGTGGTGAAGTTTTATCCATTCAGTCACAAGGAATTGAACACGGTTCCATGGCATCTAAATAAATAAGTTACTTAAAGCAAATATGAGTTTATTGTTCAATCCAATCTTCTTATAACAAAGAAAGCACACGTAGAAAAAGTTCCAGGGTAAAATTCAGATCACAATTGACTTGAAATATATTTTTGTTGCTCCTTTGTTACCTTTATTTTATTTATTTATTTATTTTATCCCACCTTTTTTGGTTTTTTTAATGAATAATCCAAGATAGCAAGCATACCTAATATTTTTTCTTTCCTATTTTCCCTTCCCTGTCAGATGGGTTGGGCTGAGAGAAAGACTGACTGTCCCAAATTTATCCAGCCAGTTTTCAAACCTAAGATAGGATTGGAACTTACAGTTCCCTGGTTTCTAGCCTGATGCCTAGACCAATAGACCAAAAAGAATACCCCACCCCCAAAAAAGGGGGAGAGAGGTAGGAAGCCAAATGCTTTTTAGTTTGTGCAGTGCTCTTCTCTTTCCGTAATGAAAGCATTTCTGTACTACGCTGAGGATACACTGAAGTCTCTCTTGCTTCTATTCAGCAATCTACTTAAGGCAGGAACAAGTTGCTTTTACCAATTCACCCTTTGTATCTAATTGAGATCATTCTGGTGCTTAAAACAGCAAAAGAATGAGTTCTGTTTAATAAAAACCCAAAGACTACTCCAATCTGCATTGCCCTTCAAAATTAAATCTAGTGCTAATTAATTAAAAAAAAATAAACATTTTTATTATAGTTCAAATGAATCATGCTATGTAACAAAAAGGATCAATAAAAAACAAGTTATTTCTTTGAATTCTGCTGACAAGATCGATATAATCATGAGAGCAACCTTTTGTGGTTTGCCAGTACTTACCATACTATGATAGTCCACTTACCTAAAAAATGATTATTATGTTGGTTGTAGCACATAGACCTATACGCACAGTAAGCTACCACCATTCAATCTAATCTTAACAATGACCATACTTAGACTGAGCAACTGACTATATTTCTTTTATGGCAATAGAACTTAGAAGAAATATAAATAGGGATGAGGTCGAGCCTTTGCTGTGTAATATAAACGTTTCTGTCTCTTTATTTTGAGCTGAAATAATTTAGAAATAAAATTAAACCTTTCAGAATAAAGAAGCATCTTTCAAAATGGGTCCAAACAGCCTTGAGTAATCCAAAAACAGCAGCAAATCATTACCATAAAATGCCTTCTTTGGCCATTGCGAGACACTTACTATCTATGGGTCACCAGTTGGATTAAAACTCTGCATTTAAAGTTCAACTCTTATTTCCTGTGTTTTGCCATTAACCATTTTAAGCCCCCCTTGTGCATGCAGAACTGGCTTTATGTCAGTCTATGCCTCCTGTGGGCATATGGCTTACCACTGGTTGCTTTCTTGCATATGTTATAGGCTTAATTAATGCCACTGGTGGGATTCTACCAGTTTGGACCGATTCATTCGAACTGGTAGTTCCCACTTGCTGCTGAAAGCAAACCAATTCTCTGTTGCTGTGAAAGTGGGCCCGCCCGCCTGGCCCTGGGTTATACTGACCTTTATTTCTGCTTCTGAAGTCCAGATGATCAGGGGTGGCAGATTGAATTGACCCTCCTCAGCTGTTTTCTTTGCTCCTTTCCTTGTTTGCAACGTGATAGTTCAATTTCATGGAAACTGCGCATGCATGTGCAGCAAAGCACACGCTCAGTGAACCGGTTGTTCAACTAGTAGGATCCTACCCCTGATTAATGCTCTTGCTAGATCACATGATTTTAACCGTGTTATTGTAATGTAAGGTACTGATGAGTCAATACAAAATGCTTGCATCTACCTCTGTTTGTCTTTTGGCTGTGTTGTTTAAAATTAAACCTATTAGAAGAAGGGTCTGTTGTGACTCAATGGGAAGCTTAGTGTATCAGGCAGCCAAGTTAGCTTAAAAGAATGAATATTATTTACAAATGCTATCTTCGTCATCTCCTTTTGTCCTTCATTCATTTTAATGACCCAAATTGCCTGTGTGTGAATCCTTTGAAGGAAAATCCTGTCACTCCATAATGATGTGCTTAGGGTAGTCAATAACTCAGTCACTCCAGACTCTTGAAACATAGCAGAATTACCCAAAGAATCTGCCTGCTGCATCTGCTAATCAGGAAAGAGGACAGCTCAGTAATTTGAGCAAAACAGTGTAAAACTTTTTAAATTTTTCTCCTATATGCTTTTTTTTACAGAAGTTTCTTTCTGAAAAATCTTAGATTTCTAAGAAATAGGTTATGCTTTAGATGTTAACCTTATTAAATGAAATGGGCAATAATAACCTTGTTTACATGTACCAAAAACAAAACAGAACAGTATAAAACCATTCTTATAAGCAGACATACAGATATACAGGGTAAAGGGATTGTGTTTGTGATACCCTCCCAAACATAGAGGAGAACAATACAATACATGAGCCACGGTGGCACAGTGGTTAGAGTGCCAGCTGACTGTAATTTGGCAGTTCAAATCTCATCAGGCTCAAGGTTGACTCAGCCTTCCATCCTTCTGAGGTAGGTAAAATGAGGACCCAAATTTTGGGGGGGCAATATGCTGACACTGTAAACCACTTAGAGAGGGCTTTAAAGCACTGTAAAGCAGTATATAAGTTTAAGTGCTATTGCTATTGCTACTTTTTGTAGAACAGCTCCAGTAACACTACATGATTTAAAATATTATAGTGAAAAATATTTAAAATGTGTATCTAAACATCAGCTATTGAAATCCCCCATAAGAAAACAACATGATTATCATTAATACATCTTATATGTCCAAAAACCAAAGACAGATTAAAATACACTTGCCAAACACATTCCTTAAAAAGGAAAGACTTTGCTAGCTTCCAAAAGGTTATCACAAAAGAAAAAAGAAAAAAAGAAGAAGTCAGCCTCCTTACAAGGAAATTCCAGAAGAAGAAATCAGACAACACTGATCAAATCACTAGAGTCCAGTATTTTTCGTTTCCTTTCTTGCCTTTCCTCCCCCAGAGATCTGGTCTGTGGAAATTTAATTTTAATCTAGTTTAATTTAATTTTAGAATGAAAGGTAATTTCAATAGCTGCCTGTACAATGCACAAAGGCAGAACACTATATTAAACTTTTCAAGATTCCAGCATTTCTATTGCAAATGTCCTGCCTCTCTATGACTAAAACTCAGAAATACAGAGGCAGAGCATAGAGTTGAATAAATTACCAAATGTATATCTCTAATGGTGAAAGCAGCCTGAGATTTAGTAAATGGAGAATAGCAAATCTCTATCACAAGAGGTAATCACAAAGAATTTGACCTATTTAGGCTGAATTATTATTCTTAATGGAAAAGGGAAAATATGAGGTAAGTTTTGCAAACCTTTTGTAGCTAGGACTACACATTAAAAGAAGCGTTGGGAGCTCAGGTGCTCACCAGTCAGGGCACTTGATCACGAGAGGTGGTGAGGCCACCATTTCTTTTTCTTCTTCTTTTAATGGGGTAGGCTAGAAGGGTTATGTTTTAATGTAAAAAAGGGCATAGCGCTAGTTCGAGGATGAATGTATCTATTTGCCTTTTTTCTCCTTCTAAATGAGCTTCAGTACTTGTTTCAAGAGATTTATCCAAATGTCAGCAAAGTAATTATGGGGGGCATAAAAAGGTAACGGTCAACATCAATTGTGTTGTAAATGTTGTACCTTGATGAAGGTATCTTTTCTTTTATGCACACTGAGAGCATATGCACTAAGACAAATTCCTTGTGTGTCCAATCACACTTGGCCAATAAAAAATTCTATTCTATTCTATTCTATTCTATTCTGTTCTGTTCTGTTCTGTTCTGTTCTATTCTATTCTATTCTATTCTATTCTATTCTATTCTATTCTATTCTATTCTATTCTATTCTATTCTATTCTTGTAATTATTAACAAAGACTGATACTTGAGAAATATTTGTATTTGCCTTCCATTTCCCCAGAGTTGAGTTCCTCCCAAAGAAAGCAAAACAAAAAGATACCTTATCTGAATTAAGAAAAATGCAATTTGGAATTTTGGATCAACCTGTCATGCTCTAAAAGGCAGACAGATCCAAGGGACATAAGTAATATTGCTGAATACAACAGGACTAGTTTGTGAAGGGGAAAATATATTTTGCAGAAGTTAATGAGGGATAAAAAGGCATTTAATTTAATTATATTCTCCTGCCATTAAGTAATAATGTTCCCCTCCCAACCACATATCCTTTTTTAAAAATAATAATAACATTTTTTTGTCTTAAGAAAAAGGGATCTATGCATCAGCATGACACTTCTGTAATGAATTTTTTAGCCATGGCTGCTTTTCAATTGAAAAAACAAACATTTTGCATTATTCTGAATTGAACATTTAAACATTTTCATGTTTTGTGTTTTTGAAACTGGGATTACTTGTACTGGGCAACTTTAATTTCCTCAAAATGTCTAGATTATTTAAAAGTATCTTTGTGTCAGCCCCGAAATGGTCAGCCATGAGCAAGACATCCTGGGGGTTCCATTCAGAGAGGGGAGGATCCACCATCGCCATGTGAGCCATCAGCTGAGAGGCGGAATGGGTGAGCACTGGGTGAACGTCCAGCTGTGGAACGAAATGACTGAGCACCAGGTCGATGCTAAGCCACTCCTTCACTGGGCTGTGCACTGCCAGGAATGCCTCTGGACCTGCAGTCAGCTGGGAAGCAGATAGCCTGATCAGCTGGAAAGCAGATAGCCTGCAATCAGCTGGGAAGCAGAGACTGGCTGAAACAGCTGAGTGTTGGCAACCAGAAGCCTGGATGAGACAGGTGTGCATGCAAAGCTTCTGCTGGACTAAATGTGGGCAGACACCAGGGGGTAGTGATACCAGGGGGTGGGCTACACACACATACTTAAGGGTGAATGGATAAACTGCAGTTAGCGCTGACTTTGTTTTGCTTCTTTACTTGTTGGTCACTTCATGCAGGGTTTCATGCTTTCAAGGATAAATGCTTCAAACTGAACTGTGTTGTCTGAGGTTTCTTAATGCCGAACTATGGAATGTGACTCTTGGGGCCTAGAAAGTCATATGTCTGTCATAAATGCATGTTATCAGATACCTGAAGTCTGAACAGTCCAAAGTCCTATTGTGCATTCTTTGAATTGTTTATGAAGTTTATGTGCAGAATTATTTCTGGTTTTCAAACTTAGTATTTACAAACTAGCTTGCTACTTTTTCCAGTCACAGCAGAACTCCTACCAGACGGACATGAGCTAAAGAACAAGCTAGGAATATGCATATCCTTAGTAATATAGTTGTTTCTCAGAAATGTTGTTTGCTTGCTAAATATAAATTTCAACTTTGCTCAGAGAAATAAAATCGAAAGTAAAGGAAATTTAGTGCCATACATCCTTGAGTCCCACTAAAATCTATGGACTGGGCATTGTTTTTTGTTGTGTCTATATTTAGAATTCTACAAAGTAAGGTATACTAGGGTCAGATTTGGATTCCTGATATCATTGTCTATTTTGAATGCAGGGATATAAAAATTATAAACATTATAAATATTTATTTGTAAATAAAGGGCTTTTCCATGGTTCTACTACCCATAAAACAGGCTTCTGATAGATATTAAGATAAATGAGGAAAGTTAAGGCTCACAATGAGCAAAGGCTAGCGACAAAAGTAAAAAATAACAAAAGAAAAAGCTTCTTCCAACATGTTAAAAACAAGAAAAAAGTCAAGGAAACAATTGGCCCATTGCTGGGAGAAAGTGGCAAGAAGATGACAAGCAACAGGGAGAAAGCAGATCTACTTAACTCATTTTTTGCATCCGTCTTTACACAAAAGGAAAAAACAATCCAACCTATCAAAAACAGCACCACAAAAAACAGATTAGAAACACAAGTTAAAATAGGGAAGAAAATGATAAGTGAACACCTGTCTACCCTAGACGAGTTCAAATCACCAGGACCGGATGGATTACACCCCAAGGTTCTGAAGGAACTGGCAGACGTGATCGCAGAACCACTGAACTATATCTTTCAAAGATCCTGGAGCACAGGGGAGCTGCCAGAGGACTGGAAAAGAATTGATGTAGTTCCTATCTTCAAAAAAGGAAAAAAAAACAGATCCAGGAAACTACAGACCTATCAGCCTGACCTCAATACCGGGGAAGATTCTGGAAAAGATAATCAAGCAACGAATCACCGAACACCTAGAAGCAAAAAAAAGTAATAACCAAAAGCCAACATGGGTTTGTCAAAAACAGATCATGCCAGACTAATCTTATTGCATTCTTTGACAAAATGACAAAATTAGTAGACCAGAGGAATGCTGTCGATATAATTTACTTGGACTTCAGTAAAGCATTTGATAAAGTAGACCATAACCTACTACTAGATAATGTAGAAAAATGTGGGTTAGAAAGTTAGATGGATTCGTAATGGGCTGACCAACCACACTCAACAAATAGTCCTCAATGGAACTACATGCACATGGAGGGAAGTATGCAATGGAGTACCCCAAGGCTCTGTTTTAGGCCCAGTACTCTTCAACATCTTCATCAATGACGTATATGTGGTACCTTGCTCAATAGTAGTACCTGTGAGAGGGATCTTAGAGTCCTAGTGGAAAACCATTTAGATATGAGCCAGCAGTGTGCAGCTGCTGCTAAAAAAGCCAACACAGTTCTGGGCTGCATAAACAGCGGGATAGAATCAAGATCATGTGAAGTGTTAATACCACTTTATAATGCCTTGGTAAGGCCACACTTGGAATATTGCATCCAGTTTTGGTCGCCACGATGTAAAAAAGAAGTTGAGACTCTAGAAAGAGTGCAGAGAAGAGCAACAAAGATGATTAGGGAACTGGAGGCTAAAACATATGAAGAACGGTTGCAGGAACTGGGTATGTCTAGTTTAATAAAAAGAAGGACTAGGGGAGACATGATAGCAGTGTTCCAATATTTCAGGGATTGCCACAAAGAAGAGGGAGTCGGGCTGTTCTGCAAAGCACCTGAGGGTAGAACAAGAAGCAATGGGTGGAAACTGATCAAGGAAAGAAGCAACTTAGAACTAAGGAGAAATTTCCTGACAGTTAGAACAATTAATAAGTGGAACGACTTGCCTGCAGAAGTTGTGAATGCTCCAACACTGGAAATTTTTAAGAAAATGTTGGATAACCATCTGACTGAGATGGTGTAGGGTTTCCTGCCTGGGCAGGGGGTTGGACTAGAAGGCCTCCAAGGTCCCTTCCAACTCTGTTGTTATATTATATTATATTATAAATACCCTGTTGTCCCGAAAATAAGACCTCCCTGGATAATAAGCCCAATCTGGCTTTTGAGCGAATGCGTTCAAATAAGCCCTCCCCAAAAATAAGCCCTCCCTGAAAATATTTAAGCACATGTGAAGCTGGTCACCGCCATTTCCTGTGGTTACGGTTAGGGAGACAGAGGTGGAAATCAGGTAAGATGGCAAGAGGAGCCCCGTCTTGCTCCAAGCATCCCAAAATAATAAGACCTCCCCCTCAAAATAAAGCCAAGTGCTTATTTTGGGGTTAAAAAAAAATATAAGACAGAGTCTTTTTTTGGGAAAACATGGTATTACTTTGTATTTTGTTAAGAATCATGAAAACATTTGGCTAGATAAGATAGTCACAAGTGCTGTGAAGTTTTGCATAGTATCTTTTAAGTTTTTTAAAGTCTTTTAAGTTTTGCATAGTATCCTAAGTTATCTAGAATTATTTAGAACTCATATAGTGCACCTCCTTCTGGCACATTTAATATATATTGTAAAAGAAAATAATAGTTTATAATTAAACTGATTGTAAAATATAGTATACTTACTCAATTTAAGGCATCTTATAGAAGATCCAAATCTTAAACTATTTCAGCATTTGAAACAATAGGGATTGAAAGAATACTTTAAGAAGTGGGCTGTTGTTAAGTCCTATTTTAAGGACTGTGCAGTGCAATACACCCCTTCAATTTTGGGAAGGCCTGTTGCCTAGACAACTGCAGGAGCAATTGTAATTTGGATGGTGTCTATTTTAAAACATGATAGGTAAGAACAGCTTCCTATGTTAATAGTTAAGTGTTCAAAAATTTTTGTTTGTCTAAGCAGACTAATAGCATTAGGGATCATGTAACAGTAAAGTTTGACTTAGGGGCAAATCCTTGTAGTAATGGGTGCTATTGCTTCCAGGAACTAGTTGGATTCATCAAAATCCTCCAATGATTCTGTTCTTGGTAGATTGTATAACTGTAGTAAATTGTTTTCAGAGTTGATTTAGTCTTTTAAACTAAGCCCATAATAGTTTGTGGAATAAAAATGTATGAGGGTTGCAGTCTGCTTAGATATCTCAATGGAAGTGACTGGAAGCTGCAATTCATTGGTGTTTAATTTAAATATATGTGGATTTCCTTTTTTATCCTTTCATATGTATTTCTTGTCTTTTCTTGTAATCCATGTTTTCTCCCATATGTTACTTACTGCCATTCATTCTGTGTCATTCTCTTTGCTCTATACTTTCTACATTTTTAGCAACCTTCCATCCTGTACTCAACTTGAATCCTCAACATAGGGTTTGCGATCTACATAAATATGTTCACCTACACCAGGGGTAGTCAACCTTTTTATACCTACTGCCCACTTTTGTATCTCTGTTAGTAGTAAAATTTTCTAACCGCCCACTTCTCACACATCATGGATTGGGTTTGGGGGGGGGTGCGGCTACCAGTTCTGCTTGTCCGTTACAGCTGGGTGGTGTGGGGGGAGCTATTCTGGGATGAGGCTCTTTTGTTTGCGGTCGCACTATAGCGCCTTTTAGTTTCACTTACGTAACGTGAATTAAACTTATGTGAGGGCGATACAAATAGTATATTTTCAGAAATTTAAATTGTTACGGAGAATTTTATGAAAACCTAATGAAAATATTTTTAAATAGTGTTATGAAAATTTTTTAAAAAGTCAATTAAATTAAAAAAAAAGGAAACTGCTTCAGTATCGGACAAAACCCCTACCACCCACCATGAAAACTGGAATGCCCACTATTAGACAGTAGGGACCAGGTTGACTACCACTGACCTACACAAATGACCACTTCATTTTCTTTGCAGAAACTGGGCAGTCGCCAGCATTATTATTATTATTTTTATTCAAAAAGTTTTACAGAAAATTCCCCCCCTTTCCCCCTCCCTCCCCTCCTTCACAACTCCCCCCCCGACTTCCCGGAACGAGCACAAGGTATAGTTAAAAATAAAACAAACATATGCTAAAAAATTTCCATCCCAACTTAATTATACCCCTACAATCATCAATTCCTAACTTCCCCCGAAAACAATCAAAAATAATACATCATAATCATTCAAAAACAGTCTGATAACTCTTAGTCTGATATCTACATTGAATATAGTCAATCCATTTTTCCATTCCTTTAAGTATCTTTCTTGCGTATTGTCTTTCAAAAAGGCTGATATCTTCGCCATATCAGCCAAATTGGCAACCTTCAATATCCATTCTTCTATTGTAGGTACTTCTTTTTAAGTCGCCAGCATTATTGAAGCTTGGGATCCAGAACAATTATTTTTGCCATTGCACCAAAAAAAAAAGAAAAGAAAAAAAGAATCTGAACAAAAATCTTCATGCCTCCTACTACAACTAAAGAGAGAAAGCACCTGAATTACTTCAAAAAAAACTTCAGGTCATGAGCTTCTAAAAGCATTTCTTTCTCTGAGATTTTTTTTTTAAATTCTGATACAGAATCCTGAATTATGAGACCCCCATTATCTAACAATGATCTTTTCCTTTATTGCTTAATTGAAACAGTTTGTTTGTGCTTTAGACATAGAATTTTCTAATACAAGGCCATGATTTCAGTTTTTATTAACTTCGTTCCTTTATAAATTGCTTCATAGGTGATTGACAAGCTACTTATTATTAATGTAGCTCTTTTCTAGCTGCATTTCAATGAAAACTTAATTGCACACTCCAACCTGCCATCTTCACTCTGACAGAAAATTATGTCCTGGACATGAAAAGAAGAGGCCATTAGAAACTGACAGCTTTTGTCTCTCTGAGGTTTGAACTGGACGGTAAAGAAGGAGCAGGAGGTTGTAGGTGATGTGCTTTGACAGTCAATATTGCACTAGAGTGACAGCAATAAATTATAGGAAAGCCTATTAATAATCAAGTCATGCAGAATGGTTACTGGATGCCAAGTATTTCGCAGAGGATAAAAATAGCAGCCTGATGGTGAATAAGACATTTCTTCTTTATGGGAAATATTGGTGCATAATTTAATTTTCATAATTGATGTGGAAGAAAATATCCATTCCTAACTCCTTTGTGGACAGTCATTTTCTATAAACTTTCAACTATCATATTTCAGGCCCTCTGACCAAGCACCGACCTTAAATATTCAGATTTCAACATCTGGTTATTCAAAGTACTGAAAGAAAAATGGCCATGCTGATGTTCTTATTATGGACTCTTCTATCAGAGGTCTCTTACAGGCAGGTCAGACCAGATCAAAAGAATGTGCTGTGCCCAATGTAGGAATAATTTCTTGGTGCATTACATTATGTTTAATGATAGAAGGCTTTAAATTATTGAAATGTGTCCTTAGTCCCTAGGTTGCAAAGGATGTAAGGATGTAAGATACCTGGTGTTCTCCAGAAAGCATTGGAATTGAAACTTTTTGAATTTCTAGCCAACCTAACCAAACGTAGATAGCAGAGAAATGGCCTTGAGGGACTGGGAGGAAGAGCTGCTACCAAGACTATTAAGTCCGTGACTAGTGGGTACAAAAAAGAGTCTCACACAGAGGTTGTAAGGAACACAACCTTTATTTAACTCACAATTAATCACAACGGGATAACGTGTTAAGCTCAAACCAACTCTCCGGGTGACAGCCCTTATATACTAGCTGCCTCAGGAACTTTAACCAATGACAGGACTTCCAAACTCCCGCTTCTTTCCTCCAGCGCGTCTTAACCAATCAGAGACCGCCTGGCTGTTGTCAAGGCTCAGGCGCGTCGTAACCCCGAGGACTTTGTTAGACATAACAAAGACAACAGTCAAATAAAACAGAACTGAGTCTGGGGCAGGAATGTAAGAAAACTGTCAAACTAGCTCTCACAAAGATAAAGGGAAGGAAGACGGAAGTGCATTGAGACTTCTGTTGCTTTAGAATAAAAGTAGTAATAATCTACATGAGATTGAATTCCTAGTTTAAAGTATCCTCAATAGCTGACACCAATGCTATGGCTAATAACTTGAAATTTTGCAGCCCCATCACTTCAGGGGATTGCTAGATTGTTAGATTGAAGAAGATTGTGGGAGTCTGCAAGAGAAAAAGAAACAACCCTATGGAGTCAAAATTTCAAATCAAAGACTTCTCCATCTCATACTTCCAAGCAGTGGAACAATCTTGAAATATATGGTTGTGAGCATAAGATATTTGAAGCAAGCTGCCAATTGAGGTGGATTGTTGTCATGCCAATAGTATGTAACTTGATACACACAGATTCTACTATATAAAGTGAAGCACAAAGGCAGGTGAATTGCCTTCTGCACACAAAATTCAGTACTGAAGTAGAGTACTTTGCAACTGCCCAACTCCAGTGACATTAAAATTGGTATTCCTCAGGGAAGATTATCATAAGACCCTGAACATTACAAAATACTGTAATTCCCAAACTATTTATTAGGAAAGATATTAAGTTGTATTTAATTTCCTATTGCTTCCTCAAAGGTAATAAAACGCCTGTAAAGACAAGGAAAGAAGTCTGGCTATGAAAGGAAAGGTCTGATGTCAGTATTCTTCACTATTCTTTGCTGAAATCATTGTAACCCTTATACCATAAATAAAAATGTGTCTTGGTGGTGGACACAAAGATCAGGAGGGATGCGGCCTCATAGAATCCAAAATTTTGTCTTTCCCCCAGCATGGCTCCAAATTGATGGATCTATGTCAGCCTCGGAGCTGTCATAGATTAATTAGTTTCAATTTCAGTCAGTTGGGGAAAACCTAGAAGGGAGTGAAAAATAAGTTTTAAAAAGGAAAAAAAATCAACACAATTCCTCCTCCTCTTTTACTTTGCTGGCATGAACAGCACTGCTGGACTTCCACTTCACCTTCCTGAGTACTCAGCGGTAAATATAGAGATAAATAGATAGAAAGATATATAAACAGAATACATGTAGAAAAAGTTTTCAATTTTTATATAAACCTTGGATATAAGATCAAGATTTAACAAATAGCTCTAAAGGTAGCAAGAATGTATTCAACCAATAGCGAAGAGTGGAAAAAGGTCATATGCAGCTGTGATAGACAGGGTTGATGTGGTAGAATGTAGTCTAGATTCCCAGGAGGGAGGGGCTGCTTTCCAGAGCACAAAGAAGCAGCAGAGCTTGGAAAGTTTGACCACCAGAAAAAGGGTTAAAAGTGCTCCCTCCAGTTTTTGGGTGATATCTGTAGTTATGCAAACATTTAGTCTGGCAAGATCCATTCTATAGAACAACAAAGGAAACTACCCTTAAACAACTCCACATTTATTCTCATTTCTAGTGATCTGATAAATATACAGCAAGTCTGATTCATAATTGGAATATAGCAGTGATAAAATCCATTTTTTTTACTACTGGTTCTGTAGGCGTGGCTTGGTAGGCATGGTGTGGCTTGGTGAGTGTGGCAGGGGAAGGATACTGCAGAATCTCCATTCCCACCACACTCCAGGGGAAGGATACTGCAAGTCCTCATTCCCTCCCCACTCCTGGGGGAAGGATATTGAAAAATCTCCATTCCCATCCCACTCTGGGGCCAACCAGAGGTGGAATTTGCCGGTTCTCCAAGCTACTCAAAATTTCCGCTACCGGTTCTCCAGAACCTGCTGGATTTCACCCCTGGAATATGGTAGTAAAATTTGGAATGACTTTATACATTGACTTGTATAAGTTTTCCAAAGAATTAGCTAGTCAGGAAAAATAGACATGGGAAAATTGAGGCTGGGAATAAATAATATTGATGTCAAATACAAGATGAGAATATAGAATTTTAAACAAATTATCTCAAGAAACAATTGATGCATGATCCAAGCAGAAAAGAGGAACATTCTGATTAGACATTAATACCTTGAATGGTGGGGTTGTTTTTTTTTTCAGAGTCTAAGTTACCAGTTTGTTATACTGCATTTGTTAAATAAACAGGATTACTTTTATTATAATTCAGCAGCATGTGACATTTATTTCAGCAGTAGATCTCAAAGGAGCTCAACGAACAGCTTTAGGGCTGAGCAGTGATGGTATAAATATAAAACGGAGGCAAACAGACAGATTTCCTCACTATATCACAGAGGCACACATTTGTGCCTTTGCCAACAAAGCAAGTTTTATATATGTCAGTGGAATGTCCTCTTAAAATTGTGACTTTATGAGCCACTGCCATTCTCAGTTCATTTGATGAACAGATGATCTCACTCTGTATAGTATGGGACTTTAGATGACTAATCCCTTGACACACCCAATCTTTCAAGATGTTATTTGGCACTACAGGGAAAATCAAGTGTCTCATTTTAATCTAGTTAGTTTTAATGGGATGAAAGAATTTCTTTGAATCTTAAGCACAGGTAAATTCAATTGACTGCAAGTTGAACTCCCCATCAAATAATTCCTGTGATTCAAAAGGATTTTAGGGCCATTTTATATAATCAACAGAATCAAGCACCAAAGCTTTTGACTGAGGGAGAGACAGGCATCCATGTTTAAATATTCTCAGTTCCAGGAACATAGAAAACTAGTATAGTGCATTGGGGGGATGAACTCTTAGCACGGGAAATAAAGGCTTATGAATTGATTTTTCTGAATGTACCTTCTACCCTTAGTAGATATATAAAAAAGGATGCTTTGAATTGTTTGTGCTTCAACAACTGAAAAGCTGATTTATTTCTCCTTTAAAAAAGGGGAAAAAAACCCAATAATCTTATAACAGTAAAATGTGATTCAGTGCCTGAGTGGGGAGAATGCTAGTGAGAACTGATATTGCATGTTTGTAGCAGCATAAAAATCTAATAAAAATAAATTAACTAACTAATAAATAATGCACAATATATGTTCAGTTCTCAGAACTGAAGTTAGTGGCCACTCTCTGGCATTAGAAAAATATATTTTCTAATATAGAGGGTGGTCTAGTTTTGTGCTGCACTGTGATTCATTTGTTGAAAATAGCAATCTAAGGAAAATTAATGATTGCAAACCCAATAAAATCAGGATGTTAGCTGCAACTAAGAGCATATCCTCACTGTACTTTCAAACTGCTCCTCTCTTGTACTCATGGTAGTTAAGTTTACTCTTGAACTTAAGAAAAAGACAGAAAAGACAGAAACAATGGCAACAGGTATAAAAATATTCAGTCTGAGTTTCAGACTACTATATCTTCTCATTGGACAACTCTATTCCTGCATAGCCCTCCAAATATTCCCACACATACACACATTCCATATAGAATAGAATTCTTTATTGGCCAAGTGTGATTAGACACACAAAGAATTTGTCTTAGCTTTATGTATGTATATGTGTGTGCACCTATGTTTAACATGCCAATATATATCTTCAAGAATAGTATGGATGCAAAAATAATTTTGTCATACAAAATGCACACACCTGCACATCCAACTACCAGCTTTAAAATAAAATACCCCTTTTATTTTTTTCAATGTGTTTCCTTTAGAGAGCTAACGAGATTTTGCTATCTCTTTTATGTGGTTATTACAGTTAAATCAAGATGTGTTGCTCTTGGTTGGAGAATGGAATGCCAAAGCTGGGAATATTAAGGAGGAAAACATAGTTGGCATGGGAAATGAAGCAGAAGAATGAATTATAAATTTCTGCCATCCAATGATTTCATTGTCGCTATCACATCTTCCAACAATCAAAATAGGACCATCAGATGGACATCATCAGATGGAATACACATCATCAGAGATGAATATACAGATTTAAATCAAATCATTGGTAGAAGATGGTGGAGTAATTATAGTATCAAAAATGTGCCCTAGAACTGACTGGGAAGAGAACTGTGGAATGAACTTAAATAATTCATTAAGCATGGATGTGAAAAGAGACTGGCAAAAATGGGAAAAAAAGAAAGAAAAGAAAAGAAAAGAAAAGAAAAGAAAAGAAAAGAAAAGCAAGCTTCATGATGGAACAGCCTATGGAAATTCCCCAGAAAAAAAAGAAGAATAGAATAGAATTTTTTATTGGCCAAGTGTGATTGGACACACAAGGAATTTGTCTTGGTGAATATGCTCTCAGTGTACATAAAAAAAAGATACCTTCATCAAGGTACAACACTTACAACACTTAATGATAGTCATAGGGTACAAATTTAACCCTTAATGAAGCCAAGAAAGACAAAAATTTCCTGCAGGAACTTAATAAAGTTTCTGTTAAAGGATACAGGAAGCAATATTAAAGTAACATCTGTTGTAAAAACAATGAAGATGAAAACAGACATGGAAAAAAACCAAGGAAAATCTTCTAAAACATCTCAGAACTCAGAAAGATGTTTTAAATTGGTAGAAGGTGTCAGTGAACAAACCGTAAGTGATTGAGTTTCAAGATAATAATATTCCCTGCTGGAATGGCCTGGGAATAGCCCAGACCTTAACCAGTTGAAAATCTATGGTGCCGAGTAAAGAAACTTGTTAGTCGGAAGCGACCCAGCAATAAAACCCAGTTAATACAAGCAATCATTCAATCTTGGTTTAACATTATAACAGCTGAAGAACTAAAAGATTGGGTTCACTCCATGGGAAGACATTGTAAGGCCATAATTCATGCTAAAGGTTACCCAACCTAAGTATTAACTGACATGATAATTTTATATATCTCATTTTTTCTACATGTTTCACTTTTCTTCTTTATACTGTAAGTACTGTTCTAATAGCAAATCCTGTAAAGTTATTGCATTACATTCTTGATTAAATTATATTTCCATTGATATATAATTTTATGGTACTATGGTACTATTCCCCCCAAAAAAAGTGGTGTTATTAGCTAGTTTTAGAAAATATACTTTTCCCAAAACATTTCCACAATTTTGGCCACTACTGTAACTACCAGAACGTGAAACTGTACAGCTTTTGACTGCACCTCTACTTCACCTATCATTAAGAGAAATATGCCTCATGCACACATTTATAAATAATAGCAGATAAAGCACTCTCCTATTTCACTTTGGCAAAATGCAGGCACCATTGTGGCTCAGGACTTTTAAAAAGAGCAAAAAGCCTAAATTGTATTAATTGTGATTTGTTTAAATATTGTATGCAAGAAATCTTTTTAGACTTTTAGATGTGTACACTAAGCCCAGAGTGTCCTTTTTCATTAATTCTCCAAACACTCATTAAATAGAGACATTTTACATTTAAATTTTGTTCACATTCATTGGGGAAAAGAACTATTTGAATGGAATTTTGAATTGAATGTTAGCCTGATCATGTTTTAATCCTGAAAATGTAATAAGCTAGAAATTTCTCCCTCTTGGTTTCTCCTTCCTTCCTTCTTTGGCTCTCTGCTTAACAATTTAATCATTATTGGCTGAAACAACCTGAGAACTGTGGCATTTTAAAATAATGCAATTAAATATTAATGTTTAAATAAGTAACAGTTCATGCTGATTTTGTTTATTGGTTAAGAGTTATTCAATAAACTGCTTAGCTAATGGATAAATAGAATGGCTTAAACACATATGAGAAAAAGGTTGTATAGCTCTGATTGATCTGTCTATCCCTGGCTAAAAAAGGGTGATAAATCTGTAGCGCTATCACTTTAGTTTGAAAAGCTTTTTCCTTTTTAGCCTTGGTGGAACTATCATGATTTTATTTGCCTACCTCTTTATCCAGAAGGATCCAGAATATTTTAAATGCGAAAACTAACTATAAAAATGTAGATAAGCATTGAAGTCCTTAGTCAAAGTTAGTAACTTAAAAAAAACCCAACAACAACTAGGGGTTCAAGCTCTCAGAAACAGGCTTGGCACCCTTGACAATGATGTATTTATTGTTGAATGTCAAAAAACAACAGT